>NW_027508876.1:13727500-14327500 GCF_051911475.1 Siphateles boraxobius
AACATTAACTCAAATAACCACTCGTTAAGACCGAGCATCTCTGAAAGTACAACACGTCAAACCTTGAAGCAGATAGTCAACAGCAGAAGAAGACACATCAGTGCCACTTCTGTCAGCTAAGAACAGGAAACTGACACTGCAATTCACACAGGTTCACCAAAATTGGACAATATAAGATTGGAAAAACGTTGCCTGATTTGATGAGTCTCAATTTCTGACACAACATTAAGATGGTATGGTACGAATTTGTTGTAAATAACGAAAAGGCTGGATCCATCCTGTTTTGTAACAACGGTTCAGGCTCCAGCTGGCGGTGTAATGGCGTGAGGGATATTTTCTTGGCACACAATGGGCCCATTAGTACCAATTGAGCATTGTTTAAATGGCACAGCCTACATGAGTATTGATGCTCTAACCCGGTAGTAGCAAGGTGTACCCAATAAAGTGGGCGGTGAGTGTGTAGCCTAGATAGGCTGTTTTTTGTTGCTGAGTTACAATGCAATTTGTCATAATAGTGCAAAGTGTCCGTGCACAATCAGTTTTTGTGTGTGTTTTTAGTAATTGTTGGTTTGGTGTGTTTGAGTGCTCATTGTTACAAATAAACAGCAAATGTTCAGTGACATTTTTATTTGGGCATGGTAGAAAGCAAATACTGATACTGACATAATGACATGCACTAAATATGGAAAATTAAACTACACGATTCAGGGAGCAGCTACACAGAGAACTTAAAGAAAACGCTACGCTTGAGCAAACGGTTTGTGAATAGGTTACTACAAATGATAGCCGTGAAAGAGACAGTGAACCGGCGAACCGCATTGAATAGGATATGTTTAGTTGGTGAATAGCATAGGCTACTATTAAACAGTAGCGATAACGTTAAGCGCACCAGAATTAAATATAATATTCAGAAGTAAACAGCGTAGCTGACTTACAGATTCAGTTAACATCCACAAATGAATAAGCACAATTCATGGAGCAGGCTACAGTGAACTCCGAAAAAACGCTACGCTTTAGCAAACAGTTTGTGAATAGGCTACTGCAAATGATGGCCGTGAATAAAAAATAATATTCAGAAGTAAACAGTGTAGCTGACTTAATGTTAAGCTGACAGAGTGTTTATTTTTAAACCACAACCTTCTAAATGCTTCTTTTACCAATATATATAAACAATGGCTGCGTCCGAAATCGCGTACTATGTGACTAGGTACTACATTCAAATAAGAACGTACTTCTCAACCGTTAAAAAAGTACGTTCTATATAGTATGAATAGGTAGTATGAATGGAGTCCGGACGTACTACATGCGCCATGTTATAATTGTCACGTGACATACGCTGTCATAACAGCGCGAAAATTTAAAGAGCCCATTCATTCCACTGACTGCACCAACGTCGCGCTATGTTTTTAGTTCTGCTTTCTGTTCTCATCGGCATCGGTGTACATTGACAAGTTGAGGTACACTTGATAACAGTAGCTTGCTATGTAGCCAACAAATATTTTCATAATATCAACACTGGTAAAGGAGAAATAAAATCGTTTCAATTTACTGACGTTTTGTAACTATCTCATTAAACTGCTAAACAACGAACATATTTGTTTAAAGAAAACAGTGTTAGCTAGCTGAATAAACATTAGCTTGGTCTATTCCGTAATGATGATAAAACTATACTTTTTCTGAATTGTCTGGAAAAGGACACCCTCTATTTACATTATTTAAACTTTTAACAAGTCAATCGTTTACTTATATGATGTTAAAAGATACAATTTAACCACAAAGAAAGAAAAATGTGTTCTGAAGTACTTACACTTGAAAACAGCCGCGTCTCCGGTTTCCGCCATTTTTCAAATATAACGACGACAACTCCGCTCCCGTGGCATCATGGGATAGTAAAGTGTCCATCGTATGCGCACTTCAGAATCTCGCCGGAAGTAGTAGGTCATCCGGGTACTTTTCGCCTACTGTTTTTCGAATTCTATGATTTCGGACATACTACTCTGCTCGCGTACTGTTTTTCGCATACTATATAGTAGGGAAGTACGCGATTTCGGACGCAGCCAATATCTTTAGCATTTCTAATCCAAACAAGGTCAAACTTGGCACTGCACTTACTCGTGCACGTAGCAAGACACCTGTCAAGTTTGCAATCCATCGGACTAACGGTTCGAGAGATATGCGAATAACAGAAACACAGACGTTCCTGTAATTTATAGATAGATTAGAAAATGAGCTCACAGGTGTTTTACAGCATTGTTTTGCAACAGTTTTAACTGCAGCTTATCCAATCAGATTTTAAAATCCATAAGTTAGGGCTGAAAACTTTTAGGAAGAAAAACTGTTCATTATTAATTAAATACAATTATGTAATCAACCATATTTGCATATGTGAATGTGACTTCAGATCCCTCCTCACCTGGCAAAGTCATTCTTCAGCACTCTCATGAGGATGATGATGACGAAGCCCAGCAGTAGCACCACCAGCACTAGAGAGTTGATGATGGACAGCCAGTGGATTTCCAGAGTCTTGGGAAAAAAGGAATAGTCTCTGAGGCGCTCTGCCCTGCGTGAATGGGGCAACGTACTCTCAAACCAACGAACGCTGTAGGTGTGTGTGATGGACAGACCGCCACTGCCGACACCAGCACTATGGCCTGCCCCTCCTTCCTCTAATGGCTCCGGCTTCACATCCTTCACAGACACATTGGCAAAGATCACAGAGTCGCCGTTGTACTCTATATTGAAGTCCAAGTGCGTCCACAACCCCACCTGATGTACAAAAAAAGGGAATGAAGAGAGACATGATGCTTTATTCAATGAATTAGCATATATCAAAACAGTCTAATAGCACACAGCAGCCTCAAAAAGATTTGGAAACTTAATGTATATATATATAATATTTAAAAAAAATATCTAATACAAACTACCATTACAGAGTTTAAGGTTGGTAAGATTTTTTTAACGTTTTCACTCTCTTATGCTCACCATGACTGCATTTATTTGATGGAAAATACAGTAAAACGTTAATATTGTGAAATATTATTACAATTTAAAATGACTTCTATTCTTATATACTGCAAAATGTACTTTATAACTGTGAAGGCAAAGTTGAAATGTCAGCATCATTACTCCAGTGACTTCAGACTCGCATGATCCTTGACACATGATTTGGTGTCCAAGAAACAATCCTAATTATTATCAATGAAGAAAATATTTTTGTGGAAACTGATACTTTAAGATTTTTGACAAGATTCTTTGATTAATAGAAAGTTAAAACAAAACTATTTTTTTAAACGAAAAAAAAAAAAAGCTTACCGACCTTAAACTTTTGAACAGAAGTGTTGTGTACATACATATATAATATTCAGGCATGTGATCAGCTAAAGACAAAAGAAAAGGAAAACCTGAAAAAAACAGTGCTGTGCTCCACTCTTAAACATGCAGCGCATCAGACTATATATTTATATAATGAGTTATATCACAACCGTTGTGATTTGATGTTCGAAACTAAGCCAAATCACATTCTCACAACCATGCATTGTCAAAATTCATAAAAAAGTTATCAGTAAACTGGCGAGTAACACGGTTTCAACACAGATATTTACTTGCATTTGGCGCTTTGAACCCTGGCTAAGATGCTGTGGGTGTCCCACAGATGGCATGGTGAGCTCGTGCAGCGCTGTCAGAAGCAGGCCGTGCATGAAATAAATGCATTCAAAAACATGGAAAATTGGCGGTTAATTTAGCAATTGTTTAAGGCCATTTTACGATTTCAATCACCATACAGTACCCAAACGACACCCCAACCCCCCAACCTTTTTTTCCCCTCATACTTTATTTTATATACTTCAATTTCAGGCTGAAAAATATGGAAATCTGTATAAATACGGGAAAATCGCATCCCTGAATGTTTTTAAAACCAACAAATGTTTTTGGTAAAACAGCAGTGTGTGTTTTGATATATTCTTATCTAATGTGTAAAGAAATGCATACATTTAAAATTGCGGCAAAGTGTCCAAACACTTTTTGGGGCCACTGAATGTGTGCAAGTGAGTGAATGACGGAGACATAGAAAAAGACCTTGTGGCTGTGAGGCAGGAATCCACTCTCTTCCATGTATCCCACAAAACCCCAGATGGGAATTTCATCAAGGACAAACTCAAAGTAATACAGCTCCTCAACAGCTTCCCGCAACTGATCCACCTGTAGTTTCAAAAATGAATAAAATATAAGACATCTGAAGCAATTTCCATACATCTCTGCCGTTTCCTCTTCTTTGCCTTTTTTTGTTTATTTACCAGGGACAATACACTAGGCATTGTTACACCTAGCTCCAACCCTCCACCACACCCATCACTCTCAAAAATGAACCTGAAAACCCTGACTAGCTAGTTCAACCATGTTTGATTAGTGCCTGAGCAGGATAGAGAAGCCCCCCCTTACAGGGAGAGGGTTCGTTTTGCTTATAATTTCCCAAAATGTTGCATTCATAGTGCCATTAGCAAATTCGGGAACTTAAAATCCCAAAAATCTTTTATGCTCTAAATAAGGGGATTATTACACGACACTGTTTTCAACTAAAAACGTAAAACTATTTATGCGCTTTGGGCGTTCGTTTACAAGGCAACGGCGTTTTGGGTGCCTGAAAACGCAAAGTTTTGAAGACGGGTTTTAAAGTGCAACTTTTTGAAAACAGTCTCAGTGTAAATAACAAAAACGCAAATCTCTGAAGACGATGACGTCATGCACATGCATATAACGTGTTCAGTCTATAGTGTTTCATCGTCATTTAATGGTCTGTCAGCAGAATACAGCATTTTTAGACGTTTTCGCAGATCCGTGTGAAAGGGGATTGCTTTGACAATCTGTACATGGGAAAACTCAAAGGAAAGTCATCTCAGTTTTAAGCATATCGTTATTGTCGAGTAAACATACCCTAAGATTGCATTTTTTAAAAAATTCTGAATGACTGCATTGCTACCTCTTTCTCAGAGAGAGTGAGCTTGCATAGCGGCTGTCGCTCTGTGTTTTCCCTGAAGCGGATGTTGTAAAGAGACTCAGCCATACGGTCTCCATCCAACACCTCTCCCAGACTCAAGGCTTTATGATGGACCTGCAAACAAATCAATCATTCAAAAGGTGATAGAGCTGCACTAACAGTAAATCTTATTGACATGTATTGCACCATAAGGTCATAAAGCAAGCACACTAATAGATCTAGATAATACTGATTAGTGCAGTGCACACTCACCTCTTTAGGTCTGCAGACTGGCAGAGTGTAATAGTGATAGGTTTCCTGAGGGTTGTGATACGGACCAACTTTGTTAACGTACAGGGTCACCGGATCGCCTAGCTTGTAACTGACTGCCCAGCCAAAGTGAGGCAGCAGGCACAGAACCAGCACACAGAGCCTCATGGATCGACCAGCGACACGCAGGCCTGAATGTTCCAGTCTTGCTGTCATGACACCTGTTGGTGAGCAAATCAAGACTGTAAAAGGGGTCAGCAACTATGCAGACAACAAAAAACATTTACAGAATTATTTTAAATGGCTCATGGTTGACAGGTCCTGCGGTTTGACATGCTAGACTCCATCTAGAACGTTTTTAAACAGCTGATTCTTTTATAAGTATTATACATTTTAATGATTTAAAATACATTTTGTGACTACATGTATGTACTAAAAATTCAAACGGGTTTGAAAAACACGAGAGCTTCAATGGGATTATTCACCAAAAAAATTAAAATTTGAATGTTGGTGATCAAATAGATGACAGCACCCATGGAAGTCAATGGGTGCCATCAACTGTCTGGTTGACAAAAGTCTTTAAAATATCTTATTTTGTGTTCAATAAAAGAAAGAAACTCATACAGGCTTGGACGAACATAAGGGTGGGAGGTGAACTTTCCTTTTAAGTGAAAGTTGTCAGCACCTACAATATTTATTTCTTATTCATATAAATTTAATGATTTAAATGAATAATTAATATAAATTTGAATACTGATAACAAGAGTTCAAGGATATATTATGCATCAACTATATGTAATACTTCACTCGAAAGACAACAATTACATAATTGTTTAATATGGAAGTAAATATAGGTAAGTGGACAATGTAATGTAAAGAAATATGGTGTGAAGTCACTTTATTTTAAGGTTTCCTTCCTTATTACAGTGTGCTTACCCAAATAATTTCTTAGTAAACTGAATTTACAACACATAGCTTACTTACTATAGAGCAATAGTGTTTGGTTCAGTTGCTTGTAAAATTATACTTTACTGTTATTACTATATTAAGTACATGTAATGTGTAAGAACACTGTAAAATAAAGTGTTACAGATATCAGTTCTTGTGGAATCTCCTAATGGAAGAATTGGACCATTTTCCCAACGTCCTCCGCTAGATTAATTCAAATTAGTTTTAATAGGTTAAATAAACAGATGTAGCTAGCATCCTTCAGACATAAACAAATGAGAAACAAATCAATCAATCACTGCACTTTGATTTAAGAGCACTATAAATCCTTTCGCCAACTTAGATGCTTAACATACTTCCGCAATCGAGAAATGCACCAAACCTGTTTCAGATGCTTCCTCGGATTCCTCAGAATCGCTTCTTTCTTTTCAAAATCCAGTCAACAGCACACGCGTATGTGTAATGTCATATCTGACCATTGCTGGTGCTTGAAGATAGCCAGTCTTTGCTTTTACGCGATGAAACAGCCAAAAGGTCGAGAGCAAGAGCGAATCCACGTCACCTTAAAAAATAAAAACACCCTTTTTGGGATCTTCCGGGGTGGGCGTGGCTACAGCGCAACACCTACACCTGCTTCAGAAACTCTCGGATTCTTTAAATCACCACTTTAAGTGTGGGTTCAAGCGTTTTTCGTGCATGTTAATAGGTGATAACCATTACCAGGAACATCGGTGTCATTTCTTCCCTCTCGTTGATGTTTCGCCAGTCCTGACTAATCGCTCGAGATGCATGTTCCGTTGTTCTTCCTTGCGAAGGCTGAACTAGACAAATATGATTCATCGATTCCATCCATTTCACATGAATTCGATTATTTATGCCTTAATAGAATTCGCGCGAAATTGACGAGTCTTTTTCTCGTGGTGTCGTTTGTATGTGTAAGCCTGTAAAGCGAGAAACTAATATACACATTTTATTGGTAAGTTGTCTTTTTTCTGCGATTTGCAGGTTGTAAAATGTTGTTACACAAATGGGGTGCGTGCATAAGCCGCTTTATGACATTTGCGGGCTTTTAAGCTTTGTTTTGCATGTATAGAGCAGCTCATCCGGGTGGATACTAACAGTTAAAGTTAATTTCCATTCTGATTTATGAACTGCTCGGTGTTGGTCTTTATTTTGCAACTAATATTTTCGCCTTTATGGATTTGAATCCATTAAGATATCATAAATAGATCATCACTATGGGAATTCACGGTCTTGCAAAGCTCATTGCAGATCACGCGCCTTCAGCCATCAAGGAGCAAGACATCAAAAACTACTTTGGTAAGGTTCCCTGTCATTTAACTGAGATTATGAGTATTATTCAAAGTAAAACGTGTGTGTATTTATATGATTGTATTATAATTGCATGTAGGAAGGAAGATTGCTATTGATGCGTCCATGTGCATCTACCAGTTTTTAATCGCTGTCCGACAGGACGGAAATGTTTTGCAAAATGATGATGGAGAGACCACTAGGTATGTAGTGTTGTTGCCTACTATCAATTGTCCATGACTGAAATGAAAAACGAGAATCTGATTGAGTTCAAAGTGTAGATCAGTGGTATTCAATTAAAGTTCCAAGAGGTTCGGACAATTTTTTTTTTTTTTTTTGGAATGGGCAGCAGTAGTGCTTTGTAAAAGAAAAAAAAAATCCTAAACAGTCATAGTCATCAAAGATGAGTATATTGGGCCCTCAGAGCCTAAGCAGTGGTTTCTGAGAGTCAATTGGATATGAATATTATAGGGTAAGATCAGATCATTTTATCAGTCTATTATTAATTTTACATTTAGATACCCATGAATGGCAGAAGTCTGGACCATTTCTCTTGAAGCCTGGACCATTTTATATTTTGCTTAAAATAAGTATCTACTTAAAAACAACATACAGAATAATCATAACACCCTCATCATGAGCAGAAAACAAAACTAATTAATAATTTGAGTTGTCTTTCCTTTTCAACTACCAAAATGCTCCCCTATTATAACATTATTTGTTGTGAAATGCTCTTAACAAGCTGATTAATGCTAAATGTAGATGAAAAAAGTAGTGTTAGAATCAAAATGATCAGAGTCATATATGACATAAAACAAATTGTATCCTGGATTCTCGTTTTCTGAGGTGTTTTAGTGAAACACTGTTTTGCTGCTTACCGTGTTTCTGATCCTGTTGTTGAAATAAAAGCGTCACTTTAGCCGTAGAGAGAAGCAACAACGGAAAGGCCTTGAATGAAGCACTTTTGGCTCTAGATATAAGTATTAGGATATAACGCCACAATAAAAAAAGTTCACTTTAAATAGTAAAAAAGGTCAAATGGTGCTCCCGTTGTCATGTCTCGTGGTCTGGTTGGAACCGGGCCAGTGTCCGAAACTGGACCGTGATCCGCTATTTCAGGAATCCTGGGTGTAGATTCTGAGTATATAACCATGTGCCTCTTTGTTTGCATGATCATCACATTCATACATGTGTCATTGTCTCCCCAGCCACCTCATGGGCATGTTCTACAGGACCATCCGAATGCTGGAGAGCGGCATCAAGCCGGTTTATGTGTTTGATGGCAAGCCCCCTCAGATGAAATCAGGAGAGGTGTGTCAGAGACGTGCAATTACTCTTAAGAAAATTCTGTCAATATTTACTCATACTTATGTCATTTCAAACCTTTTCTCTCTTTTTTTTTTAATCAATAAAATACTAAATTATAATTTGCTGAAGGGAATGCATACAATAAACAAATCAATAAAACCAAACAAAAAACATTACAAAACAATAAAAACCGGGAGCTGCGGTTTCCAGAAATTCACTGTAAAAATACTGTGACACTGTTTCAGGTATTATGAGATGGCATATTTCTGCCTGTACATTTCACATCTTATTACCTTATTTAATTAAAGTGTAAGTTCACCCAAAAATTAAACTTTTGTCATTAATTACTGAACTAATTGAACTAGTTTGGCGTATAGTAAATGAAGCAGGGGTGTACTTACATTTAAGGTATTTTAAGGCATGAAGAAATTATTTTCACCCATAAAAAATTCAAATTTGTCATTTTGATTGTCAAAGATGAGTTATAAGGGATTAAATTATTGACTGCAGTGGGACTTTTAACATATATTTATTTGTATTCTTGCAGCTGGAGAAGAGAGGCGAGAGGCGAGCAGAGGCTGAGAAACTTCTCGCTCAGGCACAGGAAGCAGGTACAGACACTTTCAAAACCGCATGTTTTCTTGAAAATAATTATTTAAAATTGATCCTAATTCCAAACATTCTCACAGGTGAACAGGAGAACATCGACAAGTTCAGTAAGCGACTAGTGAAAGTCACCAAACAACACAACGATGAATGCAAGAGGTTACTTACTCTAATGGGAGTCCCGTACATTGAGGTACTGCCCCAGTCACTGACTGCTAACTATAGAATATCATTATTATATTAATATTATAATGCAGATAATTATTTTGTGTATTTAAGCAAAATTGTATACATTTCATGTTAAGGCTCCATGTGAGGCTGAGGCGAGCTGTGCTGCTCTGGTGAAATCAGGGAAGGTTTATGCCACCGCAACAGAAGATATGGACGGTTTGACATTCGGAACAACAGTCCTGTTGAGGCATCTCACTGCCAGTGAAGCAAAGTATGTTTGGATATGCTTCAAATCTGAAATAGTTTTTGTATTTGTTATGGAGACGTTTTTAGCATGCAGAAATAAGTGGTTTTCTTTTTTTTTCATCTTAGAAAGCTTCCTATCCAAGAGTTTCATTTCAGTCGTATTCTACAGGATATGAGTCTGACACATCAACAGGTGAGACCTTTGCTTTCTGTACATCCTCTTTTGTACATAAATATGTAGAAGTGTGAGTTCTTTCTAACTGCTGTGTTTGTGTATGTTTGAATGTCTTCCTCAGTTCATTGACCTGTGTATCCTACTGGGCTGTGACTACTGTGGCACTATAAAAGGAATCGGACCCAAGAGGGCCATCGACCTTATTAGACAGCACGGCTCTATTGAAGAGATCCTTGACAATATTGACCCAAATGTAAGTTTATTTACTGTTTAAATCCATTTATTTGTTATTGAATTGTAGGGGAATTTACAGTTAAGACCAGAGGACCAGATATGATGAATGAAGACCAGGAGTCAGAGATGGGGACATTCCAGTTGAGAAGACGTAGTTCTATAACTACTTAAATCTCATAAGCTTGAAGTCATTCAAAGAATTGTATATTTAGAAGGATAAATTTTGATTTATAACTTGATTACAAACTACTCAAAAGGGATATAAATTGAAGCGGTAGTGGATTCAAGAATCCACCCCTTCAGAATGTCACATTGCAGGTCAGTACATCTTCAAGATGGCACTCACTCATATTAGTGATGCACCCTGTCAAATCACAAATCCAGGATCGTGTACTTGGTGAATTGTGCCCTCTAGTGGTATTGCTTTGTTTGAAAATAACTTTAGGCAACATGGCAAATCTATTGACATTTTGCCTGCCATACATATTTTATTTATTTATTATGCATTTAATTATTTTTACTGCCCATTGCGTAATGAAGATTGATTTCTTTCCTTTTTTTTTTCGCTCAGTAACACTCAAAAACATTGAAGGCCTATAGTGAATAGTGATTTTGTTCATTTTTTTGTGAAGGAATTTCTGGAGGGAAACAACATATACAAAACTATACACTCAGCAGCCTCTTTATTGGGTACACCTGTTCATCTGCTCATTAAAGGTGCATTTACGCAATGTTGTTATTACTGTATTTATGAGGTTTCAACTTGTGAAAAGTGTTCACGTCCTGGTAGAGCTCGTAATTACAGCTTGTAAGTTGGGAATTGTCTGAGAGCTCCTACTTGTACCACGTGACTGCTGTCCCTCCTTACCGCTGCATATTCATTTAAAGAAGAAAGAGGGTATTATTCCTGTCAGAAAATGTAAATTTAGACAGTCTGTATTTTCAGTTAAAGGGTTAGTTCACCCAAAAATGAAAATTATTTCTTTAATGACTCATCCTCATGCCGTTCCAAGCCCGTAAGACCTCCGTTCGTCTTCGGAACACAGTTTAAGATAATTTCGATTCAGTCCGAGAGCTTTTTGTCCCTCCATTGAAAATCTATGTACGGTATACTGTCCTTGTCCAGAAAGGCAATAAAGACTACATCAAAGTAGTCCATGTGACCTCAGTGGGTTAGTTAGAATTTTTTGAAACATCGAAAATACATTTTGTTCCAAAAATAACAAAAACTACGACTTTATTCAGCATTGTATTCTCTTCCGGTTCTGTTGTCAATCCGTGTGTCAATCCAGAAGACTCTCGGACTGAATCTAAAATATCCTAAACTGTGTTCCGAAGATGAACGGAGGTCTTACGGGCTTGGAACGACATGAGGGTGAGTCATTAATGACATAATTTTCATTTTTGGGTGAACTAACCCTTTAAAGCCACAAGGGAATGAAACTCCATCCCATAAACGATTAGAAGACTGGATAGATAGATATGGTTATGTTACATCTTAAAAAATGGTTACTTAATGGTTACCTACTAAATATTACAACATTAGTATCTTATTCTGATTTTAGCCTCTTTGTAAAATTGCTCCTGGTTATTTGCTTCCCTCTTATCTAGCACAATAAATAGATAATATTGTCTGTTAATGTATTTTAGCATGATTTCTGCATGGAATCATACTTTTTTTATTTGATAAAGTTAATTATGTATGTTTTTCCTTTCTCTTGTGTGTGTATTAATATAAGATGCTTTGTTTTTAGGGTGACTTTTTAACATTCTGGCAAGGGTCTACAGATGAAAAATAGCCTTTTTGCTAATTCTGGCACATTTACAGCCATGTTTATTAATGTGCACTGCCCCTGTAAACAAACTATTTAATTATATTTTCGCATAAAATCGCTATGCAGGTAATGAACAAACTAGCTAACATTTATAGTTTATTTACGACATCAATGTTGCACGTATATTTAACACGCAAAGTATTTATAATGTACTTCAAATAACATAAAAAATGTCAGAAAGATACCAGTTCTGCTGTTGTTCATAAATAACTGAAGCGGGTTTAGGTGGCAAGCCAGGTATGTTTCAGTTTAGTTTGTGCCAACCCTGGGTTTCAGGCACCATGAAAGTGGTTTGGCTTTTAGCAGTGTTCATCGCCATAGTAACTTGCACTTCACAGCTAACCTCCTCCAGGACAGGATTTGTTCTGGGTTAGAGATCTCAAACCGAAATTGAACCAGTCAGCTGTGAGCAAAGTGGTGCATGTCTGATGCAATAGTCACTCCCCCAGTTTCTACTCTAAATTAAAGGTCACTGCATAGCAAATGATGATTTTAGCAATGCTTATTTATAATAATAATTTTGTATGATTTAGATATGTAATTATTATACCGTTAATTACACATGTACAATTTTAGTTTATCAATTGTTATTTAGCACCTAGTTTAAATGAACAAATATAAAAATTGTGTATATATGTATATATATATGCTTTAGAATTAATAGATATAAAAATTACTACATGTGAGCTTAAATGTTCAATTATCTCTATACCTATATCAGCTTTATTAACTAACTTCACAACTTGCACTGTCATAGCAAGATTTTTTCTTTTAGATGTCCTCTTTCATGGAGAGCTCTTCCTCTTGCTGTGTAAATTTGCTTAAATTCTTCAGTAATATTTTTTTAATCTCGTAATATTCTGCAGAAGACAGAAGTGAATCGTGCTACTTCTCTCATGAAAAGTGAATTGCAATTTCATTGTTGCTAAAAAACCACAACGTCCAGCTGTAAGCCCATCTAAATCGGTCCGATGGCGGCATCCGATAGAACGGGTGAAGGTCTCTTAGGGTTCCCACGGGTCCTTGGAAGTTTGTGAATCTGAAAAAAAAAGAAAAAAAATCAAGACCCTGGAAAGTTTTTGAACATAAACATGCATAGATACAGGTCTTTGAAAGTGATTGAATTTATTTTGTGCAAGAAGTTTTCTTGAAAAAATTCCATATTATTCCCTTCGTTCCGCTAATGTGTTATTTTGCCAACACTTCGTGGCCTATGCATACTAGCTTGCTTGATTTATGTTAGTTACGCTCATTTATGTGTTACGTTAAGGGTTTCCCACGTGAGGTACTTTGTTTTGTACGTTGCCATGACGTTCACATGCGCACAAACCTATTACGATGGTACCTCAACGTTTCACAGATGCACTGTGAAACATTGCAAAAATAGACTGAAACATGATGCCTGGAAAATGCAAGTTTCAAGATATTTGGCTCACCAAAGAAGATTACAAAGAATGGCTTGCCAGAGATACAATTGCTTTGCTTGTTAAGATAGTGTAAACCCATGAGGCAGGAACACTTCTGGTTACATGAGCCTAAGCTCTTTTTTTAAATTAAAATCCATGCAAAAGTTAATATCAGATCATTCTAGAATACAGTATAGGATGTTAAGAATATTCTTCAGTTTTATGCAAAACAGAAATACGACAAATAGAATATCAGATCTCTGTCATATGGCCAAAAATAAATGCAAAAAAAAGCTTTTTTGCATGGTTGTTTGACACATGAAAACTGTAACAATGTATCATACAAGGTAACAAGATGTAACCTTTCTCTCACTTGAAATGTGTGTCCACATTAAGTCCTTGGATTTAAAGGGGAATTGGACCTTGAAAGTCCTTGAAAGGTCCTTGAATTTGAAGTTAACCAAGGTGTGGGGACCCTGGTCTCTCCTTTAACGTAACACAACAAGATTAAATGAAATACATTTTATCATATGTATTACTTAATTTCATATGTTATTTCATCTGACTCCATAAATGAAAAAGGTTTTAATGGTATCAGAGCATCATTAAATGTGAGCGAATGTTTGATTATTCTTTTTAACTGTAAATTAAAACGGAGGTAAGACACCCACAATTAGATTGGTCAAACAGCATTTTTACTGTTCTAAACGGAAATTCACTTGTCTTTGTGAACCAAGTACACTTGAATTAATGCCAAATGTTAGTCGACACTAATCAGACACAGACTTTGCGGTAACATACGAATCCGTTAAATCTACTTGGGGAAACAATTTCAGAGTCATTCAGAATAAAATCAAATGTTTACAATTTATTGACCAGGTAATAAAACAATAATTCAAAATCGAATTCATAGAATAAAATCATCGGTCAATCATATATAATAACAACAACTCAGAAATCAAGGAATTGTAGAAATATTTACCTGGCAACAAAAACTACGCAGCTAGTTTTTTAAAATCCTAACCCAATCCTACTAGATCGTGTGGGAAGTCTACCTACAGAGTCCTCGAACCTTTTTGCTAATTTTCCTTATAAACCCAGATAATTCAATATGCTTACCAAATGGTGATGTTTGTCTTTATAATTAGATTTTGGTCCCCCTATTGAGGGGTTCACAACTGTGGGATCAGAATTTGTGATTGAATGGGTCCTTGATACCTGTGGAAGAGAATACTTATTTGCATACAGGAGGTAGTTTGAATGGAGGATCTGGGGGAGGGCACACCTTTTAAGGGGCACACTATTTCTCATATTCTAGAACTTCTTGGAGCTTTGTGTTTTGGGTGGGAGAATGAGACCATTTTACCAGGCACACATTTTAAGTGATACCAAACATGTATAGTTACTTATTCTACATATTTAACATTGCACCGGTTTTTAGTGAGTTTTAGGTGAGCAGGGGGAGATAAGACTAAAAGTGAGGTGTGAGCTGCACTGTGTGCTGCGTCTCAGATGTTGCTGTTACATATGCAAGAGAGGGTTCAAATGTTAATTCTCCGGAAAGCCTTTTGCTTTCTCGACGGGTAGCCCAGACTTACTGGCACCCGCCTTACACAGCCTTCATCTTTTAAATAGGCTTACATAATTTTGTTTGTTTTGTGCTGCAGAAGCACCCAGCTCCAGAAGACTGGCTGTATAAAGAGGCTCGGGCTCTGTTCTTGGAGCCTGAGGTCGTGGACGGCCCATCTGTCGATCTGAAGTGGAACGAACCTGACGTGGAGAAACTAATTCAGTTCATGTGTGCTGAAAAACAGTTCAGGTACAAACCAACTTAAATCTCTACATAAACTACTTTCTGCAAAAAGTGTTCTGGACTGCAGCGACTCCTAAAACATGCCAGTCTCAAACCTGGAGCTACTAACATCACAAAAGTCAGTTTAAAATAAAATTATTTAAATTACAAATATTAGTTACACTTTATTTGCTAACACTTTATTTTACAGTGTCCTTGTTACACGCTACATGTAGTAAGCATAGTAAATAGGGCTGGGACGGTTACCGCAATACCGCAGTCCCGTGACGCCTCGTCACCGTCATCACCGCAAAAAAAACATTGGCCTGGACATGTGCACGTTGTGTCTAGTGACATGGATTCATTGATTCTAATGACATGGATTATGTCTAATGACATTGTGTCTTACATGGATTCAAAGTTTTCTAAACTAAACTTATCATCAAAAGATGGAGCAAATCCGACCTTTCGCGAGTTGGGGAGCGCAATGTTCCATGACACATAATAACATTCCATTCGTATTAGAGATGCGTGGATGGGCTGTTATTTCATCAGCAACCGCATCACAAAACTCATCATCCGTCTGCCATCCATCCGCACCGACATTTTTTTTTTACCAATTTTTTAAAACTGCACCCATCCGCTGATTGTTTTAAGGTCTATGGGCGATGCAAGGCGCTGCTTCTGCGAGGCTAGAAAGCTCTTGGCTGTTCTAGAAAGGAGACTGATCCAATGCAGCAAAGATATTTAAAGGCTTTAGTCCCTAGTAGCCTTTTGGCTATGTTGTATCCCCAGAATTCCGATTGGCGCAAAGGCACAAAAATAAATAGATAGCCCAAATAAAACACACATCGGCAAACCTGACCTTACCTAGTGTACAATTTTATCATTGTAATAAGAAACGTAATTTGTCACATAATTTCAACATGGCGCTATTTAGCCTACTAATTAATGCCTATTTCACTTTATTTATTTTTTTGGAAAAAGAAAGAGCCCGATTAAAATAAGTCTTTCACATTATAGGCTAATTAACTCTACGCACTGTCATGTCAGGGTGACTACTAGGATGAGCCTGTTCTGAAGACTCCCGTGAATTATCCCTAAATCTTGACAGTTATGATTTAGTCAAACACTTCACTTAAATTACAATCCTCAAGTGATGCTTGTAAAACAGCATTGAAATAATGAACTCAACAGCTATAAAATTCTCAATACAACAGCTGATTTTTAAAGATTTATTGTTGACAAAACAGAGTTAAGTCTTCTCTACGAAATCCACATTTCATATGGATTACATAAGCAGAGAGTCGTTTTTCTTTTTTGAATTTTGTTTAAAAGTAGATATTTCAAGCTTTCTATTTATTTCTCATGTCTGTGAGGCAAGTAGCCTATACGCTGAGTTTCGGTTCCTTTATGAGACGAGCTCCAGTTCACGTGCAATGCAAGAGATCTCACCGGCGCCTCCGCGTCCTGATTATATGTCTGCTATATTTGCTTCTTATTTATTAATTCCAGGCAATTGGTTGTCGAAACAGTGAATAAAATTAAGATACAATTTATACAAAACGAAATTCAATTTAAAGAAAGGCTTTCTACAAAACTTAAAATAGTGGTAAAAATCATGTCTGACCCATCTTATGATCCTATCTTCCTCATGCTTTTCAATTTTCATATAATCAACATAGATTTAATTAAAAAATAACATTATATTATGTAAACATAAATATGGAATATAATTTTTGTAATTAAGACATGTTGGAAAAGGTGTTTTTATCTTTCATTTCCAATGTGAACATCATAATGTATTCTCTTGAAAATGATGTATTGTCCAATGTGAAAGCAGTTTACCGCTATACTGCGGGAATTTCTTGCTTTTCAACCGTGACTAGAAAAAATCCATACCGTCCCAGCCCTAATTAAGTAATTACTATGAATTGTGCATAATTGCATGTAACTAACCCAAAACTACACCCTAATCCAAACCCTATAGTAAGTACATATATTTAATTAGTGTTACTCAGTACTTAAATTTACAATAACATTGTGACACGGACACCTTAAAATAGCGTAACCCTTTCTTTTAAGGTATCATTGTTAGTGTAATTACACTCAGTAATATTAATTACCATGTACTTTTCTATAGAATTAGGATTTGATTTAGAGATTACTGTCATATAACAAGGTCACTGTAAAGTGTTAATTTCATGTGTGTAAATAAACAGCTATTACTTTATTCATAATATATCTAAATGACTACAAACCATTGCAGAAGCAGCTTGTGATGCCACGTTAATGGCTTTGGATATGAAATGGCTTGTACCCAAAGGTTGTGATTAGGGCTGCAACTAACAATTATTTTGATAATCGATTAATCTGTCATAAAAAAGTCATGAAAAATCTAAAAACGATCAGATTAATAATTATTTAATAATAAAAAATTAATTACTGTTAGTCCACATCCTGCCCAATGCTGTCCTCTAAAAACGCTAAACAATGTGTAATATAAAGCCTATGAAAACAAATATAGTGAATATCTATGTAGGCTATGTTGTACATTATAAGCAAAAAAGGGGTTCAAATACAAACATTACATTCTAAACTTTAAAACAACCAAATGTTTACTATTTAAAGCAGAAATAAAAAAAGCACAATATATTCACTTGTGCGAGGTATGAAGAACACGTTCACTATAAATTAGGGTTGTCACGATACCAAAATTCCAATACCATTAAAATGTTACGGTTCTCGGTACCAATTTCAGTACCACAGCAAAATCTGTTGGAACTATTTAACTATTTGAAGAATAATATTAAATTAAATTCAATGAGTTTATTATTTATGATGGTAATGGTAGAAGCCCACATGCTGTTTAAAAGTAAACTGTTTATAAAAAAAGATCAAGTAAGACAACCAACCCTCTACGCACACCTAGTAATAATAATAATTAGTGTTAGTATTATTATTACATTGAGACATAGCTAAATGTACTGTACAACAGTAGCCCAATATATTTCTGACAATTTCTTCAAGTTAAACCAAACTTTTATTTTGACGGGTTGCAGTGAAGAAATTTGGTTTCTGTGGGTGTATGATATGATGATACTTTTTTCTCAAATGAAACGGTAAAATGCACATGAAGTGAATCAGACCCAGAGCGGCTCTGGGGATGAAGTTAGTTCATGCATTCGTGTCCTCATATAGTGAGGTGGAAGAGGCTGATGACACCGCGAACATCACGCATGCTTCAGTGTGTGTCTGTGTGTGTGGTTCACACAGAGATGCGCAGAACATCCAGGATTTATATTTAAATAGTCAGTTAGTCTGGAGCCCTACGCTTGGATAAACACAGAAACGACTGAAAGCAGCCGCCTTTGAATATATCTGGTACTCTGTACTACCTGTAGCTGCTTTACTGTAAAGCTGCTTTGAAACAATCTGTATTCTAAAAAGCGCTATATTAATGATGGTGACTTGACTTGACTACCGATACTACAGAAATGCTGGTATCGTCATATTTTAAAATTTTTAGTACCGACTTGGTACCAAAGTACCGGTACTTTTGACAACCCTAATATAAATTATACATTAGAAAATAATAGGGGTGTGACGATATTCAAACTGAACCGAAAAACCGCGATACAGAACCCACGCGATACAGCTACCCTGCCCAGCCCTGGCTCACTGATCCTCATGTCTTATGTGTACACAACAAATTCAGTTTTGTAGCCTAACCACCATTAACACCATATAACAGCAAGCTCCGTGTTTTGTTACTTTCGATAATAAGCAAGGTGTAATCTTTCAAAGTATGTCTATTTGATCACGAAATTCAAACAATAAATGCCATTTTGGCGCTCTTTGATGTGGCGTGAGTCGTGGCAGATCTCTGTACTAGCTCCTCATTTCAAGCGGCGGAGCGAGAGTAAACACGATCATTTCTTCCTAAGTTACAGAATAAACATGAATGGACACCTGAAGGTATGTTGAAAGATACAGTATACTTATTGAAGGGCATCATAACTCGTGTAATCGCTCAATCAGTGTTTCAGCAGCGGAAAGACGTCAATAAAACAGCTTTGTCACATAGCATTATATTTACCTTAGCAGGCTAGTCATATTTAGTGTCCACAGCTTGTTGGTTCCTAGAGAAATGAACTCTTGCACTAAATAAATACACTATATTAGCCTGTATATTAGGCTAGATTTTACTTAACCTGTTAATGATATCTTAATTATTGAATGTATGTTTAAAATATCTTTAATGAAAATGACAGCAACTTTGTAAATTATATTTCAATAACGAATTAGAGTAAAAACATAAGTTATGTAAAATGCAAAAACTGCCTTATGTTCAGTTTACATGTTTTCACACAATGTGTTGGGTGTTGATTATAATATCTAAAAAATAAATAGCATCTGAATTTAGGGTAAAAGTCTAGGCTCTTTTGTTAACCTTTAAAGTTATAGTAATGTGCTGGCTCCATATAGTTTACAGCATTAGCAGATCTTTTTTTTTTAAATCCTTGCAAAACGTTTAATTGTAAGTGAATTAATTTAAAGACAAAGACTGTTTTAAAAAAGCAATTTTAGCTTTTTAAACCCCACCCCACCGAACCGAACCGAACCGAGACGTCAAAACCGTGGGAAGAACTGAACCGTCAGTTTTGTGTATCGTTACACCCCTAGAAAATAATTATATTACATTAAATGGCTATACCAACAATAGTGCCTTTACTGTTAATGCTGTCATAAATATGATTACTTGTTAAATGTAGAATTTTAAACCTACACTTGAATTTGTGTTGTTAGTGAGGATCGTATCCGCAACGGCTGCAAGAAAATCATGAAGAGTAGACAAGTGAGCACCCAGGGCCGGCTCGACACGTTCTTTACTGTAACCGGATCAATCTCTTCCAAGCGTAAGGTAGGATGTAATGACTGGAACTAACTTGTAATAGCTATGTTGAGAATTAAATACTCTGAAAAATAATAATACTTTGATGATTGAGTTTATGGTAATTGTGTGGATTTCTTCATGGATTAGTTTTATTTTTAATTGCTTCATTGCAAAGTCATTTGTAAAATATATATTTGTGTTATTACATAGGAGCCTGAAATAAAAGGATCTGCCAAGAAGAAACAGAAAACAAGTGCTACAGCGGGCAAATTTAAGAAGGGCAAATGAAAGCGTTTTCAGCCGGAGGAGGAGTTCAGAGCTGGTCATGCCCTTTACAGTTATTTCATTTCATATTCATTTCAAGTATTTTAATAAACTTAGGGGAAATAAGTTTTAAATGCCCTGTTTTTCTGTACTGTCTTGAATAAAGATAACTATTTAACTATATTATGTTTTGTGTGGTTTGTTTTGATGAAATTCTATCTGGTTTTAAGATATCTAAAACAATTGTCTGATTACATGAATATATTTTTGTTCCCGTCCCTACTGCAGGTTAAACCTATAAACTTTGTGTTACCTATCCAGATCTCTAACTTATGGAAGCTTGTTTCTGCCATTGAATTAAACAAATTGAATTGTGACTTTTTATCTCACAATTCTGACTTTATTTTTGCTTGCAATTGCAATTTTATATCTCGTTATTCTGACTTTTTTTTTGCAGAATTACATATGAAGTCACAATTGCGTGTTATAAAGTCAGAATTGCGAGAGGTTTATATCTTCATACTTATATCTTTATATCAAGCTTCCATACTAACCACTATGCTACAATGCACTATTATTTCAGAACTTATCACTAACTCTGTACTAAAGCTTCTCTGTTCTTTGCTGATGGGTTGATAAACAGGTTTGCATGAGGAAGTGCAACAGACTTCTTTAATGCAGACAAAAAAAACTGTTATGATATTCTAGTGAAGTACAGAAAGAATTTAAATGTAAAAGGTCATTTGATAGTCTATATGCATGTTCTAGAGACTTGGGCATTTGGTTTATTTTATTATGGTAATATTAAATGCTTCACCTGCTGAAAGTACACATGGGGACTCCTGTAAATGGTTAACCACTGCACCATTACTCATGTCTGAAAACTAGTAGTCAGATCACAGAAATCCATAGTTCTATGAGGAAATCGTGCTGGACTTCTGTTTTACTCTGAATGATGGACTGTACTGCTGTAGGTGAGGCTTCTGTCATTTTGTTGTCTCTCTTTAAGCACATTTCAGACTATCGAATTAAAAATGATTCACATTAAAATATGACTTTTTAAGAATCATAAGAAAAATACATCCGTGTGAAGCTTTTTTGTGTTTCTACCTACAGCATTTGAGATGTCCGTCTTTCCTTTCATGGTTTTTCTGTTCTTCTCCAATGAACTTGTACTGGAATCTTCAGCAGGTGAGGCAGCTATTTGCTTCACAAATAAAATGAAAATAATCAAAAACATTTTGAATCACAGTAATTATGTGAGACGATATTTCAAAGTGTCTTTGTTACTTACTTTTCAGAAATTGTATATTTTGTAAGAAAATTAATTTTGTACCCTGTATTACACTAATTTTACAAAACAAGAGTGTTTGTATGTTTATAATGCTGTTCTGTTTTCAGGAACTCCAGTATATAATGCAGAATTGCCTAGCAGAATAACAGCACTGAGCGGCTCTTGTGTTCAGATACCTTGTAAATTTGAAGTGCCAGCGGATGAACTGAAGAAAGCAGGAAGTATGTTTGGCGTCTGGATAAAGCATGGTCATGCTTTTCGCGAACCTGCCAATTTGGTAGTTTATAATGGAAGCACAAACATCAGCACAGGATTCAGTCGTATAGAGATAACTGGAAATCTTAGTCAGTGTGAATGTACCACAGTTTTCTATGATGTCATGAACAATCATTCAGACAATTACTTCTTCAGGGTGGAAATAGATCCACAGGATTGGAATTACTCATATAAGAATCCCATCAACATTTATGTCTCAGGTAAGTGGGTCTCTATTAGAAACTGTAGTAATCTGTTATGATATTTTAAAATTACTTCCTGATTGTGAAGGCCCTGAGTATTTTTTGATTAAAAATAAATGAAATAATGGTGTCCTCATCAGAGAAGACCCTTTCGAGGAAAGTCTTTATTCAGCGGCTGTATTTGCAGCCTCCAAACAATTATTTTAAGCATCCAAGACCAATCCTATCTATTTGAATGGGAGAATCCTGAAATATCAAAAACTATTTTCCAAACAAACAATTGCATATTTCAAATCCACAACAAAATCCCATAAATGTTCCTTATGCTCAAATAGCATTAAAAAGCTTATTTTTTTAGACTACCAGTCACAGCACATGTTCAGTCCTAAGGTTCAATGGGAACCGGAGCTTCTAACAGCAGCTGCAGTGATGCAATGACTTTACCAATCAGCAATTGGCTCTTTTACTTAGAAGGCGGGACGTATTCAGCCATATTCGTTCGGGTCACATGACGTCACTAGCTTTGCGCCGCCATCTTGACTACCGACGGTCTCAGTAATGCATGCAATATGTTGTGCAGTTGGCTGCAACAACAGCCAAAAGAGGAACCCCGAACTGGTATTTTACTCTATACCAAAAGAAAAGGATAGAAGAAATGTCTCATATTGTATGAATGTCTCATATTGTATCATGTCTCATCTTTCTGTGCACACACACCCGACCCGAAGCGTACAGCCATAGACCCCTATACAGCGCGCGAGTATTTGAGCTCTGTTTCGTGTCTGAATGGACAAATACACACAATGTTTAAATGTCCATTTTGGAGGGTATTCACGGAAATTATGTTGGTTATGTCTTAAACTGAGTTGTCATCCAGTCTCTTTGGTAGAGAGAGAGACAACGAAAACAAACAAGCATGCAAATGGAAATTATCGCGCCCGGAAAAACTATCGAGCTCATTTTTTTCCCTGTGCGATTAATTGATTTATTGACTATCGCTACAGGCCTAACCCAGATTAATGACAGCTAGCCATGAGCCGTGGCTAACATTGAAGGCAAGTCGGGCAGATAATAAAGGACAATAGAAAACTGGGGGTAACAAAATAAGGATCAGAGTCTAAAATTAAAAAAAAATCCATGTATCTCTGTCTTTCTCTCTCATTCAAATGGGCAGTTTGGGCGGGCACACCGGGCGAGATCGGTAGTCAATATGGCGGCGTTCTATTTCTAGTGACGTAGGTG
This sequence comes from Siphateles boraxobius, assembly GCF_051911475.1. Lineage (NCBI taxonomy): Eukaryota > Metazoa > Chordata > Actinopteri > Cypriniformes > Leuciscidae > Siphateles > Siphateles boraxobius. The sequence goes on from NW_027508876.1 coordinate 13,750,933, forward strand.
GTATCTATGAATTGTGTATTACAGTGGAAGTGCACCGTATTTATATATCTGTATTGTTTGATATTGCTGCAAGAGGCAGTGGAAGTTATTTTGATTAAAGATTATGAGGGCACATGATTAAAAAAAATGATATACACAGATAAATCAATTAATAATCAATTAATATTATAAACTCTGCAATATTCAATAAAAAAGAGAATTGTCCATTTTGATTTCATGGCGACTTTAATAATTCATGCAAAATATATGATGCACACATGCGTAGGCAAATTCACAATTCACATGCACATAAAACAATTAATGTGCATGAAAAAAATTATATATTGACCAAAAGCTATTCTCATGTGCAAAGTAAATTTATATATTCATAAAATACATTTTACAAACGCAAAAAACACTCCACAGATGTCTAACTGCTCAAAAAGTTTTGAATGTTTATCATTGAATCTGAAATTGGAAATTGTCATCAGTGTGTGAATCGCCATGAATTTCTGTGTATATTTTGAGATTTTCCTGAAAGCTCTCTACTCCCGTACACGTCCATCGTACTTTTCAGCCAGGACTCAAGGAGCTTGTTTTTTCTTTTTCTTTTTTCTTTATAAAGGTAAATTTGGGCTTCCCTGGTTGTTTAGTTTCATTTCATATGCATATTTTTTTAAATTTTATTTATAAATTTCATTTAATTTATAGCTGTATTATGCTGCCATGTCAGTAGGCAATGTCACTTTGTAAAGAGTACGTGCCTGCGCACATACAGTATACGCATTCTTCTACAGAGCATTCGTGCCAAACGTGCATGTCTATAGACTGCGCATAATGCGCCCATAATACCATTTTCACAGTTTGTAAATAAAGACTGTTTGAATTTATCATCTTCGTCATGCCTACTAACCAGCAGCTTCCAACCCGTGACACAATGACAGCTATCTTGTTCTATTTCTGACTCTGTTTTGATGTAAAGCACATGAAATCAAGTACCCCATGAGCAAGATGGCGGAATAAGTCAGCATTCTAAATAAAAGAGCCAATCGACAATTAGTAATGTCCTCGCGTCATTACAGCCTCCGTTGGAAGCTGCGGTTGCAAAGAAACTCTAAGGACTGCACATGTGCATTGGCTGGGCCATCTTTTAACACTGAGTATAATAAACCACATTAATGAGAGTTTGTAATAAGTTATTTAAGTTATTTAAATTTGAGTGTGGCAAACTGTTTTTGAAATTTTCAGGATCTCCCCATTCATGTAGACAGGATTTGGTTTTAAATGCCCAAAAAGCTACCCAAAGTCATTGCAGTATGGCAGCAGACTGAACAAACTTTCCATTAAAATATACACACAAATCAAAAATGATACATAAACTCATGATGATTTGCAATTTCAGATTCAATATTAAACTTATAAAATGTAAACATTCAAATATTTTTGTACACAGTCACATACATCTGTGAATTGTGTTTTGGATTTGTGAAATGTATTTTTTGAATATATAATTTATTGTGTGCTGCATAACTTGATTTTTGTGAAAATATAATATTTTTCTGCATGTAAATTAGGTTTCATATATGGTAATTTACCTGTGCATGACATCGTTTTTTTCTATTTTTATGGTCTTCTCAAGGGTTATTTAAAAAACTGATTATATCCTCTATATGTTTATTGTGTTTTTGTAGCATGTATATAGTTGTTGAATGTTTTCCTTAAATTGAACAGCAATTTCTACTGTTCACTTTGCCCTGTAGATTCACCACAACCTCTTATCTTTAAACCCACTGATCTGAAAGAAGTGATGGAGAACACAACAGTCAATCTGAGCTGCTCTGCTGAAGCCCCCTGCCCCAAACAAGCTCCTACAATATCTTGGTCTTACATCCCTGAATCTGCACACATTACAGCACAGTTACAGGAGAAACCTGATAAAACCCAGTCAGTGTTTTCACACATGACCTTCAAAGCTTCATACGTGGATCACAGAAAGAACATCTCCTGCACTGCTACATATCCAAGAAAAACATCTAATGACTCAACTGTGGAGACCACCGTGATGCTACAAGTCTTGTGTAAGAGATTTGGAATAGTTTTGCTCTTTCATTAGCATTATTACAGTATGTTCAGATGTGTAATTTTAAAACATCTAGTTTATCTAAAGAAGTTTCTATTTTGCCCTCAAGTTCCTCCAAAAGAAACTCGCATCACCATCGATCAATCTGCTTCAGTCTCTGTTGGAACTAATGTGACTTTGACCTGCAAAAGCAAAGCCAATCCATCAAATACTATGACCTTCTCCTGGTACAAACGTGGACAGGACAATCAGCTGGATTTAGGAGAACAACTGATCTTTACTGTAAATAGGAGCAGTGGAGGCTGGTACTTTTGCATAGCAAAGAATGAACATGGTATTCAGAGGTCAGAAGAGATCCAGCTGATTATGGAAGGTAAGTTTATTTCTATGTAGATACTAATATTATCTGATGATTAATATAGGTAGCTCCAGTTGTATGATGGAATTTTATTTTTAAATGATCTGCACAGCCTATTGACTAACTAATTTTGCTTTATTTCAGTCTCTTCATTAGATCAGTCTTTGATCATTGGCTGTGTAGTAGGAGTTTCAGCACTTCTGTTGACATTACTTCTGATAACACTTTTCCTGAGGTAAGCTCAGTAGATGGTGAATTGTATGGAATAGAGAAACCAGACTTAAGAATAAATGAATTCAGACCTTTCATTTCTCTTTGAAACGTATAATCTGGTGTTCACAATATGGTGGTATACATTGTGTATTTTATGAATTTCTTAATTTCCTATTAATACAGAGTTCAAAGAGTAAAGGCATCCACTATTATGGAAACTGACGTCTCAGATCAGGTATGTTTTACTCTTTTAGCAGATCACGTTACTGCCATTTCAAATAGGAAGTGCCATAATAAGCAGATATCAATACCATGCGTTTACAATAATGTTTTTTTTTATGTTCAGAAACCAAAAACCGAGGACAGTGGATCCACATAAACAGCCATTAATTATGTTTGCTCTTTCAGGGTCAGGAAAAACAAGTGCAGACCATTTATGCTAATGGTGGTTTTGTGTCGGGCGAAGAGCTAGAGATGCCAAATGATGAGAATGACATAGTCCACTATGGAGAGATTGACTTCTCGACTCCCCAAACTAAAATCACCCCAGTACAGGGCTCAGGACAAGAGACGGTATATGCCGAGGTCAGAGGCCCAGGGAAGGAGATGAACCAGGATTAGTTAACATTACAATAAATGGCTTGAGTGAACTGTGTTATGTAGTATGCTTTATTGGCTTGGCTTATGGAAATAAAACATTTAACAACTTTGTTTTTTAATTTGTATATATGTTTCTGTTCATCACATTCATTGTTTTTTTTTTCTTCTCATAGTGATTCCATTGTCTTCCATTCAGGTGTTTAAATGCCACATCATATGTATTCTGTAATAATAAACTTGATGTTTTTTTTTCCTGTTACTTCAGAGTTCCAGTTTTTTTTTCATTCATTCCTCCCTAAATGGTAGTTCAATATATCTAATTATCATCCTAAACCTATGTCAAGCATGCTTATGTTTTAGTCACAGATGAGCAAATATTAAACTGTTTTTTGGTAAAAGGGTGACAGAGCAAATGTATTTATAGGATTTTCTAGTTTAGAACTTACAGTTAATTGTAAAAACTTAAATTAGTTTTCAATGTTGTTTTCAGGCTAAATTTTGTGTATATTTGTTCATTACAACTATAGTTTATTTTAAATGAAAGCGATTTCAGTCAGAGGACTTCAGAGCTGATCTTAAACCCCTTTTACAGTCAGGTTATTTCATATTGAGAAACAACAAAAACAAAACAAAAACATTATAGCTAAGGAAATTTTGAAGAATTTCCTGTGAAGTTTTAAATGCTCAAAAGGTTTTGAATAAAGACAATTATTTTATAAACAATGGTAGTGTCGTGTGTGTTTTGTTTGTTTTGTTTTGCAGAAGGAAACTTGTATATTAATGCGTCTGTATTTTATATGTAACACCGAACAATGAACTGAATTAATACAGGACTTAAATACAGAGGAACTAATGAGTTATTTAATATAGGACAACAGTTGAACGGAATCATGAACCAAGGGAACAAACTGAGACATGAAACTAGGTCAACTTAATATGACAATGAACAGGATCGGGAAAGGTCCACGAGCCAGAACTAAAACTCGTGTCTCCCGCACTGCCCACAAGACTTTTGGCCCAGACGATGGGACATTTTTCTCAACTTGACTGCAATGTTTTATTCCACAATGTATTCATTCAATGTATTTTGCCTGTACATAAATGAACCTTTATGTTGTCACCGCCGATTAAAATCTATAAATCAAAATAATTATTGCATTTATGAAGAAAAGGCTCAGCATCCAAGACTATCGCCTATTTCCTCCTCAATGGTGTCCTTGGGTGGATTGCTGAGGCGGATCGCCAGCAACAGCCATTTTAGAGTTGTTTGTGATTTGGTCTTAGTGACTTATTAGTCCTCTTGACTACCCCTAACTTTTCATAGATTTAGGAGCTGGTTTTAGTGCTAAAATGCTTTGTGAAATACTCTAGAGCAAAAATTTAGTGGTACTAAAATTAGGACTGACACGCTCATTATTTTTAAGAGTTTCTCCTAAATCGGCAAGTTAGGAACTACTTTTAGCCTTAAGATGTTTTGTGAATACGGCCCCACGTCACTTGTAGTTCTTGAAGAGTGACTACTTAACACTTAGTAATTATGATGCTTTATGAAAATTTTCAGGGTAAAAAAGACAATCTTCAAGACCGAACTACCTCAGTCCTAAATTTACTGATTAGTTAATCTTGTTTCCATATTAGTTTATGGTAGAAGCTAAAGTGCCAATGTAGAACTACGCATTAAGCCCTGCATGTTACCTATTAATGTCGGACCATTATTCTAAAGTGTTACCAAGATCTGTTTCATAATATCAACTAATTAGCCATTTAGATTATGTTTTGGAAATGACCTTATAACAGAGACAGTATGAAGCTGCTTTTGAAGTAAAGTGTCTTGCTGAAGGGCATAAAGCTAACTGTTCATGAATAGTACCTTTGTGGAGATTAACCTTATGGTTATGAGTCAGATTTGAACTAGAAGAACAAATGATGAGCATAGTGGTTTAACAAAACAAAACAAGTCTCATGAGGAAGTACAACAGTCAACATACAATATTTAAAAGTGTATTGTCACCTGTTATATTAAAATGCTTAAGTACATAAATTATAAAAATGTGTTATATTAAATTTAATTTATTTAATGTATAAATTTAATTTAATAGTATGTATATTACAGCATGTTTGGAAATTTTTGGACAAGAGTGTTGTGTTTTTTTTTTATTTGGTCATGGTAAACCATCTAACTGTAAAACCACAGCGGAACTATGTCTGAAAATATTTGCATAGTAATTGTATGTGAAGACAAAATTATTCACTTCTGTTTTTCCTTGAATTACAGATTGTACTGCTCTAGGTAAGTATGTTCTATCAACATTTAAGATATATACTATCACATTTTTAAAAAAATATTTAAAAAAGGTAGAACTTTATTTTAAAGTGCCCTTGTTGCACTTGCATGTAGTTATAGTAATTACTATAAATTGTGTGTAATTGCATGAAACTATAACCACACCCTAACCCTATAAGTACATTTGGTTAATTGCTATTAATCAGTACTTAAATGTAAAAATGTTACATGTAACAGACACCTTAAAATGAAGTATAACCAAAACAATTAATTATTGACATATATATATATTAATGTATGACAAAATATTAAAATGAAAATATGAATCACAATAAAATCCTAATGAGGAGAGATACAGAAAATATCATGCTTAAAGATGTTGGAGACTATCAAATTGTCTTCTTATTGTCTTTGTGTGTGTTTGTATCTACAGTACTCAAGATGTATATCATTCCATTCATGGCTTTTCTGTTGATAACGTGTGAAGTTGTACTCATATCTTCAGGTGAGTTCCTTATGCTGTCTAATTAAAAATAAAAATAAGTAGGATAATTCATTTTGCTTTAAATTTGTATCCTGTATTACACTCATTTTGCAAAACAAGATATTTTAAGGTGTTTGTATGTTTATATTGCTGTTCTGTTTTCAGAAACTCGAGTATATAATGCAGAATTGCCTAGCAGAATAACAGCACTGAGCGGCTCTTGTGTTCAGATACCTTGTAAATTTGAAGTGCCAGCGGATGAACTGAAGAAAGCAGGAAGTATATTTGGCGTCTGGATAAAGCATGGTCATGCTTTTCGCGAACCTGCCAATTTGGTAGTTTATAATGGAAGCACAAACATCAGCACAGGATTCAGTCGTATAGAGATAACTGGAAATCTTAGTCAGCGTGAATGTACCACAGTTTTTTATGATGTCATGAACAATCATTCAGACAATTACTTCTTCAGGGTGGAAATAGATCCACAGGATTGGAATTACCCATATCAGAATCCCATCAACATTTATGTCTCAGGTAAGAAAGTCTCCATTATAAACTACATTCATCCGTTGTGACATTTTTAAATTACTCACTGATTATGATTAATGATTAAGTCCCCTAATATATAAATAATAATAAGCTGTGATAAAGCATTCCTGTTTATTTTTGAAGATTTTTTATTGAATTTTAATGTTACCTGTAACAAAATGCTTTCTCTGTATTCAGGTTTTGACTGTAGCCTAGTAATAATAATGCAAATACGTGTACACTTCACATCAAAATGTATTTTTTATTTTTTTATAAGCCTTGACGAAAAGTAATATTTGAGAATTTCTAAAAAATACATTCAAATCCACATCTTAAAAGTAAGTAGGCTAATTTTGTCCAAAAACAACTAGAGAATTGACAAGCCTCTCCATAGAGAGCTATACGGGCATCTAGTGGTAACACTACGAAATTACATGTTTTATTTTATTTTCTATCAACAGATGGCGCTAATCTGACTTCAAAAATTGGATTTAAAAGGCCCAGTCTCATATATTCATCAGAAATACTGCATTAATTGAAAAAATATTTTAAAATTAGAAAGAAAATTTAAAAAAAAAATTAACCACAATTATTGCATAAATATTTATAAGTCACATCAAATCCTCTCAAAATACAAAAGAAAAAATATTATTGAACAAAAATAAATTACATTGGTTTTACTGGGGTGGAGGAAGTTTAATTTTTAGGTGTCTGGTCACTTCTGATCGGGAAGATAACAAGTGCTACACCCAAATAAGGAGCGCCTGAGTGTTAAAGGTTGTATCAGTGATTTCAGGCCCAAAAATAAATATCTAATCTTTCCTAACAATCCGCTAGCTGCCCGCCCCATAAGCAAGTCGTCAAAAAAACTCGTCTCTGTAGGCAGCGTAGGCTCTGAGATCTGCACACAAAAACAAATGGGACAACCACCACTCAAAACCAAAATAAAGTGTTCCAGCCAATCACTGACAGGGGTGGGTGTTGTGAGGTTTTGCGCTCGTGCACGGTTGGACGCGAAATCGGAGCAACACCTGCCCGCAATGGCTTTACTGGCAGAGGCATACAGTGGGTGTCGGGTTGCCTCCATCCTTAAAATTTCAAAGACGGCGGTTCATAAGAACAAGGTCAAGCAGCAGACATTGGGGACAAAGCTACAGACCGGCATAGGGCGAAAACGACTCTCCACTGACCGGGATGTCCGTCAACTCATTCGAATGTCACTCAACAACCGTAGGATGACATCAAGTGACCTACAAAAAAAATGGCAAACAGCAGCTGGGGTGAAGTGCACGGCGAGGATGGTTGGAAACAGGCTCCTAGGGGCAGGCCTGAAGTCTTGCAAAGCTAGAAAAAAGCCGTTCATCAATGAGAAGCAAAGAAGAGCCTTGTTGAGGTTTGCAAAAGACCGGATTGGACTGTAGAGGACTGGAGTAAGGTCATCTTCTTTGATGAGTCCAATTTTCAGCTATGTCCAACACCTGGTCGTCTAATGGTTAGACGGAGACCCTGGAGTGGCTTAACAGCCACTGTCTCGCACCCACTGTGAAATTTGGTGGAGGATCGGTGATGATCTGGGGGTGCTTCAGCAAAGCGGCAATAGGGCAGATTTGTCTTTGTGAAGGACGCATGAATCAAGCCACGTACAAGGTTGTCCTGGAAGAACACTTGCTTCCTTCTGCTTTGACAATAGCCGCGTTTCCACTGTCGGGCCAGGGCTGGCTCAGGGCTAACAGCGAACCAAGCCGGGCCACTGGCCTCGGGCCTCAAGCACCGGGCTTGCGTTTCCACTGCCGGGCCAGTAGCCCCGCAGCGCTACCATAAACCCCGCCCTTAACACGCCTTCCTGGATCGAACGTCATACAACCCCTACCATTTCAGCGGGAATTATGAAGTTCATTCAGGCAGGACACACAAGCTTGCTAAAATCACACGACGATCGAGATGAAGAGGACCGAAGCGTCTGTTTGTTTGCTCTTTTTGGTATTTGCTTGGTGGATGATGAGGCAGCAAAGCCAATATAAGAAGATGGAGGTTCAGCGGCGACAACGCCAAAAGCTTATGTTGGCTGCAAGGCGAAAGAGAGCGATCCAAAGACGTGTGATTCAGTTACAGCGAATGCAGAGTCGCAAGCAATGGATGGAAACGGTAAATATTTTATTTTATAGTATAGTTAATGCGTATCTTGTAGTCGATGTGAGCATAACTTCAAATCATATTGCACGGAGTTGTTTTTATGAGCTTTTCACTAACTTTACTATCTGATGAAAAGACACAAATATTTTGCTAGCTTATCATATCTTGCTTGCTATATTAATAAAAATAAAGTTAGGTGTTAATGTTAAACTGTCATTGTATTATTCGTTTAATACATCTATTTATACCCATGATTATGAACATATGCATTTACATTTCGCATAATTAGGGAAGTAATGTTTACAGTAACACTTTGCAAGAAAGTAAAGTATGTAATGTATGGGTTAACATGAACGAAACATTAGCAATACATTTGTTACTGTATTTGTTTATCTTTGTTAACGCTAGGTTTTCAAAAAAATCAGCTGTTGGTTTGTTAGTTTGTTTACAGTGCGTTAACTGATTGTAACAATTAAAACATTGGAGTGTAATGTATTAAAAAATGGGTTAGCAAATATTTATAAATGCTGTACTTGATAACATCCTCGTTTCTGCACACGCCGTCAAATTGACTTTGTACTCTTTCTTCTGCCCAAATGCTCAGAATAGCTTTGGTATCCAGTACAGTCGACAGACCAGTACAGGCGATTCTCCATTTCGAGCAGCGATAATTTTGCGCGAAATAAAAAAGGTGAAATGTGCATCTTGCCGCAGACCATACCTTTCCCTAACACCGATAAACTCCTCAGAAATCCTGGCCGTTGGCCCCAAGTAAGCCCCCCTCAAGCACCGGAAGTGACAGCGACTGGCCCTGGCACGCACTAGCACGGCTCGGCCTTGGCCCGGCAGTGGAAACGCGGCTAATGTTCCCCAACTCTGAGGATTGTTTTTTTCCAGCAGGACAATGCTCCATGCCACACAGCCGGGTCAATCAAGGTGTGGATGGAGGACCACCAGATCAAGACCCTGTCAAGACCCAATCTCCAGACCTGAACCCCACTGAAATCCTCTGGAATGTGATCAAGAGGAAGATGGATGGTCACAAGCCATCAAACAAAGCTGAGCTGCTTGAATTTTTGCACAAGGAGTGCCATAAAGTTACCTAACATCAATGTGAAAGACTGGTGGAGAGCATGCCAAGACACATGAAAGATGTGATTGAAAGTCAGGGTTATTCCACCAAATATTGATTTCTGAACTCTTCCTAAGTTTAAACATTAGTATTGTGTTGTTAAAAAATGAATATGAACTTATTTTCTTTCCATTATTCAAGGTCTGACCACACTGGATCTTTTTTGTTATTTTGACCAGTTGTCGTTTTCTGCAAATAAATGCTCAAAATGACAATATTTTTATTTGGGAGAAATGTTGTCAGTAGTTTATAGAATAAAACAAAAATGTTAATTTTACCCAAACACATACCTATACATAGTAGAAACAGAAATAATTGATAATTTTTGCAGTGATCTCTTAATTTTTTCCAGAGCTGTATATATAATGATTTCCATTACACGAGAGTAGATGTTAAAACTTCATGCTGATTTGTACTCAGCTTTCGCCTAGATAAGCACCAACTAAGACGTAGCTTTACAGTAACCTATGCTTCTCCATCCATTTACGCTTCTTTCCATATGGTGATGTGAATCTCCTTCTGTCTGGTATTAATAGCTGCAGTGTATTTGCGCATCAGCACACACAACGGCTGCAACCACAGTGCGGTCCCCCCATAACAACCGTCTGGATTGAGCTGAGAAGGGAACATCTCTAGGGTCTTCAAGTGGGCACCTTCCGTCCTCAGTGTTTCGTCGACTAGCCCACAACACCTCAAGAGGGCTCGACAGTGACTCTGGCGTCCCAGAGTCACCCCCCTCCGTCCCCCCACTCAACTCAGCCCAGCTTACTGACCTTTACCTCCCTCCTGCTGCTGAGGTTGCTCCTTCCTCATAGCTCACATGTGACCTAACCACAATCTCGCCGCAACCCAACCATACGCACCAACCCGTTTGACTAAGGCTGTCGACCCCCACTGTCGTCAATAAAGCAGGTTGAGTGGCAACAGTTCCGTATGGTATACTACCTGTCCAGACACCAATCCTCAAGAGTATTTGAGGAAGGTGTTTGAGGAACAGAGAACAGTGTCTTAGTCTGGCATAGCAATAATGTCATGAAATTATGGCCAAATGACAGAAAAAACGGAGCGCCCACATAACATAAACTTTATAACCTGTAATTTGATTAACTTACTGCCTCAAATGTGGCTGTTCTAAAGAAGGTCCAAACAATTCTCTGGTAAAAAAAAAACATCATCACTCAATTTGAGTTTGACTTTGGTAAAATGTTAATAATATAATGACACATGCAAGTGTCTGAGCATATAAAGCCACAATATCAACTTTGACAACATGGTTATTTAAAAATAGTGTTTTTCCGTTTCCTGAGAAGTATCGTTTTGGAGATACAAGGTTTCTTTCCCAAAGTGATGATATCCGAGTAATATGGTTTCTTGAACAAGAAAAAAATGTAGGGTGGGATTTGATTTTGAACAGTAAACACGTCAGAAGAGAAGAGAAGAGAAGAGAAGAGAGAAGAGAAGAGAAGTCGCTGCAAGAGGGAGCGGAAGTTATTTTGATTAAAGCTAAAGTTTTTTTTAAAAACAATAATGAAACATTACACAAACACTAAAAAATTTACAGTCTGGGCGAGTCAACACTATTGCCTGAAGTGAGAGCCAGTCTGGAGATTTGAGTTGACAGATTTCACAGAATATCAAGTATATGATGGTCAGACACTCCGATTCCACCAAAGGATGTCAAACATATTTGATTTGTTTCACTATTTATTTATTTTTAATTCATGTTCCCTCAAAATCTTTAATAAAAAAATAACCCTCCCTTCATCTTGCAACGACATGTCTTCTTTTCTCTGATGGTGTTTTTCGGCACTGCCACTCTCTCACATGAGATCACAGCAATAGCAAACCACAACCAACCAATCAATTCCTGATGAACAAAATCAAGTCTCTGGGTATGCTTATAATTTTTTGTAGTATGCATGTAGTTGTTGTATGTTTTCCGTAAATGTAACAGTATTTTATACCATGTACACTTTGCCCTCTAGATTCACCACAACCTCTTATCTTTAAACCCACTGATCTGAAAGAAGTGATGGAGAACACAACAGTCAATCTGAGCTGCTCTGCTCAAGCCCCCTGCCCCAAACAACCTCCTACAATATCCTGGTCTTACATCCCTGAATCTGCCCACATTACAACACAGTTACAGGAGAAACCTGATAAAACCCAGTCAGTGTTTTCACACATGACCTTCAAAGCTTCATACATGGATCACAGAAAGAACATCTCCTGCACTGCTACATATCCAAGAAAAACATCTAATGACTCAACTGTGGAGACCACAGTGATGCTACAAGTCCTGTGTAAGACATTTAGAGTAGTTTTGCTCTTTCATTAGCATTATTATGTTCAGATGTGTAATATTATAATATCTAGTTTATCTAAAGACGTTTCTATTTTGTCCTCAAGTTCCTCCAAAAGAAACTCGCATCACCATCGATCAATCTGCTTCAGTCTCTGTTGGAACTAATGTGACTTTGACCTGCAAAAGCAAAGCCAATCCATCAAATACCATGACCTTCTCCTGGTACAAACGTGGACAGGACAATCAGCTGGATTTAGGAGAACAACTGATCTTTACTGTAAATGGGAGCAGTGGAGGCTGGTACTTTTGCATAGCAAAGAATGAACATGGTATTCAGAGGTCCAAAGACTTCCAGCTGATTATGGAAGGTGAGCTTAAATTATAAATCTGACATGCTAATTCTAAGCAAAGATTTCGGTTTTATGACTTGACTTTGTCTCATATTGTGTATAATCTACTGAACACCAACATCTGTTTATTTTTGTTTTTATCTGCCACCCATTAGAATTATCTGTGCCTTTGATCGCCGGCTGTGTAGGAGGAATTTTAGCTTTACTGTTGTTATTTCTTCTGGCAACACTTTTAAAAAGGTATGCAAAGACTAAATATGATGTACCACAAATGTTCATGTTAGTGATTTATGTATTTACTGTTGATACAGGGCGCAAAAGGCAAGAGCATTCAGTGAATCGATTGTTAGGGATACTGATCAGGTAAGCTACACTTTTAAAGAGGCCATCACTAATGAGAAACATCATAGATATTCACATAAAATGTAAATAATTACTTTTTTTGCTTTGTCAGGATCATGAGATCGATTGCATCTATGTAAATGATTTCATAAAAAGAGGGTAATGACAGATGCCTTAACATAAATCACATGAACCATATGGAGCACATGAACCATATGGAGCGATTGTGCTTTTCCACAAACTGCACCATTTGGAAAGCCAAAAGACTGTCCGCTACATCAAAATCATAAACATAATTATGATATAACAGAAAATGTCATCTGCTTGGATAATATACACATGTGTTGTCAACAAAATAGCAACTGAGTCTTTTGTCTCTGGTTAGAAAAATAGTAACACTATACAATAAGGTCCCATATGTCCACATTAGTTAATTAACAATGATCAGGATAGGCTATTTGTTACAGTAGGCTATTTATTCATATTTATTAACATTAATTATAATGTTAATTAATAAAAATGCAACGTCCTGGTTGCGTATGCAACCCACCGTTCCCTGAAGGAGGGAACTGAATTGGGATCTCGCTAGAGAGCCTATCCTCTTCGAGTACTATTGAACGAGTGTATAAATACGGAAGTGGATGCACGCACTAGTTGCTTTTCGCTGAGGAGCCGAGAGTAACCCGGGGTCAGCGGTGGTCTAGCGGTAGTGGCAAGGGGACTACGTCCTCAGTTCCCTCCTTCAGGGAACGGTGGGTTGCATACGCAACCAGGACGTTCCCTTTCAGTCGATAACGTCAGACGTAGTCGACGGTCGACTGAATTGGGATGACCTTTGAAAACGCCACTAACGCTGCCACCTTCCAGTGCCTAAACCAAAGCCTCCTGATGCCCCCGCAAATTTAAGGCGGGGAAGGACAGGGCTTAGGCCAGGGAAGTCACTGCTGTTCCTGCAGGACCACTGGGAAAGCGTTCCCCGTATATTGGAAGGAAGGGACGCTGCGGAAGCCACATCCAACCCAGAGGGAGGTAACGTGGAGAGTACACATATGAATTGGGCGGAAACCGGGCAATCTGACATATGGAATGTCACTGGGGTGGCTCCAGCCTAAGACGGGGGGAGACACACCGGACAGTGACGGCAGAAAGACTCTGCCGAGGGAAGACACGGGCTCGCCGCAGGGAGCCGTATCGTGGAAGAATAAACATATGGGGTCGCCGTAGGGACCGCAACATATGGACCCAGCCTAACACAGGTTCCAAACTGCTTACGAGTGGTAGGCCTATCACCAGACGTTCCGCACGTCCGACGTCGGAGGGGTGTGGAGGAACTCAACAGGGTTCAATTTTAAGGGAACTCAACTGGAGTAGAAAGGCGCACGTATCCAGTCCATAGGAGGGGAATGGCGCAGCAAGCCGACACTTGAACCGGGCTCACGGTGAAACTGGCTTCATGAGAAGGGAGCCCACGGGAAGCAGCGGTTCAACTAGGTGTCGTCCAGCCCCCAACTCTATAATCTGTTTAGCAAAGCATTTCGTCAACGCCCAGGCCGAGCACTTTACACTCATCATAGAGGAGCTCAACACCTAAGTGGACATGTTGCATCTCGGATTTTTACCGAAATGAAGGCAAGCACTAAGTGCAACTTTGCATGGAAACAGCCTTCCCTCTCTGCTGAGTTCCAACAGATATTTGTAGAGCTGGTATGAGGTCTATGGCTTGCATTCTGTACACGTCCAAGCGAACGGACAGAGAAGCCAGGGCTGGATCTGCCTCCTCCAGGGCAGCGCTTGCAGGCTCATCACCTGCTCCTATTACGGGAGAGGTAGGAACCTTGGGCACAATCCGAGCCGGGGTCTCAGCTTGTGAGAGTTAGCCGGCCCAGACTCCAGGCACAATACGTTGACCGAAAGCGAGCAAGTCCCTACCCTCTAGTAGAGACCATGTGAGCAGGAGAACTGATATAACAGAATTTTTAACTCACTGCCTGCAGTGGCTCAGGGGCGGTCTCTGCAGTGCAGTCGCACCAGGGACAAGGCCCAAGAGGATAAAGAGGGACGCAAAGATTTACAAGACCTTGCTCCTCAGGAACCTGACGATCAGAACGTGCGTCTGCACACTTCTGCAACACGATGAGCGTTGTTTAAACACCGAGGCAACATCATTTTGAGGGTGAAGGAAAACAGCCTAATCCAACCCATTTTGCAGGAAAGAGAGCACTGAAGTGATCGAAAGCTTTCAGGATCTCCTCTGGAGAGAAGACGCACTCAACGACTAGGTTCCACTTCTAAAGGCGTAAGCACGCTACCCATTTCTAGGGGGTGCTCGCAGAAGTGATGGTAACTATCACATGTCCCTGTGAAAGCCACCTGAACCTCCGCGTTCAGATGTAAGACCGCTCGGAATCTCCGGGGGAAGAACGCGGGTGCCATCGTGCCCCGTCCCTGAAAGAGTTTTCAGGGGAAGTCAGGAAGGCTGTCGATGGGAACCAGGTCTAGTTGGGCCAATAAGGGGCAACTATGAAGACCTGTTCCTCTCCTGACTTGGCACGTAGGTGCAAGCGACGGGCGCAAAAAAACAGGTACATTGCTCAACACAACATGTGAAGATCACTGGACTTCCGGAGCATTTTCTGCTCAGCACTTGAGTGTGATAAGTTCACTGAGCTTCAGGAGCATTCCTGCTCAACACCTGAGTGTGATAAACTCACTGAGCTTCAGGAGCATTTCTGCTCAACCCTTGAGTGCGAAGAACTTCACTGAGCACCAGGAGCATTTCTGCTCAGCACTGCGTGTGATGAATTCACTGAGCTACAGGAGCATTTCTGCTCAACACCTAAGTGTGATGAACTCACTGAGCTACAGGAGCATTGCTGCTCAACACCTGAGTGCGATGAACTTCACTGAATTTCAGGACCATTTCTGCTCAACATGAAGTGTGATGAATTCACTGACTTGAGCAGGCGCAAGGCGACCATGAGTCGCAGTCGCTTTTAGAAGGCTCACTGGGGTTAAACGCATTTCTGCGGGCCCCTGGGGCAGCTGACAGCCAGTGTTTGTCCAAGGGTAGTCCGCTCGGTTTGTACAAACACTGGCAGGAAGACGAAACCGGAGGGGCAACTGAGCAGCCCCGAAATGGTCATGACCCAGCTGGACCCAGGGGATGGAGTCTCCACTTGCCCTGGCTATAACTGTCGTGAGGCTCGATGGCGGCAAGATTGAGTAGAGCGGGAAGAGTGGAACAAAGCGTCCTCAGAAGCTTCTGACTCCAAGGAGGAGGTGACGGGTGAGTTGTGACATGCAAGGGAAGCTTGCGCAACGGTCGCAATGTCTAACAACTCGAGGCACGAATGCCCGTGTAGTCGAGGGTCGCCCAGGCCCCCGTTAAAACACGCCCTTTGTACATGGCCCGTCTGTTGAAGAGGGTTTGGCAGCAGACCGGGATGAACTATAGTCACACAGGGTGAGCTGCTCTGCCACGGTCACCTCTGGACTCGATCATGAAGCTAGCGCTGAAGCGGTCATGTCTTCAAATGGCTGCAACTACCATATACCCCAGGAGCCTCTGAAAGTTCCCACCACCTAGTACCACGAAGAACGAGTTTACAACTGGCCTTCGTACAGGCTGGAGGAGCGGCTATATCAAATCCTTCGCCAGCAGGATAAGATAAGCACGCACAAGTCAGTAGCACTGCTCAACACTCGGTGTGATGAATATCACTGAATTTTCAGGAGCACGTCTGCTCAACACCTAATGTGATGACTATCACTGACTTGAGCGGGTTAGCCGAGCCTGAGGTGGGGCAGCAAAGTAGAGAGAGTGGTGTTGCTGTTCAACACTTACCTGTCTCCACAAGCGGCAGGGGGCGCGTGAGAAGGCGGATGACCGGGTCCTCGAACGCACCAAGCTGCCTGCTGGCGACCAAGGGGGAGCTGAGGGGTGTAAGGCTATACAGGGTCACACCCGCCAGACTGGCCCTCCTGGGACCCAGGAACAGATGAAATTGCTCTCTCTTTGAAGTGTGGGTTCCCGCTTGCTCCGTTTTTTTTTTTTTTTTTTTTAGGGAGCCAGCGGCGGAACAGACACACACACAAACAAAGGCTCCACCCTGCCCTCACCCGGGGGGAGGGAGTGACCGTGCCACTCCAAGAGCATCTCATCCATTCCTGGGCAGCCCGCTCTGGAATGCTTTCGCTGTCGCTTGCCACCTGGCTTGGCAGCGCCAGGAGCGGGCTGGGCGTCTCTACTGCGGCCGGCTCCATGCTGAGGCCTGGGTGGAGGCTGCTGAGGAGGGCCAGCAGGAGCGGCGGCCGGGGAACGCCCACGGCGACGAGCAGGCGGAGGAGCTGCCACCGGCGGCGGGTGGAGGCAGCAGCTGGCCACCGGGGCAGGATGTGCCGGATGACCTCCGTCTGCGCTTGAGCGGCAGAGAACTGTAGGAGGCAGTTCTCCACCGCGTCGCCGACCAGCCCAACTTTGGAAATTGGGGAGACCAGGAACCGAACCTTGTCCGCATCCGCTATACCAACCAGGCTGAGCCAACGAAGGGCGCTACTGGACCACCAAGGTGGACATCGCCAGACCGATCACGCACGCTACGACACTCATGCCCCGGAGGGTGAGGTCGGATGCAGTGCGGTGCTCACCTATGAGCCAACGGTCTGGATTACCCTCGTGTATGCCATGGGTGCCCTAGCCTGCAGCAACGCCATGGCACGCAAGAGGAAGCGGCTTGCCCACAGGCTTTGTAAGCTCTGCCCGTCGGAACGGACGAAAACTCACAGTAGGGGGGAGACGAGGATCCCCCCAAAAGGCAACGGCCGCCGGACACAGGTGCACCTGTGTCGACAGACCGCTCCAATGGAGGGACACCTCGCAACCCTTCACCGTTCCTCCATCAAGGGTAATGAGGGGAAAAAGCTATTCCGGGAGTTTCTGGCAGAGAAAGATACTGTTCACCACCTGATAAGCTCTCCCTGCATTTCGGGAAAGAAAGGCACTGGGGCGGCGAGCTGAGAACCAGCGCGGCCCGCCCCAAGATACCAAACTCCAGATTCCAACCGAGACTGAACGGGACACGGTGGAGGTTCCACTCGAGCCCAGCAGCCTCGGCGGCCCGTTTCAGCATAGCTGATAATTCTGGATCCGGCTCGGGCAACAACTCCCGGAGGGAGACAATGCAGCCGAATCATCATCTCTAGAAGTCAGCTCACCCTCCGATGCTGCAATCGGCGTTCTGTCCTCCAGGGGAGCCCCGAGTGAATCCGCTGGCCCACCCATTACAGATGGACCAGCAGACAACACAGGAGGCTCCAGTGGTTGCAGTGGAAGTGAGGAGTGAGGAGCCCATAGGGAATGGTTACCGGGCGGGACATTCAACACTATCCTCCGGTCACCCATCCCACACAGCACCCGAGGGTGGGGCATGGTAATGGGGACTCGCTCTCCGTGAACGAAGGCGAGTCTCGCCCTCAACACTGCGACAGTCATGTTCCCACAGTGAAAGCATGAGCTGTCCACAAAAGCTGTCTCAGCCTGCTGTAAGCCCAAACACGTGACACAACAGTTGTGACCATCAGAGAGAGACAGGGAACGACCCCACCCAGAAACGCACTGGCGGAATGACATCTTGAAAAAGACGCAAACGCACCCGTGTTGCTCTTTCAGAAAATAGGACCGTCACCAGTGCCGGAGCACACAGGGGAATGACCGTGCCAACACTGAACAGAGAACTGAAACAGTGAAGCACTCACTTTTCCACCCTCTAACCAGCCATCAACACACACAAACATTTAGAAATTTGTTGCTGTTAAAACAGCAGTTGAGAGCTCAAAGCTCGCGATCATCGCTGCACTCGCGCTGTAGAACACCAGCACTGGGATAGTCTTCCTGAAGAACACCGACACACTCGCTCGTTGTAGACAACAGCACTCTCAGAGACATCAAACGATCGGCTCCGAAGCGAAAGGCAACTAGTGCGTGCATCCACTTCCGTATTTATACCGTCCCCGCGGGGGCGGTGTGTGTGATGCGAATCACGCACGCCAATTACATTGGCTCGTTCAATAGTACTCGAAGAGGATAGGCTCTCTAACGAGATCCCAATTCAGTGGACCGTCGACTACGTCTGACGTTATCGACTGAAAGGGAATATATGTATAGCTAGATCATCGTAGCTCAATAATTATTTAATTATTTAGATTAAATAATATTAGCAGACACAACTTTTGATTTGAATATTGATTTGATAAAACGACTCCATCGGGAGAACATCCCAGCGATGGAGCATCAGAGTGTATAATGAACCCGCATTGTGAATAATTCAGATTTTTTAAACTGCAGTACTCTGTCACGGCAACAGGCTCCATATCGATTCCTCTCCTCATGTCCTTCGTCATGACTCTCCCCCTCAAAATTCTGTGTGCCAGATTTTCAGCTGATGTTTGACAGCGAACATGGCATGCCTCGTGAAAGCGTGTAGATGTGACTCGCATCTTTCTCAGTTGATACCATTCCTGGCATGAGCTCTGCTCCTGTGTTGCAGCTTCAACCCTTTGGGCCATGTTGAATGAAACCTGTAGCGATTTCATATGTTCATGTTCCTCCTCTGATAACACAGGCGCATGTTGTTGGCTCAAGCCTATAGCTTTGGATGGGAATGGAAGGTTGGCCATGGGTGTCTGGGATGTTGATGATTTCCCGCATTTCTGGTTGTTTTAGCTGAAATGACAGCACACTCCCTGCCTGGACAGCCCCAAAAGCTGACTGAACTAATGGGACTTCCACTAACATGCCCATGGTGGTCACCAGAGGTGCATGAAAAGGGGGAAAGTCCTTATATACCTCTCCCACTCTCAATGTGGCTAGATCTGGCATGACCCCATCCAGTGCTTTGTAGAGAGAACTTCTGAAGTGAAAAAAAGTTTTTAAAAAACCTCAGGGTACATAATAAACACATAAACTAAAGGTAATATAATCTCACCTCACAAAAACAGCGGTTACATTTTGAGGTTTGCGGACCTCCATGTTTCCCACCGGACCTGGCCTAACATCCTGACAGCAAAGATGCATTTTGACATGGCATCACAATAGCTACATGTGCAAAGGTACAATTCACATGACAGACAGATGACTTGCCAAGGTCCTCGCTTTATGCCAGATCTGCCCAGTGTCTGTGCAATTGTGCAGGGATGCTTAATTGTGAGAAGTCTGTTGTTTGATACAGTGCAACCAAATGGTTGCATAAGGCACACCCCACCACACAGGAGCAGTGGGTGCTCGCCAAAATGACAGGTTTCGAGTGTTTTAACACGATAGGGAGAAATAGAAGCTTAGATGAGAAGTACCTCCTAAGAGCTAAACTGTTAACAAGAGGAAAATATAACTAATCAATGCATACAGTTGTATTCTAGATGAGAGCCACATAATTATGTTAAAATGTAGGCCTACCCATTCACGTCCATAAACAGTAGACAGAATCTAAGCCATATACATTTAGATAATGTTACTTATCAGCTGATATGGGCAACTTATCAGCAGGCCTAACCATTACCCTAACATTGACCCTAGTCACCCAACTCTCAATTCGTGTCTTTTAATTTTTCCTCATGGATCTATGACAGACTGCCCTCGGGCTGACCTCTCCGGTCACCTTGTTTTTCATTGACACTGTTAGGTAGAAAGATGAACATACATTTTGAAACTGGGTTACACTCGTTTTTACAGTGTGCTGGTCTGTCTGTTTTAACCCTCAGGTTGTGTTCAAAACCCTATAACACTTGGGATGTTCCCAGTCAAAAATGACCGGCCTATAAAAATAGCATATAAATCTCTTGTTATGCTATATTATCACCCAATATTGGATTCAATCTTTTTGTCAACCTGTTCTCTTTCAATTAGGACGGGTTTTATATTTCTATTTGCATCTGATTGATCGTAGCGCTCATTTATCTGAGAATAAGCATCTAATTAAGTAAAAAAAAAACATTATTTTCGAATAATTGTGGAAATATGAAAATATATGAAAAAAATTGCACTGTTGATCACACTAATCTACTTTAATGTTTCACCGGGAAGTTTGTTTTAAAATGATTTTATTTAGTTAAAAAATGACAACATTTGTAAAAAAACAAAAAACAAACAAAAACAATTTAGCAAAAAATGAGATGCCGACTCTCAGATAAATGAAGCCTACTATTAATTAGATGCAAATAGAAATATAATACCATTCCTAATTGAAAGTGAACAGGTTGACAAAAAGATTGAATCCAATATTGGGTGATAATATAGCATAACAAGTGATTTCTAAGCTATTTTTTGTAGGCCATTCATTTTTGACAGCACCATGAAAGCGAATCCGAGCACTGATGATACGTTGGATCAATAGTGGAGATGTCAATAAATTCTAGCCATTTCATTCAACGTGCAGTCGAAAAAAAACTTACTGAACACAACTCGTCAGAACACACATCTCCAACCCACATTGCTCGGTGACGTGTCAACGGTCACTTTGGCCAGGTGGTATTTCTAGCATAGGGAGCGGGACGCTTTAGATTATTTTTTAGAGCCACTTGGGGTGTAGTCAGTGTTACTTCATATCATGTTCATTAAAATCATGTATAAAATGTGTTGCAATGGAAAGTAAATTCTGCTTAACTGCACTGTTGTGTGGTAAGGATTTGTTTCTCTACTTTATAAATTTTTTATAAAAGTTATCTGTAAAAAAAAATCTCTGTAGTAAACATCTTTCATGCTATAGCCTACATTCTACAGTAATTCTACACCACGGTAAAATATATTATATTTATTGTAATGGCTTCACGGCCAGCTTTTGTGAGAGTCTGTAGTAACTGTTTTCTCAGCTGAGGTTCTTTGCTTAAAACACAATTTTTGTGTCAATTCAATTTTAGCTTTCAGTTTATGTGCACATTAGAAATAGCCCTGCATTCATTTGGCTTAGAAATAGGCTAGATTTGTGCAACATGCAAGAGTGTGTTTAGCAATTGCATTTACATTCTTAAAAATAAATGTCTTAAAAAAAAGTGTTTGTTTGTTTTTTGCAGGTTTATTTTTACTTTTAAACTATAGGCCTAAATTTATGCTTTGTTTTGGGGGATTTGTGGTACTTTTTTGCCAATTTACCACAAGATTACTCAACATTAGTATTTCTGTTCAACTGCTCTTATTACAACTTTGTTGATTTATTTTGTGAATATATATATTTAAACATGATAAAATACATTTAAATCAGTATTTTTGTAAATTTTTGATTTTTTGTTGTAGTTGTTTGAATTGTTTTGAAGGGTCTGTTTTTGCAATAATGCCACATATATTTGCAAATATATAACTAAAGTGCCTTTAAAAGAAAAAGTTCGATTGTATTCACAAAAAAAAATATTTCTTAAAAACCAAATGTAAAAAATCACTAACTTTAGAATAATAAATTAGTTTAAAAATATGCAAACAAAAGCAATATTGCAATAAGCACAAATGAACAGACGTTGCTCAAACTGTAATGGCTAACATCCTTCAGAAAAAAACAAATGCTATGCATAAAACAAACGCTGCAACAACTGTGGTAAACTAAACCACATGCGAGATGCTGCAGGTCAGACCAAACACAGCAACTAGGTGCTAAAACATTCTATCAGTCTTGAACCCAGCAAAGGGATAGAGTACATGAGCTGGATGCACAATCTGATGACAATATGCAGGCAGTGTTGGGGAAAGTTACTTTTAAAAGTAATGCATTACAATATTGCGTTACTCCCCAAAAAAGTAACTAAGTACGTTACTTAGTTACTTTTTATGGAAAGTAATGCGTTACATTACTTTTGCGTTACTTTTTCTCACCTGCATGGGCTTGTTTGTTTGTTTTTTAATAACAGCTAAAACAATCTATTTTTGCCAATTGTTAAGGCCCTTTCACATCAAAAGTTAAATGAATAAGCCTCAGGCTGAAGAAAATGCATATTTACTACTGTACAGTAGAGGGCGCCGCTCAAACAAACCTTTCAGCTGCTGCTGTTCTTGATTAAATAACAATAGGATACAGGAGAAGGAAGTTCAACACTCTTATTTCTAAACCTAATCTAAAGTCATTTTTGCTTATTAGTATGGTTGGATAAGATCATTGTAGGTCAGCAGCAAAGACATTGGTTAATAAAGTGAGATTAAATACATAAAGTATATTTGTGTAATTTAACATAGTTAATTATAAAACTTTTGCACAAAATTCTGAGATTGCATTTGACTGTTTTTATTCATTTTGAGGAATACTGAATGTTTTAGTGCAAGTGAGATGAGTAAATGCATGTTCAATGCAAATGCACACAACACCGCCCTTTATTTCCCTCAACATGGGGACAGGAGAGCTGTCAGTCAATAAATGTGAAAAAGTAACTAGCGTTACTTATTTGAAAAAGTAACTCAGATATTTTGTTGTAAATTGAAAAAGTAATGCGTTACTTTACTAGTTACTTGAAAAAGTAATCTGATTACGTAACTCAAGTTACTTGTAATAAGTTACGCCCAACACTGTATGCAGGGCACTCTTTTTCTGTGACCCTGTTGAGCTCACCAGTCAGAAGTGTGAGATTTTCACAACTCTGAAATTAAAAAATGGAAATGGTCAACTGAAAGTAAGGTTGATACAAGCACCAAGTGTAATGTAATATCAGAACGAATGCTGAAAGGTTTGAATGACACCACCCCTACCAACATAGCAGAGAAAGTCAATCTGGTGGCTTATGGAGGAGGGACAATCGACACTGAGGAAACAACAGTGTTGCAGTGTGTCCGTGGGGAATTTAAATTTCATGTAGTGGATCGTGAAGTAAACCCCTTCTCGGTCTACAGGATAGCATCGCTATGGGACCCATCCAACTGGGACCTGATGCACACATGCTGCATAATGAGGCACCGGAGGTACGTGAAGATATCTTTTTAATTGTGATGTCATTGGCAGCTTGCCAGTTGTATATCATATGAGACTGGAAAACGTCTCGGTTACATATGTAACCCTCGTTCCCTGAGTAGGGAACGGAGACGTTAAGTCGGATGACGACGAATGGGGGTTTTGCCTAGAAAGCCAATCATCTTCGTGTATTATAAAACAAGCCAATGGCGATGAAATGCCATGGGTCTGCGGAATTTGCATAGCGTAACTCCACCCCACCTCGTGGGTATAAAAGGAGGACGCTCGGCAACATGCAGATATGTCTTCGCTGAGGAGCCGAGACTGAACTCAGGCGTCTACCCAGCGGTACAGCGGAAGTGGCAGGGAGACGTAATTTCTCCGTTCCCTACTCAGGGAACGAGGGTTACATATGTAACCGAGACGTTCCCTTTCGTAGTCACTCCGAGTTACGTCGGATGACGACGAATGGGGGTCCCCGTGAAATCACGCCACCTTCACAGCTGTCTTCCAGTGCCCTGCGAAAGTCTGATCCCCCTGTCGTGATACTGGCACGGACGAAGGAGTCCTACTTAACACAGGAATACCAAGGTACACTGGGAAGCATATCTCAGAGGAGATATGCCGCAGCATGCCTACCCGTAGGGAGGACTTAAGAAACACATATGGCCGGAGGGCTACATATGGAGGAACACTGGAGTAACCAGCCCGAGGGGTGGCAACTTTCAACTCCAGGAGGGCAAGGTGGCTTGCCAAGGGAAAGACGCATGCTCAAGGAGGCTTACAGTGGAAATACACATGTGGGGGTTACTAAGGGAGGAACCATGCACACGGAGGCACCTAGCCGACGCCCAGGCAATAGACACTGGCGCCAGCGTCAACAGTGCTGGAGGAACTCAGGGCTTCAGAGAGGAAGGCTCACCTGAGGAATAATCGCACGTATCCAGTCCGTGGAGTGGAATGGCGAGCAAGCGAAGACACCTGAGCGGGTCCAGTACTAGCTAACTGAAGTGAGTACACGAGAGGACACAGGCTCCACTCGGAGATTATAGAATCTGGCGAATGTGTTGGGTGTCGCCCAGCCTGCAGCTCTACAAATGTCTGCCAGCGAGGCGCCATGCGCTAGCGCTCAAGTGGAAGCCACACTCCGGGTGGAGTGGGCTGTCACACCAAGGGGGCACGGTCGGCCTTGCTGTTGGTAAGCCAAAGCAATGGCGTCCACTATCCAGTGAGACAACCTCTGCTTTGAGAGAGCCTTTCCCTTCAGTCTCCCACCATAACAGACAAAGAGCTGGTCTGAGGTCCTGAAACACTGCGTTCTGTCAACGTAAGCACGGAGAGCGCGTACTGGACAGAGCAGTGCCAAGGCTGGGTCTGCCTCCTCCCGGGGCAGCGCTTGCAGGTTCACCACCTGGTCCCGGAAGGGAGTGGTGGGAACCTTGGGCACATATCCAGGCCGGGGTCTCAGGATCACGTGAGAGTGACCGGGCCCGAATTCTAGACACGCTTCGTCAACGGAGAATGCGTGCAGGTCCCCTACCCTCTTGATAGAGGCCAAAGCAACCAGGAGCGCTGTCTTCATAGACAGAAACTTAAGCTCAACTGAATGCAGAGGCTCAAAGGGAGCCCTCTGCAGGGCATTTAAGACCACTGAGAGGTCCCAAGAGGGAACGAGAGGAGGGCGAGGAGGATTCAGTCTCCTCGCCCCTCTCAGGAATCTGACGATCAGGTCGTGCTTCCCCAAAGACTTACCTTGAACTGCTTCGTGAAATGCAGCGATAGCGGCCACATACACCTTCAGGGTGGAGGGAGACAGCCTTCGCTCCAACCCATCTTGCAGGAAGGAAAGCACGACTGAGATCGAGCATCTCCTGGGGTCTTCTCGACGAGAAGAGCACCAGTTGACGAAGAGGTTCCACTTCAACGCATAGACATGTCTCGTGGACGATGCTCTAGCGGAAGTGATGGTAGCCGCCACCGCAGGTGGCAGGGTACTCAAACCTGCCTCGTCCCGTCCAGGAGCCACACGTGGAGCCTCCAGAGATCGGGTCGAGGGTGCCAAAGGGTGCCCCGTCTCTGAGAAAGGAGATCCTTCCTCAGAGGAATTGGCCAAGGAGGTGCTGTCGCGAGGAGTACCAGTTCGGAGAACCAGGTCCGGGTGGGCCAATATGGCGCAACCAGAATGAGTTGCTCCTCGTCCTCCTTGATCTTGCACAAGGTCTGTGCGAGAAGGCTCACTGGGGGAAACGCATATTTGCGTAGGCCCCGCGGCCAGCTGTGCGCCAGTGCACCCGTGCCGAGGGAGCCCTCGGTCAGGGAATAGAACAGGGCGCAATGGGTCGAGTCGTGAGAGGCAAACAGATCTATCTGTGCGTCCCCGAACTGGTCCCAAATCAGCTGAACCGACTGGGGATGGAGTCGCCATTCGCCGGAGATGGGCCGAAACCGTGACAGCTCGTCGGCTGCAAAGTTCCGATCTCCCGGAATGTAGATAGCACTAAGGGACCTCAGGTGCTTCTGACTCCATAAGAGGAGGTGACGTGCGAGTTGCGACATACGGCGGGAGCGTAGACCACCCTGACGGTTGATGTATGCTACAGTCGCGGTATTGTCTGAACGGACTAGTACGTGTTGACCCCTGAGCAACGTGAGGAAACGGTGCAGGGCAAGGCGTACTGCCAGCAACTCGAGGCAATTGACATGCAAAAGGCGCTGGGGTCCTGTCCAGGAGCCCGCGGCAGCATGTCCATTGCACATGGCGCCCCAACCCGTGGAAGAGGCATCTGTGGAGACAACAACATGCCTGGAAACTCGTTCTAGGGGAACTCCGGCCCGTAGAAAGCCGAGGTTCCTCCACGGAGTGAAGGACTGACGGCAGGTCGGAGTCACTGGAACTCGGAACGTGCCGTGATGCCATGCCCACCTCGGGACTCGATCGCAAAGCCACAGCTGAAGCGGTCTCATATGAAGCAATCCGAGCGACGTTGCCGCGGCTGCAGATGCCATATGCCCCAGGAGCCTCTGAAATAATTTCAGTGGGACCGCACTCTTGCCATCGAACTGTCGAAGGCAAGTCAGCAGCGAGTGTGCGCGCTCGCTCGTAAGCTGCGCGGACATGGCGACCGAGTCGATCTCCATACCGAGAAAAGAGATCCTCTGCACGGGGCAGAGTTTGCTCTTCTCCCAGTTGACCCGAAGGCCCAGACGGGCTAGGTGCCGGAGCACAAGATCCCTGTGTTCGCAAACCTGGTCTCGAGACCTTCGTGAACCTTCGTGAAGACGCGAGGAGACAGGGCTAGCCCGAAGGGGAGAACCGCGTACTGGTATGCCTGCCCCTCGAAAGCAAACCGTAGGAACGGTCTGTGTCGAGGTAAGATGGAGACATGAAAGTAGGCGTCCTTCAGGTCTATCGCTGCAAACCAATCCCGTGACCGCACACATTCGAAAATGCGTTTGGCCGTGAGCATCTTGAACGGCAGCCTGTGAAGGGAGCGGCTCAAGACGCGTAGATCCAGGATCGGCCGTAACCCACCGGACTTCTTGGGGACAATGAAGTACGGGCTGTAAAACCCTGACTTCATCTCGGCTGGAGGGAAAGTCTCGATTGCACCCTTCGCCAGCAGGGTGGCAACCTCCGCTCTCATGATAGGGGCATTGCCACCGACCATAGTGAAGCGAACTCCCCTGAAGCGGGGAGGAGACCGTGCGAACTGAATCGCATAGCCGAGCCTGATAGTTCGGGCGACCCAGCGAGAAAGGCTGGGAAGCTCCAACCAAGCTGTCAGATACTGAACCAGCGGGGTCATACGAACCACAGGCGTCCCCCCGGAGGGGCAGCGAAGCGGAGTGACCGGCCCAGGCGAGGGTGGCAAAGCGGCCCGGTGCGGGGGCGCGGTCATGCTCCGCGTCCTGACAGAGGAGACCAGGGAAGGACCAGCGTTCCACGGGGGTCTGCTCTGCCAGGGGTCTGGCGATAGAGGGGGGCGAGAGTGGTGAGGTCCGGGGACGGCACACACTGTCGTCCGCACCCTCCGGGACAGAGGGGGACAGGAGTGGCGAGGCCCGGAGGCGGCACACACTGCTTTCCGAGAACTCTGTGACAGAGGGGGATGAGAGCGGCGAGGCCCGGGGGCGTCGCGCACTGTCAACCGGCTCTGTGTGCTCAGTGATGGGTGTATTGGTTCTTTCTTTGACCATAATAGGGTACTGCCCACCCGTGGGTGGGCAGCGGGAGAACCAAAGATTCTCCCCCGGCCCTCCGCCGGGGGAAGGAGGGGGCCTGCAACCACCTCCTGGGAAAAAACCGACACCATCACTGAGCAGCCCGTCTCAGGAGCGCCGCTTAGCCTGGCGTATAGCGGGGCGCGGGGCTGGAGAGGGCTGTGGCGCCTTCCTGCGGCCTCCTCCACGACGCGGCCCGGGTGAAGGCTGCTGCTGGGGCCGTGCGGGAGGGGAGGGAGCCACAGGAGGGCGCCCTCGGCGGCGAGTAGTCTGAGGTGTCTGTACCGACGGCTGGGTGGAGGCAGCAGCAGGCCGTCGGGGCAGAATATGTTTAATTGCCTCAGACTGCTTCTGTGCGGTTGAGAACTGCTGGGCAAAGTCCTCAACCGCTCCGCCGAAGAGGCCGGCCTGGGATATGGGGGCGTCGAGCAGACGGGTTCGCTCGGCGTCCCGCATATCAGCCAAGTTCAGCCACAGGTGACGCTCCTGGACCACAGAGGTGGCCATCACCTGACCCAGGGAGCGTGAGGCCACTTTCGTCGCTCGGAGAGCGAGGTCAGTGGCGGCACGCAGCTCATTGAAGAGCCCTGGGTCAGTCCCCGACTCGTGCATATCTCTGAGCAGCTGGGCCTGGTAGACCTGCAAGGTGCTCATCGCATGCAGAGCGGCAGCCGCCTGTCCTGCAGCTCTGTGAGACCTCGCCACTAGGGTGGACGAAAATCTACAGGCTTTGGACGGGTGCTTAGGATTACCACGAGATGAAGCACTCTGAGGACATAGTTGCATGGCAACAGAGCGTTCAACCGGGGGAATCCCAGTGTACCCATGAGCGGCCGCCCACCCGAGGGGAGGAAAGGCGGAGAAAGCTGACGAACGTACACGGGAGGTCAAAGGAGCCTTCCATGATTTCGTCAACTCCTCATGCACCTCCGGGAAGAATGGCATTGGGGTTGGCTGTGGCCGTGAGGCGGCAGCCGTACCCAAAAACCAATCATCCAACCGCGAGCGCTCAGGGCAGGGTGGAGGGTTCCACTCAAGCCCGATGCTCGCGGCGGCCCGGGAGAGCATGGCCGTCATCTCGGGATCTGATACGGGCAACGCTGGAGCTCCAGAAGGAGGCAACGCAGCCGCATCGTCACTTCCCGATGACTCTTGCCCGCCTTGTGATGCCGCGATCGACATCGAGTCTTCCTCTGGAGCGCCGAATGAAATACGCGGGGCATCGAAGGATGAACCCGGTAGAATCACCGCAGCACTCGCGGGTTGCAACACTGTAGAGGGGGGCGTGGTCCGAGGACGCATCGTCGGATTGTCCCACACCGTGACCCTCAAGTCACCCTGTCCACCAGCCGAAGTACAGCCTCTCGTGGAGGATGTAGATCGGGGTGTGAATGAGGGGACTCTCTCTCGAATGAGATCATTGAGTCTAGACCTCAGTGTTTGCGATGGCCATGTTCCCAGAGAAGGAACATGAGTCATCCACAAGCGCTGCTTTAGCGTGTTCTAAGCCCAAACACGCAAAGCAGCGATTGTGCCCATCAAAGGAAGACAGGAAACGACCGCACCCAGAAGAACACGGGCGAGACATCTTTAAAAAGACGTGCCACGTGCAGCTCTTTTAGAGAAAAAACTCAGCGATGCTGAGGCGACCAGGGAGAAACACACAGACTGGCAGATCACTGCTCAGATCGCAGGCAATGTGAACTCGCTGGGTACCGCCGTAACACCAACACCGGAGAGTTCGCTCGTCACAAAGATGAAGTCAGGATTGGCTTGTGGAGTGAAGAGAAGCTCTTGGCTCCGAAGCGAAAACATATCTGCATGTTGCCGAGCGTCCTCCTTTTTATACCCACGAGGTGGGGTGGAGTTACGCTTTGCAAATTCCGCAGACCCATGGCATTTCATCGCCATTGGCTCGTTTTATAATACACGAAGATGTTTGGCTTTCTAGGCGAAACCCCCATTCGTCGTCATCCGACGTAACTCGGAGTGACTACGAAAGGGAACACAGTGACCCCTGTAGTCTGTGCACCCCGTAAAATACCAATAGCCATGAAAGAAAAAGTAAAAGCAGAACTGAATCACATGACTGAGCTGGGTGTGATTACACCTGTAACTGAGGCAACGGAGTGGGTATCAGCCATGGTTGCAGCCAACAAAAACATGGTTGCAGTGAGGTCTTTCAGAGATCAATGGAGCAATTGTTTGCTGGAGAGCCTTGTGAAATTGTAGTTGACAACATTATTTTCTGGGGCCGGACGCATGATGATCGTTTGCGACAGGTACTAAACAAAATTCGTGCCATTAACATGAATCTCAACCCGGACAAATGCAGGGCAAAGGAAATTATGTATTGGCTATTGATGTACACTGATATTGACGCTGAACTCTCTCGTTGCGCATCCTGCAATGCACTCAAACCTAATCAGACAAAAGAAGCACTGCGTTTCCATGAAATATAATGCTACTCAGTTTGTTTGCAAGGATTTTGAAGATTTTGCACGCACATGGGACTTTAAGCATATTCTCAGCAGCCCTCACTATCCCCAATCCAATGGACTGGCTGTGCGTGCAGTTAGATCTGCCAAGCATCTTCTGGAAAAATGCTACCGCGATCATACTGACATCCGTGCTGCACTTCTCCATGTTCGTAATCTTCCCCAAGATGGCTTACCATACCCTGCACAACACCTTCTCTCCAGACAAACAAGGACCTTCCTCCCAGTGACCAAGACAATGCTTCAGCCTGTTTTTCACACAAACGTAAAGGACACCATCACAAAACAAAGACTGAGGGGAAAAGACTATTATGACAGAAAAGCTCATCAGCTCCATTGACTCAAGCCAGGGCAAACTGTCAGAATGCAGACAGCACGTAGGTTTGACAGGCTAGCAATTGTGAATTCCCCTGCCCAGCAACCAAATAGCTACGTTGTGACATCACAAGGTGTCAAGTACATCAGGAACAGACGGCATCTACTCCACGTCTCAGAATCCCCTTTGAGGACTTTGACGATGATCTCCCAGTGGTGACTAATGCTGAGACACTCGCAACACCATCCGATACCGAGGAGCCCATGCAGCAACCACAGTCCCCTAAAGTGGATTGTTACACTGACACATAGGGCAAACATTCAGTGGTGACTTTTTCTAGAAGAGTCAGTCGTCCTGAACAATGTTACAAAGACTATGTTATGACGTGATTGAAACGTGCTATTCATTCGCATATTTCTTCATGCGTGGTACGCATGTTATGTGTGATTTTTGTACAGTCAGATTTTCTTTCTTATTGCACATATTGCACATGGTTTTGTCATCCAATGTTATTTTTTGGTTATAGTTTTTTTTGTCTTTTGCTTCTACTAAAAGAGGGGGGATGTAGAGTTATTGTGTATGTCCCCTTAAGGCCAGCCCCTCCTCCCACGACGTGTTACAGGGAGCACGGAGGTAGAGCGGGTAGTTCAGTAAACTAAGTGTACGGAGCAAGACGGTTTCTGTGTTTCTGTCCTTCAAAAACTACACAAACCTAAAATTACCTGGTTGCATAAATGTGCAAACTGTTTGCGATTAACTGAATACATTCAAAGTTCAGTAGGGAGTTTTGAGAAAACGTTGACTTAGCCTGAAAATTTTAACAAGCACAACTTACAGGTCCCACCCCCTTGCTCTCTGCTGTGCTACAGCCATCCCTCCACAGCTCCTCCCCCACAGCTCCTCCCTCCACAGCTCCTCCCCCACAGCTCCTCCCCCACAGCTCCTCCCCCACAGCTCCTCCCTCCACAGCTCCTCCCCCACAGCTCCTCCCCCACAGCTCCTCCCTCCACAGCTCCTCCCCCACAGCTCCTCCCTCCACAGCTCCTCCCCCACAGCTCCTCCCTCCACAGCTCCTCCCCCACAGCTCCTCCCCCACAGCTCCTCCCTCCACAGCTCCTCCCCCACAGCCTCTCCCTCCACAGCTCCTCCCCCACAGCTCCTCCCCCACAGCCTCTCCCTCCACAGCTCCTCCCCCACAGGTGAACACAAAACCAGTTCAGACATCTGCCTCTATTGAACACTGTGCGAGTTGAGAATCACGAGAGACACAACCAAGATAGAATAAGAATTAATTTAATAAGGATAAAGTAATTTACATTACATGTGAACAAGGCAAAAAGGAAGAAAGGGAAAACAGGATTTGTGCCAAACAAACGAAAATAACATAAGCAAAATGAAACTAACTAAACCATTTCAATCTAAACCTAGACTAAAACAAAAAGACAAAAAGAAAAAGTCTTCAACGTCCGCGCCGTCGTAAATAAACTACACTGAGTAATGAAAACAAAAATACAGGGGGTGGCACAAATCCCTAACCTAATGAATCTAGACACACAAAAACGACTACATGTGCAAAATGTATGTCACGTGACAATCTTCCCTATTGCCTTCCTCCTTCCCGCTTAACCCAGCTTTGCAAAGCTGTTCAACCGAATCAGAGCTCACAAATGAGATGGGAGCACTTGAAACAAAAGGCAAGCTTAACATGACAGACAAAACAAACATTTACCAGAACTACATCAACCGGAGAGAAAACAAAAACATCTCAAAGCAAAAACAAAAATCTCTCTTCCTTGCTGGCGGTAACATGTATCTTAAATAGGGCTTCTCAAGGTGTCAAGCATCCCGCTGATGAAGATCCCGCCTCCCACCAACTCAACTCCTTATGGATGACTGACAAGAGAAACAGCCAATCATCTACTACCTGCGAAAGGGAAAGTGAGAGGGAGAGAGAGAGAGCGAGAAGACCAAAAAAAGAAAACAAACAAAAACAATATAAACGTCCCTGAGGATGTAACAGGACATTTTAAGAAATATGTAAAACTTTTTTTTTTTTTTTTTTTACAAAAGTTACCTACAGCAGCTTTAATGATGCTGATTAACCCTGAATACAATCATCTCTTTCTGGGTGCTGTAAAATCTTCTTGGCCTTATTGCTGAAGCCATGGCCCACAATGAGCTTACAAAGGATGTGCAGGATCTCATTGTGAAGAGGTATCAATCAGGAGAAGGGTCACAATTTCACAATGACAAATTCACAAACAAGATGAAAACTTATCAAGGAGGCTGCCAAGAGACTTACAGTAACATTAAAGGACCTTCAGGAATATCTAACAAAAATATCAAACATCAAATATATATATATAAAAAAAACATATGAGCCCATCTAATGTTGTCAAACCCATGAGGTAAAATTTTGTATGAACAGATGATTCACAATATCACGAATTTGTAAAAATGGTGACGTCATGTGCATGCGTATTATGTGTTTAGTCTATAGTGTTTCTCTAAAAGTAACATTGGCAACTATGGTCTGACATGCATAATACAACGTTTACGGAAAATCCGTAATTTTCGCGGATCCGTGTGAACAGGGATCAATTTGACAACGTTGTTGTCTGTACACGAAAAATACAAAGGAAAAACTTTTCAGTTTTTAATACATTGTTGTTGTGTAAATGATTTCAATTTACAAAAAAAGTCTCAGAACAATACTTTTTAGAACAGTTTTACATTTCCATCGAGGCAGCCGTAAACAGCCAAAATAGTGATGTCTAAGAATTCTTTCCAAAATTATTTAAAAAAAGTAAATATTTCTCCCAACTGGATATGAATACACTAAATGATGCAAGGGTGTAGAGTTACATTCCTAGCAATTTTAAGGGGGTGGTAAAACACAATTTCACTTTTCTAACTTTAGCTAGTGTGTAATGTAGCTGTTTGAGCATAAACAACATCTGCAAAGTTACAGGGCTCGAAGTTCAAAGCAAAGGGAGATATTTGCTTTTAAAGAAATCAATTTCTAAGGACTACAGCAAACGGCCGGTAGGGACTACACGACATTCCTCCAGGGTTGCTGACATCACTAACCCCAATATTTAATTTAGAGGTCTTTAGAATCGCGTGGAAAGACAGTATGTCACGTTATAAAAAGGCTCTAAAAGCAGCCAGGGCTGGGCATCTCCGCAAACTAATAGAAAATAACCAAAATAATCCAAGGTTTTTATTTAACACCGTGGCTAGACTAACAAATAAACAGACATCACCAGAGCAAAATATTCCGTTACAGTATAGTAGTAATGATTTTATGAATTTCTTCACTGAGAAAATAGAAAGCATAAGAAACACAATTGTAAATGTACAATCTTTTATGGTGTCTTATGATTCAGCATCAATTATCGCCCCTCAAGAACAATTACACCGCTTTACAACTATAGGACAGGAAGAGCTAAATAAACTTATCATTGCATCTAAACCAACAACATGTTTATTAGATCCAATACCCACTAAACTACTGAAAGAAGTGTTACCTGTAGTGGAAGAGCCTCTTCTCAATTTTATTAACTCGTCTTTATGTTTAGGTCATGTTCCAAGAATATTCAAGCTGGCGGTAATAAAACCTCTCATTAAGAAACCACAATTAGATCCAAATAACCTAGCAAATTACAGACCCATTTCAAATCTTCCATTTATGTCTAAAATACTAGAAAAAGTTTTGTCCGCTCAATTGATTATTCGCAGGGAGCTTGATTGACAGGTGATCTGACCAATCATACTTCGCCATCCGCCATTTTGTCCGACAAAGCAGTCAGGAGAGTTAGTAGATTAACATGGGAGGATTTGAACTTGAAAAACTGAATATACTGACGCCTTTCCAAGGTTAAAACAACATTCCTTTTTATGTTCATTCATGTTTATTTGATGCTATAAATGAACTAGAAGGAAGAGATGATCGGTTCACGAGCAGCTTTAACTGAGGCTCTACAACGATCTGTCACGACACATTAAAGAGCGGTAACACTTTAGAATACGGTTCCTTCGTTAATGAATAACTACACAAGAACCAATGAGTAACACAATATTAATAATCTAGTAACTATTATTAACTAGCAAGAAACTCTGATTAACGAACTAGTAAGTAATAGCGCACAGATGAAAGTGGTAGTTCACTATTAACTAATCAATAACTACTATTTTTTTATGCTTCCCAGAGAACTACTGAAGAAGTTTATTAACAATCTAGTAACTACTATTAACTAAAAAGAAACTCTGATTAACGAATTAGGAAGTAATAGTGCACAGATGAAAGTGGTACTTCAATAACTACTATATTCTTTTATGCTTCCCAGAGAACTACTGAAAATTTTCATAATTCATACAAAACTAATCAGTAACCAATGCAGGATAAATGACTAGCACTACATTAACATTTGAACTGCTACCGTAAACGAATACACAAGGTTGTTTAAATGATCAATATGTAAGCTGTTAATAATTGGCCTATGCTGTCTATTTATCAACTGAATAATTTTAAAGAAATGGATTTTTAAATGCAGTTGTCGGGACTCGGGACCTTACTTGTCCTGTGACCAATTTTCTGGCATTCCTTTGGACCTGCATTGAATCACTAGAGTCACGGTGATGACTGGAACATATTGAGTCATCAGCCATCCAAGTACCATATAGATTGAATTTATTATTTAACTTACCTCACAAAAAAATTTATACATATATACATATATGTGTGTTTGTGTGTGTGTGTGTGTGTGTGTGTGTGTGTGTGTGTGTGTGTGTGTGTGTGTGTGTGTGTGTGTGTGTGTGTGTGTGTGTGTGTGTGTGTGTGTGTGTGTGTCAGTGGCGGAGCCAGGATTTTTTCATAGGGGTGGCCAGGCAAGGGCCAGCAAACAGTCCGGGGTGGCATATCAATCTTAAAGGGTCACTCCACCCATTTCAACATTAATCTTTATTGAAAGTGGGTTATATATGTAGTCGAAATGTAAAAGAAAGTTTGAATTTGGTGCCCTCTTGACCGAGAAAAGACAGAAAATAACTTTGGGGCGCATTTGTATGTAAGACAACAACTCCCACAATGCAGCTCCGCAAGCCACTCCCACTAATCCAGAACAGCGCAAACATCAGAGAAATCACTCTTCCGTCTACAAGAAGGCTAGCTGCCAAATGAGTTTGAAATTCATTTCACAAAAAATGTCTAGTTAGTTGGCTGTGGCGAGCAGGACGAGGGCGAGGGACGTGAGAGGACGACGCGAGTGATAATGAATGACACCTGTGCAGCGGTCTCATATCTCTCACGGAGGAGCGGAAGCACAAAAGGAACAGGCCTGATTTTATGTTTTGTTTCTGTTGTGTGTGGCCAGCTGGCTTATACTTTTGTTTTGTATTTGTTTATTTTACTATTAAAACGTTCAAATGTTCGCCGGTTCCAGCCTCCTTCTTCCCACAACAACGAACCCCGTTACATTGGCAAACATTAGTGAATTACTCGTTTGTATTTCTTTCTATATGGTGAATTATTGCATGATACCTGGATGTTCAGTCAGGCGAAACTAGGATGGTTCACATCACAACACAAACGTCCGTGTGGTCGTCTGATTCAGAGATTTCGTCAAGGAGAAATTGCGATCGTTGAAATTCTCTGCAGCAGACGGACTCTATCTGTGTCCGTAGCGCACAGCGAGAGCACACGCACCAGCAGCCCGCCTCAGCTCGACCCAGTCCGGGCTCCTCGTCCGCGACAGGCAGCCGCCTCCTGATCCTCCATCAGCCTCAGCTGCTCTTCACTATATTGCGGCTCGTAAAGATAGCCACGAACAGCGGATTCGAGCAGCAGAATTTCAAAATCCTCTACTTCCATATCATGTTTAGTTTCTTCCGTCATTGTCGTAACTTCCTATATCCACAGCGCTTGTTAGCTTAGCTTATAAACAAGATGGCTGATATTGCTTTCAGTATCTGCAAGTGAAGTCCCACCCACTGATCTGTGATAGCTCTGTTAGCGCATTAGGCACAACCCCCTATGGGCGGGTTTGAAAGGGTGGGAATTTGTGCTTGTAGTCTACACAGAAATCCCCCCTTTTTACACTTCCTCCTACAATGACGTCAAATGACGATTTTTGCGTCATTGTAGGAGGAAGTGAAAAAGGTAAATAGTAGATTTCTCTCGTCTCAGGGGAAAATGAAAGAATGTTGCACGACCATTCAATAGTATGACTGGTTGTCTAACAATGGACCTCTTCATGCAAATGGGTGGAGTGACCCTTTAATTATTTTAACATAAAAATTAGTTTAAATAATGTATTGGACTGTTTTAGTGCCTTACTACACAACTGAATACAGTATTGTAATTGTAATTGAGATAGTAGTGAATTAGGAATCATGGAATACTGAGTGAATTTGATCTTTTTTATTATTATTAGCTACTTACTACCTCCAGGCATATTAATAAAGAGTACACACACTATAGCTAAAGTTCAACTTGCTCAGTTAGCTTGGTTCTGGTTCTCAAAACCCCCAACATTGTTGCACCTTCATGGATGAGACATGCAGATAGCTACTGTAGTTCGAAGAGTATTTAACCTTCATTGAATTTTATATAATCAATTAACTCTTCAACTTTCTATATTAGTTGTCAAAATAAAGAATCTAAACCGTTCTATCATACCGAAATTAAAAAGGGGGGGGACATCTCTTTTGAATCCCTATGTGCAAGAAAGTGAACAAGGCGGAAGTAAACAGCACATAAATACCAGAATGTAAAATTA
Organism: Siphateles boraxobius; assembly: GCF_051911475.1. Taxonomy (NCBI): domain Eukaryota; kingdom Metazoa; phylum Chordata; class Actinopteri; order Cypriniformes; family Leuciscidae; genus Siphateles; species Siphateles boraxobius. The sequence continues at coordinate 13,788,451 of NW_027508876.1, forward strand.
GTTATTTTATGGATTTAAAAATGATATATTTTTGTTTTTCCTTTACAAATTAACGCAAAATTACCGCCTATCTTCTAGTAGCCTACAAATCCACAATGCTCACATTTATTTGAACATTAAAAAAAATAACATAGGCTATCAGTTTGTGCCTTATATTGTGATTTCACATGGCAGAATGTTTTAGTCGAGACATATGTGACGCATATATAACAAATACATGCATGCATGCAGTTTTGACACAGATTTTATCGCCTTTTTGATTATTTCATGAGTTAGCTAATTGACTACAGAATTACTGCTACAGCACGCCACATTGCACGTGATGTGCAAGTAACTTACAGTAGAACGGCTGTCAGGACAGGAAAGTTAGTTTTACTGACATTTGTTGACCTTACAACATCTCATCTTACCGCAGATAGCCTAAAGCCTGGTTCACACGGGACGATTTTAAAATTGTCGGCTGATTTTCCAAACCTGAGAGACCCCACACACGGCGATAAAAAATCACGGGTCTAACAGTTTTGGTCGTACAGTGTGTGGTGCACAGCCACACGCCAAAATCAACACATCACACACAAACCGATTTGACTCCCGAGCATTCCCAGGTCAGACGGAAAATCTCGCAAAATCCCTCGAGATCAAACGTGACTTCAGAGTAAACGATCATGGCGGACGAAGAGGATGCAGCGATAGTTTGTAAAAACAAAAAAAAACGTTATCAAAAGAAAAGGCGATGGTCAAAGAAGTGGAGACAACGCGAGCATGGACGGCTGTTTTGATTTTGTTTCACGGTGCTTCCTCTGCACCTCGTCACCTCGCTGTCTGATTGGCTACACGCCACAGTCCACAGTCTGCGTGCTCGTTCGTCCCCGGGGGACACCACACACAAGGAGAAACGGGCCAAAAAAATCCAACATGTTGGATATCCCCGATTTGAGATCGGAGCGGTCCCGACGTCCTTCCGAGCAGACGAGAGCACTCTTAACACACCACACACGGCAGGAATATCTCATCAGATTATTTTACGATAATCGGAGCATCCTTAAGATTGTCGGAAGGGGTAAATCGGGTCTAAAATCGGCCTAATTATCCTGGCGTCTGAACCAGGCTTAACGTTACTGATTCAGGACATCGCGCTTTTCTCCGCATCTGACAGAAGTGTCATAAGCTTTCACACAGATCTTTCAAAATAAAAGTAGAATCAGAAAAAAAAAAGAGAATTAGATTGTTGTTTCTTTGACTGGACATATGCGACTCACTCAAAACCGTCTCGCAACCCACCAGTTGAGGAACATCGAATCTATATTTACTATGCTCCGATCATTGCTGAAGCTCATTCGGCACCCGTACATTGGAGTGGAGTGCGCGTCTGAAAAGTCTCACGTTTTTTGTGGTCTTAAAGCGACAGTTCTGTGTTTTAAAAACAAAATTCTTGTAAAAATAAGAGCGAGACAGAAACAGCAGTTGTGAGAGGGGTGGCCAAAGGGGTGGCCAAGCTTAAGCCAAGGGTGGCCATGGCCACCCCTGGCCACCCCCTGGCTCCGCCACTGGTGTGTGTGTGTGTGTGTGTGTGTGTGTGTGTGTGTGTGTGTGTGTGTGTGTGTGTGTGTGTGTGTGTGTGTGTGTGTGTGTGTGTGTGTGTGTGTGTGTGTGTGTGTGTGTGTGTGTGTGTGTGTCTTGTGAGTGAGAAGATTCTACACTTTATTGGCTTTTCATTAGTAACTACTGTAAGAATCATGGGAACAAACTAGTAATGACTCAAGTGTTACTACATAGTTCTAAAGGAATTACTAATTATTTCGATCCGTATTCTAAAGTGAAGATCATGGTAACTAACTAATGACTCAAGTGTTACTATACTTCTAAAGAAATTTTCTAAAAGTATACTAAAGTTCACCAAAAATCTCAAACGCTTGAAATTACTTTTGTGTATGGTTGCACAAATCATGACTAGATCATGTAGTAACACTAACTCATTACTAGTTAGTTCCCATGATTTCACTTTAGAATACGGATCCAAATAATTAGTAATCCCCATAAAAGTATGAAGTATGACTTTCATCTGTGCACTATTACTTCCTAATTTGTTAATCAGAGTTTCTTTTTAGTTAATAGTAGTTACTAGATTGTTAATAAACTTTTTCAGTAGTTCTCTGGGAATCATTAAAAAAATAGTAGTTATTGATTAGTTAATAGTGAACTACCACTTTCATCTGTGCGCTATTACTTACTAGTTCGTTAATCAGAGTTTCTTGTTAGTTAATAATAGTTACTAGATTGTTAATATTGTGTTACTCATTGGTTCTTGTGTAGTTATTCATTAACGAAGGAACCGTATTCTAAAGTGTTTCCTAAAGGGCCACAAAACGGTATTTATTGTTTAAATTTCTTTTTAAAAATTAGCAAATTTGAAAGGTGAGTCTTTGTTTAATATGTTTAATATCAAAAGTAACCGAGAAGTAACCTGGTCTGCCCTGTCTGTCACTGTATTGTCAGTCTCCTCTCTGATCCGCGATGTATTTTTCACTGCGTGAGAACATGGTGTGTGCGTGAGAGCGGCGTAGCTTGTCGCACATAGCGACAGTAACTAAGGGGGGCAGGTCTTTGCGAAGGGTCAGTTGTGCTCTTTCTTGCAAGAAAATGATATCTTTGAAAAATTTCAGTCAGGATTCAGACCGCATCATAGCACAGAAACTGCGCTAGTTAAAATTACAAATGATTACTTTTAGCTTCTGACCAAGGCTGTATCTCAATACTAGTTCTACTCAATCTTAGCGCTGCGTTCGACACTATAGATAAAAAAATACTCTTGGATCGACTACAAAACTACACTGGTGTTCAGGGACAGGCATTAAGCTCATTTAGATCGTACTTATCAGACCGTTAACATTTTGTCTGTCTAAATGGGGAAAAATCGAAGATAACGTCAGTAGACTATGGAGTGCCGCAAGGATAGGCCCTCTGCTATTCTCAATATATATGTGCTGCCACTTGGTAATATTATAAGAAAACATGGAATTAATTTCCACTGTTATGCTGATGACACTCAATTATATATTTCATCACGACCAGATGAAAACACTAACTTATCTAAATTGCCAGAGTGTCTCAAAGGTATAAAATGCTGGATGACGTGTAATTTCCTGCTATTAAATTCAGATAAAACGGAGGTATTACTAATTGGTCCAAAAAAACTACCCTCAAAACCTTGTACAATACAACTTTAATTTAGAAGGATGTCCTGTTACTTTATCCACTACAGTAAAAGACCTGGGTGTTATACTAGACCGCAACTTGTCTTTCGAAAATCAAAATTTCATGTTACAAGAACAGCCTTTTTCCACCTTCGAAACATTTCTAAGCTACGTAACATGGTATCTGTTTCTGATGCAGAAAAGATAGTTCATGCATTAATGACCTCAAGACTAGATTACTGTAATGCTTTATTAGCTGGTTGTCCTGCATCCTCAATAAACAAGCTACAGTTAGTGCAAAATGCAGCTGCTAGAGCTCTTACTAGGTCAAGAAAATATGATCATATAACACCAATTTTATTATCTCTACACTGGTTACCTATTAAGTTCCATATCAATTACAAAGTACTACTACCGACCTATAAAGCCCTAAATGGTTTAGCTCCTGTGTATTTAATGGACCTTCTATCGCCATGCAATCCATCGCGTTCCTTAAGATTACTAAATTTAAGGCTTCTGGTCATTCCTAGGATATCTAAGTCCACTAAAGGAGGAAGGGCGTTCTCACATTTAGCTCCTAAACTCTGGAATAGTTGATATTGTAAACCCGGATATTGTTCGAGGCTCAGAGTAAAGACGCATCTCCTTAGCCAAGCATTCACATAATGCTTACCTTTTATACCACTGTTGAATCAGATCGAATGCATTAATATTATGAACAGCAGCTATGCTAATTATTTCCCATTTGCTTTTCTGCTGTTATCTCGGGACGCTAGTCCCGAGGTAAATAGCGTTCGTCAGCTCCAGTTTGTATCCAGCCTCTCACAGAGACTTCAGATGCCCCAACACCTGCGATGAGATGACTAAATGCCTGTGAAGAGATGACTCGACACCTGTGAAGAGACGACTCAACGTCGGCGATATGTTATGCCCTAAATTAATACATGATTAACTAACTGTATTTTTCTATGTACATTTCTGAAATGCACTTTCTGTAAAGCTGCTTTGAAACAATATGTATTTTGAAAAGCGCTATACAAATACATTTTAATTGAATTGAATTGAATTGAATTTACATAAACCCCTCCTCCGAGAATACTAAATAAGGGGGGCGAGGCCATTTTATATTGCTTTGGAGAAGAGTTGAGTGTTGTTGCCACTTAGGGTCGGGGGAGTTAGGGATCAATGGTTAAAATTTATTTTTAACTCGACCCCGCATAATTATTACCCAAATCTCGCTCTCTGTGCTGCACATTTTACGGAGAAAAGCAAAAATTTAATTTTTTCGCGAGTTCAATGCAGGATTCGCACATCGGCTTGTTCTGAAAGATGGAGCAGTTCCAACTTTAAGAACAGTATGATTTATTTTTTATCGATGTGTTTTCCTGTAATAGGCCTAGTTCGTATTGTAGCAAGCAAGTAAACAAATGACAACGCTGTTTGGCTCTGCAAACCAGTTTGTTAAAAGCTCATTCATACTTAACGTTATCCGACAAACACCTAACGTTACAAACTTGTTTTTAATCTCAACCGCGAACTTGAAATTAGTGTAAATTATTCTTTGATTAGAGCTTTTATGTATTGATTATCTACAGGCATGCTAAACATGGTTCTGTGTTTGATTTGGATACTGTAGTAAAGCCAATGTATAGTGTTCTTTTTGGGTTAATAGTTCTGGCAACAGATATTTGGCTACACTCGTTCTAAAAATACAAAAGTAACGGTGCCATATCAGTAACGATCACTATAGATCCGCAGTCTTTACTCAAAAAAATCTCTTTGAGGACTGTAGTATAATTTGTTAGAACGATTATATGAAATTCTTGTTTATGAAGCTTATTTTTTGTAATACTATAATAATTAGTAGCTACAATTAAATAACAGCGTATCTAAACAGTAATGAGACAACAACATCAACAACAAAAAACAAACCTTTCTGAAACGTCGTTTAACAGCCATTCTTGAACAGGTTCTGCTCGATCATCTTCACTAATGTTTCCCCGGTGGTGCGATAGGTTTTATTGACGCCATTGTTTATAATACACCAAAGTACCGGTAAAGGTACGGGGTGTGACGTTTTCGCAAAACGTGCACTGGGCGGTTAGCGAATCACAACACACTGGGCCAGCTAACCAATCTGAGCCCATTGCGTATTTTTGAGGGACTGGCTTCATAGAACCCGGAAACCATCAGACCGTTTTTACAAGGAGGGACAGAGCAGTGTAGAATAAAGGTAAAATATATGAAAAATAATGAATTTTTTTTAAACGAAGCATGAACACATGTTACAGTGCACCCCACAAACACAATCAATCCTTCGAAAAAATGTGTTTTACCACCCCTTTAAGGAATGAAGAATTTTGTTTCAGAGGAAAAACGTTTAAATATGTCGTTTTGGTGATCAAAGATGAATTGTTAAGGGATACAATTATTGACACAATATTACAGTTAATATTGGACTGTTAATATTTTAACACAATATATGATATTTCCACACATAGCCTGCTTATCTCTCAGCACAAGAAAACGTTTTCTATTCTTTAGTTTAAACCATACCTTTCCGGCACAGTGCAAATTCGCCTATGAAGCATCAATAACCAGTACAACTTGATGAACATTGTAGTGGATTCTTCCCTAAACCTAACTACTCTAACTTACACTTCAGCGAGTCTACAGTCGACTACAGCATTTTACCTACAACTATATTTCGGCGAGTCTCCAGTCGACTACAGCATTCATCTAGTCCTATACTCCAGCGAGTCTACAGTCGACTACAGCCGAGTTTACATTGTATTAATTCTAACTTGTTTTCTAACTTACCCTAAACTAGCCTGCTGCGCAGCAGAAAATAACAGACAGACTCCAGCAAATGTCTTTTAAATGCTTTAATAACGGCCAGGAGAGTTCTCGAGCAGTTCTCAGAGAATCTCCCTAGAAGAAGCAAGGCCGGTGGATCTCAGACAAATCCCATTGAGAATCGCACCAGTCAACACGAACACAACAGTTTTTATAATGTAACATGATTCATAACCACAAGTTCTTAAACCCAGACATCTCAAAACAGAATCATCATGACTAACATATCACGCTCTGCAAGTCCCCCCTTTCATTACCTTTTGTTAGTAACATAAGCAAAGATATCCTGTAACGTTATCATCAAAAAACTGTGAGGGGTTAATATTTTAATCAATCATTTCACAATATAACGGTTAGTCCAAATTCAAAGTTCCTTTAACCAAAGTTATATTAAAGCTGCTGTCCTTAACTTTTTTAAGTTAAAAATAATCCAAAATAATTATTTAAAAAAAAACATCTTCAGCCAGTGTTCAAAACTATCTGCTTGCCATAGCTAGATTCAACCGAATAGGTGTCACAACCCCCGAGTGGACTGGCAGCACAAGGCTATACTGGAGTGGAGCAAGGAATGTCATAAGTCTTGTCTTGTGTCTGCGTGTCCGTCTGTGCCTGTTTTTGTGTTTCAGGAGGAAGCAGGGGATCTGTCTAACGTGCCTGAGGAGTATCATGACCTGAAGGAAGTGTTCAGTAAGTCTAGGGCTGCTTCCCTCCCTGCTCATCGTCCCTATGACTGTGCTATAGAGTTAATGCCAGGTAAGTCTCTGCCTAAAGGCAAGTTATACTCGCTTTCTATTCCAGAAAGGGAGGCTATGGAGAAATATATTTCTGATTCTCTGGCAACCAAATTCATCCGGCCTTCCTCTTCACCAGCGGGGGCGGGGTTCTTTTTTGTGGGGAAGAAGGATGGATCTCTGCGACCTTGTATTGATTACCGAGGGTTGAATAACATCACGGTAAAGAATACTTATCCTTTGCCGTTGATGTCTTCAGCCTTTGAGAGGTTGCAGGGAGCATCCATCTTCACGAAATTGGACTTACGTAATGCTTATCATTTGGTCCGCATCAGGGAGGGGGATGAATGGAAGACTGCGTTCAATACCCCCAGGGGTCACTTTGAATATTTGGTCATGCCGTTCGGGCTGTCCAACTCCCCAGCAGTCTTCCAGGCACTTGTCAATGACGTGTTGCGAGACATGATAGATCAATTCATATATGTTTACCTGGACGAAATATTGATATTTTCCTCGTCTCTCCAGGAACACGTGCAACACGTACGACAAGTGCTTCAGAGGTTGTTAGAGAATGGGCTTTTTGTCAAGGCGGAGAAATGCGAATTTCATGCACAGTCTGTTCCTTTTCTAGGACACATCATCTCGTCTGAGGGAATGCGTGTGGACCCTGAGAAGGTTAAGGCTGTGGTAGAATGGCCAAGTCCAGATTCCCGTAAGGCCCTACAGAGGTTTCTGGGATTTGCCAATTTCTATCGGCGGTTCATTCGCAACTTCAGCCAGCTAGCCGCGCCTCTGACTGCCTTGACCTCCCCCGGAACTCCGTTCAGGTGGTCAGACACAGCCGAGGCTGTGTTTGCTAACCTCAAGAGCCGCTTTGTTTCAGCTCCCATCCTCGTTGCCCCTGACTATTCACGGCAGTTCGTGGTGGAGGTCGATGCGTCAGAGGTGGGGGTAGGAGCAGTTCTGTCCCAGCGCTCTCCCACAGACGATAAGATGCATCCTAGCGCTTTTTTTTCTTAGTTTATCCCCAGCCGAACGCAATTACGACATTGTAACAGGGAGTTGTTGGCAGTCAAGTTAGCGTTGGAAGAATGGCGACATTGATTAGAGGGTTCGGGGGTACCTTTTATCGTCTGGACCGACCACAAGAACTTAGAGTACATCAGAACCGCCAAAAGATTGAACTCTAGGCAGGCTCGGTGGGCACTTGTTTTCGGTCGTTTTGATTTTTCTCTCTCGTACCGCCCGGGTTCTAAAAACATCAAACCCGATTCTTTGTCTCGTATTTTTGATCGCTCCGAACGCCCGTCTACTCCCGAGTGCATTTTACCGGAGACCCTATTTGTTTCCACACTTGTATGGGAGATCGAATCGAAGGTCAAGAAGGCCTTAGAAGGGGTAACGCCTCCGCCCGAATGTCCACTGAGCCGGTTATTTGTGCCGGAGAGATTAAGGTCAGACGTTATCCGGTGGGGCCATTGTTCCAACATAGCTTGTCATCCAGGAGTTAATCGTACTAAGTTTTTAGTTAAGAAACGATTCTGGTGGCCACTTATGGCCCGTGACATTCACAGTTTTGTTTTGGCTTGCTCGGTTTGTGCCACTGGTAAGACTTCCAATCGACCCCCAGATGGGCTCCTCCAACCGCTGCCAGTCCCTTCGAGACCCTGGTCCCATATCGCTCTAGATTTTATCACCGCCCTCCCACCCTCCCAGGGTAACACTGTCGTTTTGACAGTGGTGGACCGGTTCTCGAAGGCGGCTCACTTTATTCCCTTACCCAAATTACCCTCAGCTAAGGAGACAGCGTTGACAGTCGTTGACCACGTCTTTCGCTTACATGGCCTCCCGATGGACTTGGTCTCTGACAGAGGACCCCAATTTGTGTCCAAATTTAGGCAGGAATTTTATAAATTACTGGGGGCGACGGTTAGTCTGTCTTCAGGGTTTCACCCTCAGAGCAATGGTCAGACCGAGAGAGCCAACCAAGATCTGGAGAGAGTGTTACGATGTTTGGTATCCAAGAATCCTTCCTCATGGAGCCAACAACTGTCCATGGTGGAGTACGCCCACAATACCTTACCAGTGTCGGCCATGGGCCTCTCTCCGTTTGAGTGTAGTGTAGGTTACCAGCCACCAATTTTTCCCAGTCTGGAATCCGAGGTCGCGGTCCCCTCTGCTCACATCTTCATCCAGAGGTGTCACCGCAGTTGGACTAAAGCCTGTGAGACTTTGCTCCAAGTGGGGGCGCGCACCAAGGCTAAGGCCGATCGCCACCGGTCGAAGCCTCCCGTATACGTCGTCGGTCAAAAAGTGTGGCTTTCTACCAAGAACATTCCTCTCCGCTCCGTATCTAATAAGCTGGCTCCAAAATTTATTGGCCCGTTCACTGTCACCAAGATCATTAGTCCGGTGGCAGTCCGCATTAGTTTACCTCCTGCGTATAGGAGAATTCACCCCGTATTTCTCGTTTCCAAGATTAATCCCGTGTTTCATGCTCACATTAATCCGCCTGTCCCGGTTCCTCCCCCGCCGCGTCTCGTAGATGGGGAGACCACCTATTCGGTAAATCGGATTCTGGATTCTAGGCGGAGGGGGCGCGGATTCCAGTACTTGGTGGACTGGGAAGGTTACGGTCCGGAGGAGAGAAGTTGGGTACCTGCCAGAGACATTCTGGATCACTCCTTGATCGATGATTACAATCGACAGGTAAGGAGGTCTGAGAACGCCAGGAGGCGTTCTTAGGAGAGGGGTACTGTCACGGTATACTGATCCAATGTTTCCTTCTCGTCTCGTGTTTATGTTGTGGTATGAAAGCGCGTGTGTAGTGGGCGTGATTGTGTTGTCATTCCTTGATCCCCTCCAGCTGATCATCATCATTCATCACCAGCTGCTGTTAATCTCCCTCACTCGTTAAATACTCACCGTCATCTCATTCCCTTTATCAGATCGTTGTTTGATGTCCTGGGTGTCGGTGTTGAGTCTTGTTCCTGGTTTTCCCGTCATCGTGTTCCTGTGGATTGTCGTCTTGGTGTTGGATCGTTTCGTCTCGTCTTGGCACTTCACTGCACGAGGATTCACCGCACTCTGACCTCTAAGTCCTTGCGTTACCTGTCCACACCCGTGTCTATCCTGAGCCTGTTTACTGTTCCTTATTAAATTGTTGAGTACTGCATTTGCTTCCTGTTCTCCTTTACCGATCATGACAAAAGAGTCATATGGCTGACAAAAATAATCATAATTTTAATGTTTTTGGTAAAATTTAGCAAGCGTTGGCAAGTAACCAGTCCACAGCTAGGTATGCATTACATGGTTTTAATGCACTTCGCGTCGGGGTGGGGTTTTGCTTCCAAGTCATTTACTAAAATTGTGTAATGAACGCCTAGCTGTGAATTATCCCTTAAAGGTGCAGTATGTAATATTGACAGCTAACGGTTGAAGTGTGTACTGCAGTCCAAATTAAAAAAAATGTTTCCCCGCCAACTCCTCCTCAGACTCGACTCAGGTTGCCAGATTGAGGACACACAACAGGAGCGAGTGCAATTGACAATGGAAGACAAGGAGACTTACACACTTGTAAGTTGATGAGTTAATTTATCCATGTTTTTATATGCTCCCATTCATACAGATATTTGGTACCCTCGTGCGAGATGCTGGCCTCAGCCTCAACGTGATGTAAGTGGGTGTCTCCCTAAAGAGGCTCCACATAAAGGGACATGGTAAGCAGATAGCAGATTCCCTGTGGAGAAATGTTCCTGCAGGAATTCCAGCACTGCACCCACAGGGCAGTTAACTGGGTCCAACTGGTGTTCTCAACACCAGGAGGTGAAAAGTCTCCACCTCAAGGCATATAATTTCCTAGTGGTCAGACCTCTGGAGTGAAGGATGGTCTCCACGACCACAGTCGAGAGACCAGATTCTATGAGCTGGGCCCCCTCAGAGGCCAAGCCCACAGTTTCCACAGTTCTGGGCGGGGGTGAAAGATCGACCCACTCACTTGAGAGAGAAGGTCCCTCCTGATCGGAATCTCCAGAGGAGAGCCGACGAGGAGAGATACTAGGGCTACCAACAGTAGACTTACCTCGTCCCGACGAACCCTCTCCAGAACTCCATTGGAGCAGAGCAATCGGGGTAAATGCGTACAGACGCGACCTAGGCCACACCTGTACCATAGCGTCCAACCCCAGAGGGGCTGGATGGCTTAGAGAGAACCACAGTGGACAGTGTGATGTCTCCTTGGATGCAAACAGATCTACCTCGGCACGACCGAAATGTTTCCATAGGAGCTCCAACACCTCGGGGTGGAGTCTCCATTCCCCGGGCCTCGGCCCCTGCCTCAACAGGATGTCTGCCCCCTGATTTAGATACCCTGGGATATTAATGCCCTCAATGAAAGAAGCTTCCCCTGGGACCATAGAAGGATCTGGCGAGCCAGCTTGTATAACGGGCGCGAACGCAATCCTCCCTGGTGATTTATGTAGGAGACCACCGATGTGTTGTCCGACCGGACAAGAACATGATGGCCTCTCAGGTCTGGGAGTGAAGGATCCCACAGTCGAGAGACCAGATTCTATGAGCTGGGACCCCTCAGAGGCCAAGCCCACAGTTTCCACAGTTCTGGGCGGGGGTGAAAGATCGACCCACTCACCGGAGACCACCGATGTGTTGTCTGACCGGACAAGAACATGATGGCCTCTCAGGTCTGGGAGGAAGTGTTTTCACCACTGCCAACATTTCTAGACAATTTTATGTGCCACGAGAGATGATGGTCCTGCCACAGACCCTGAGCAGGGCAACCACTCATGATCGCCCCCCTAGCCCGTGAGGGAGGCATCCATCGTTAGCGTTACACGACGACAAGGAGCTCCCAGCACGGGCCCATGGGATAGGAACCAAGGTTCTTTCCACATGGCCAGGGCGCGAAGACAACATCGCTTGACCCTGATCATGCGGAGCGGGTTTCCCCTCGGGGAGAACCCCTTGGCCCTGAGCCACCACTGCAGCGGTCTGATGTACAACAGGCCACAAGGAATAACGTTGGACGCTGCTGACATCAGACCTAATAGTCTCTGAAACTGTTTCAAAGTGAGTGACTGGCCTAGCTTTGCTTGTTTGACGGTCATGAGGATCGAAGCGATACGAGCAGGAGACAGACATGCCTGCATTGACGTTGAATCCCAAATTACACCCAGAAAGGTGGTACTCTGTAGTAGAGATAACACACTTTTCTTGGCGTTGAGCCTCAGCCCCAGTTTCTTGATGTGAGCGAGAACGACATCTTGATGCCGAGCCGCCTAATGCTCCGATTGAGCAAGAATCCGCCAATCGTCGATATAATTCAAAATGCGGATGCCCTGGAGTCGCAACAGAGCAGAAGCTGCATCCATACATTTTGTGAATGTTCGGGGAGAGAGAGCTAGGCCGACCGGAAGTACCCGATATTGGTATGCTTCGCCCCCGAAAGCAAACCTTAGGAGCTTCCTGTGTTGCGGAAGGATAGACACATGGAAGTAAGCGTCCTTTAGATCTATTGTGACAAACTAGTCCTCGGATCTGATTTGTGACACGATCTGTTTGAGAGGGAGCATCTTGAATTTGACTTTCCCTACTGTACGATTTAACAGGCGCAGATCTAAAATTGGACTCAACCCCACATCCTTCTTCGGACCGGCTGTAATAACCTGACTTCCTGTTGGGAGGGAGAACTCGTTCTATAGCCTCCTTCAGCAAAAGAGTTTTTACCTCCTGTTCCATAACCAGAGCCTGCTCGGGGCCCACCACTGTAGGCAGGACCCCCCTGAATCGAGGCGGACGAGACCTGAACTGAATGGTGTAACCTTTTTCGATTGTCTGTAGAACCCACTGAGATACATTTGGAAGGCTTTTCCACTCTGCCAAAAAATCTAGTAAGGGTACCAGCCTCTCGAGGCTGGCCTCTGGAATATTTGGAACTGCAGACACAGTGCCCTGTAACGGCACACCGGAAGGGAACAACTGGTCTGACAGTTCCGGATCCCTCTTCAGAGGGAGTGAGCGCCCCTCTGGGAAACACTCGCTGGGACCGTCTACGCCCCGGCATGAAGGCGGGGTTGGCAGAATGGACCCCTGAGGGCGCCGAGAGAGAATGAGCACCGTGTAATGCGGTGAACTCCTTTCTCTGACAGTGGGGACTACCCTCAGTGGCGTCAGGACTTCTTCAACGAAGCCTTCTTGGCGATAATGACTGTCCTCAGATCAGTCTTACCCCTCGAGGACTTCGCCTGAGTGCGCCGCATCTCGTCCCAGTTTTGCTGAGGAGGAGCACGAGACGCTATACTCTGTTTCTGTTGCGCCCGGTGTGAGGAGCTGATCGACGGCCGAGGCTGCCCCCGCCCAGCAGCCCCGGAGACGTGAACACGAAGGGGAAAATTTTTTTGGAGTGCCGCCACCTGCTTTTTTTCTTCCTGGAACCTCTCGATGGCTGAATTTACTGAGTCACCCATAGAGCGGCCCACTGACTTGGCCGTTTCCTTGGTGGCACGGAGAGACAAATCTGCTGCCTGACGAAGCTCTCAGATAACGCCAGCACTTATCTCCTCCCCTTCACTCTCATCTTTCAGCAGATCAGCCTGATAAGCCTGAAGTATAGGAATAGTATGCAGGCATGATGCTGCTTAAACTGCCGCCTGAATAAGCTTTGCCCACCAGTGCCGAAGTATTTCTTAAAGGCTTGGTGGGCAATGCTGGTGTCTTAAAAGCGATACCAACTCAGGAGAGAGATGGCTCGCGAGTGTCTCTTCAGCCTTAGGCATCGCCCCATACCCATAAATTTTAGCCCCAGCAATATTAGAATATATAGAAGTCTGCTGAATAAATATACGGGAAGAAACCGGTCTTTTCCAGGACTTCGACACCTCAGTGTGGAGGTCTGGGAGGAAAGGCAGACACCGGCGTGGAGGCAAAGTACAGGAAGCCAAAAATCTTTCGTCTAGTTTGCTCGTAGATCTAGACTCCTGCCTATCAGCTGGCCACTGAATACTTAATTTTTCAACAGCTCGAGTGAGCACCTCCAAAAGCTCCTCACTAGCGGGAAACTGAAGTGACGAGTTTTAGTTTTACACAACATCCATATCTCATAGGGTTAGGGTTAGGGTTAGGGTTAGGGTTAGGGTTAGGGTTAGGGTTAGGTGTTGCAGTCTTTTGGACCAGTCACATTGATCACAGAAGCTCCTCTGCATTCAATAGATGTGTCATGGTTAGTTAGTATTATAGTTAGTTTTGTTGATGAGCACTGAAAAAAAGTTAGCAAAAGGTACACAAGAATACACAATAAGCAATGAATGAGTGTGCAAATGCTAACATTTATCAATACTATCAAACAAAGATTCATGCATTGCCTTTCCTTGTTTGATACGACCCTATAAACATTATTATTGTATTTGAGTTTATCTGCATATTTTTGTGTTATGTCTTCCATCCTCTTTGAACGAATGAAAAACATTTAAGCACAGAATGAACAAAGGCTGATTGGTGATATCTCGTCCTGTAGTGCTGGGAGATCGTCAAGAGTACATCACGTCACTAAGTGTTTAAGAGATCTTGCATAAAGGAAGACATTTTCAAAAACTTCTGCTTCTCTTTGACTGCACTGCTCTGAGGTAAGGCTTGTCTCTTGTGAATTTTTAAAAGTATAAATCATAAAAATAATGACAACACTTATTTATTTGATAAAGGATAACCCTTTATAATAACGTTCAGTTATAAGTTTAATGATCAACTAATCAATTACAAAACATGATTATACATTCATAATTGATTAATAAGTGACATGCTAACATTTTATGAATGTTTTGTTAATTCAGTTATGTCATTTATAAATAATAAGTAAATGATGAACTAATAATTTACAAAACATGAGTATGCATTCATAATTGATTATTAAGTGGTAACATTTTATGAAAGTTTTGTTAATTCAGTTAAAAGGCATTTATAAATTATTAGTTAATGGTGAGCTAATTATTTACAAAACATGACTATAACATGCTTTCCGTGTGATGAATGGTTTACACTTTTGTTACGTTCTAGCTCCCCAAAGGGAGGAGAGCCTGACAACCCACTGCTCGGGGCCATCAATGCCAGCAAAGGAGGTATGGAGTCGTGGTGCGAGAAAAGGACACAACACCAAATACCGTAATAAAAACAAAGCTTTTATTTAGCCACGGAAATATTGAAAATAATAAACAATAATAAACAATAACAATTTTCTGGGAAAAGGGGAGGGCTGGGCAGACCAAAACAAAGAAATAAAAAAAACACCCCTAACCTATACTAATCCCCAACAAAATAAATAAATAAATAAATAAAAATAAAATAAATACAATCCCTATCTGGCACACGATCAAGGCGCCCTAACCAAACTTACAGCTGGTGGTCCGCCCAGGTCTAGCTGGTGTTTCTAGACAGAGAAGTATACCTACGGGGGATGTATGTATACCCCGGGGTAGCTCTAAATCTACTCCCCAACTCCCTATAAACAACAGAGAAAAAAAAGGTAATTAGTACAAATCATAAGAATCCACAAACAAACAAGTGCTCCGTCCTGCTACTACAATTTCAAAAAATGGAACACAAGTTAAGTTTACTAACACACAAAAATAGTTTAAAACTATTCTCAAAATGTTTCAATCAAAAATGTCAGAAAACCAAACAAACACACGCATTATTAATGCGTTCACACATCATTTGTAACAGGTGTTGAACACTTTGTAGTGTGTACTGCAGTGTAAATGTTGACTGGTGAGGGTATAGACAGCGGTCTTCTCTGACACACATGGACTCTTTAACCACTGTGCACATGATGTGAGCATCAGTTGAAGGTAAAGCCGGTTCTGAGGTTCACATTATCACTAGATCCACACACTCCACACAGAGTGAAAAGATTTTAAATAACTTACGTCATTTATAAATGTTTATCCACTTCAAAACAAATAAATGACCCTTCTTCAAAATATTGCTTTAGCATACCTGCATGTTTGTGCTTTTGAACACAGACCAGGTTACAACTTCACGATACATCAATAAATTATATACTAATCAATTACTAATGGTTCGTTTATCATTTGTTAATGATTAACCATTGTTTATTGAGATAATGATACTAAAACAATGTTGACATTTATAAGTGATTTATAATTTATCAACTAATGACTTAATAACCATCTACTAATGATCTGTTTGATTTACTTAATCATTTAAAATCTTTTAAGATTACTTATGACACATTTGTAAATCGATAAAGTACCACTTATAAATAATTTATGAATGTAGTCATTTTGTAAATGATTAGCTCATCATTAACTAAGAATTTATAAATGACTTATAACTGAATTAACAAACAATCAATACATTTCAGCATATCACTTATTAATCATTTATGAACGTTTATTCATATTTTGTAAATGAATAGTTCATCATTAACTAATAACTACAAGTAACTTATAACTGAACATTATTAAGATATTAACCATGGAAGAGTCTGCAGTGACAGTTAACACTCTTTAAATCTCTTTAGTTAAACACAGTAATAACACACAAGCTGAAGGTACAATTGATTGATTACAGTTGTGGACAGAGTAAAAACAATTTGTTGTGTACAAATATATTTAGAGTAAAGTATATTTAGGTTATTTCCTGTTTGTGTCAGAGCTCCAGTGATGTCTGTGTCCCAGATCATGTCCTTCATCATCATCATCATCATCATCATCATCATCATCAGCTCTGTGTTTCTACACACTCACTCAGGTTGGTCCATATTACACTCAAATTTATTTTTTATTTTAAACAATCACATTCAGCAGAACCACAACTGATATGATACACAAGAGATAAAATAGTGTGCAGTCATGTAATTGGCAAAGGACAAGCACATGTATCGAGCAAAGTCCCTTAAAGGTGCCATGTGTAAGAATTGAGGTAAAAATATCCAAAAAATGAGCTACACGCATCAAAAGAATGAGAAGAAATAAGGGCGATTATGTCATTAAAAAAATGACAAGTTATTGTGCTGCAGAGATATCAACATGAATTAGCATGCTAAATTACTAGCCACGGCCCGACAGGTGTCATAATACCAGTTTCGGCCATGGGAGGCGGTATAAGGGCAACATAACCACCAGCCATACTGCAATATGAATATTGCAGTTTAACTCGCACGGCTTGTGGGCGTACTTGAACCTGATGTGTTTGATAGTTAGCTCTACCCACAGTTCCGATCCGGTTTTCACCTGATATCTACCAGAACCCGTCTCTACCAAGCTGATGATAAAATGTAACATTAGCTAATTATATGTTTTTTAAATTGCTTTCCTGAGGTAAATCTGACATATTTGTTCTCCAGCTATGTTATTGACCTCTCCACGCTGATTAAAAAAAATATTGGTCGATATTATGTATGAGGAATACATTTTGGTAAGTTGTGGCCTACTGTATCTTTCAACAGTGTTCGTTCGTGTTTTTTTACTATTAGCTAGTAAAGAGAAGATCGGTTCACGTGCGCTAGGGATCTATCGTGTAACATTTACAAACGCCAAAACGGTATTTATTGTTTGAATTGCATGATAAAATTGACAGAATCTGAGAGCAGAGATTTTTTTATATCATAACTAACCTGCTCTGTCTAGTCTGTCGGTCTCCGTGTCCTCTTTGCTTTGCGATTTTTCTGTGTGTGACAAAATTGATGTGTGGCGTGACTGAGAGCGTGTGAAAAGTGTCAATTGTGTGTGTCTCACGGTGAATTCGTGAGAGTTGGCTGCTCTGAATGCCGCTAGCTTGGTCTACATCAGTGAACGCTGTCTGTCAAATTAATGTAATTCAAACTAACAATAAAAATGTACTATGAACAAAACGAATATGAACATATTCACTGGTAAAGGTGAAGGGGAGTAGCTTGAAGATGTCATATTTAAAAATCACTTGACATCAACCAACGTTCCTCTGGAGTCAAAACGTCCTCTATTAGGAGTTGGCTCGGCTGCGGCTATGGCTCTAGGGTCGTTGTGAAGGTAGGGCCATAGCATAGAGACTATGCCGTTTCTCGTTTGTTACTCTAGAGTAGACCAACTCACTTTCTGGGGGTATACTGCCCCATCTGTTATGAAATGTGGAGTATGAATTGATTTTTTGGCGCATATGACACAAAGCACCTTTAAAGCTATCATATCACTACAGTACACTTTAAATACAGGGCACAAATCATATATGTAATAATTACATTTATGGTGCTGTTTTGTCCTTTTTGGAGCTTGACTTTCCTATGTCAGTGTACTCTTTTGTTGTATGCAAGAGCAGTATGAAAAATATCTTTAAAACCTTTATTTTAAGAAAATATAAATATTTTACCTCTCTATGGTTTAAATTATAATGCATAATGTGTTTTTATGTTTCAGCTGATGTTGATATCTACTATGCCGTGATGCCTCAGACAGTAACAGCTCTGACAGGCTCTTGTATTCAGATTCCTTGTACATTCAACATCTCCAATTTTGAGGACAAAGGTTACAAGGCTGAATCTATTAACGGAATCTGGCTAAAAAATAAATTACAGTTTGCTGATGAAGACAGTTTTATAGCTTTTAATAGCAGCAAAAACATCATAAGAGGATTTAGTAACATACAGATGACAGGAAATCTCAGTGAGAGGAACTGCACAACTGTCTTCTATAACATTATGATGAATCATTCAGATTTCTATTACTTCAGACTGGAAATGGAGCCACATGTGTTCAGAGCAACGTTTAACCCCGATACAGACGTTTCAAGAAAGACTGCGAGGATCACTGTCAAAGGTAAATATCATCTCCACTGTCTTTACCATACAGGTTCTTATGCTTTCCTTTACTTGTAAGTCACTTGATCAATTTAATAAATAAATAAATACATTTAAATTTAAATATTATTTACATAATTAACTAACATCACTAAGAACGTGTGATGAGCTACAATCATTTATAGATTCACCACAACCTCCTGAACTTAAACCCACTGATCTGAAAGAAGTGATGGAGAACACAATAGTCAATCTGAGCTGCTCTGCTGAAGCCCCCTGCCCCAAACAAGCTCCTACAATATCCTGGTCTTACATCCCTGAATCTGCACACATTACAGCACAGTTACAGGAGAAACCTGATATACCCAGTCAGTGTTTTCACACATGACCTTCAAAGCTTCATACATGGATCACAGAAAGAACATCTCCTGCACTGCTACATATCCAAGAAAAACATCTAATGACTCAACTGTGGAGACCACCGTGATGCTACAAGTCTTGTGTAAGAGATTTGACAGCTTACCTCCTTTAACATAACATAGCCCGCTCCACTTCCCTGTCATACGGAACTTTCATCTGAGTATTTCGTTTCCTCTGGGCTGACAGCTGTTTTGTTATCTACAAGCTAAGACTTTATTTGAACATTACACTGCTACTAGTAGCGCTAAGTTTCCCTTTGTGAAGCTTTTTTCGATTGGTTATTGAACTCTCTGGCAAGCTCTCTATTAAAGTGATACTATTTCTCTGCATCTGCTGTCTGGTCCTCTTACCTTCATGACATGTGTGTAGCGACAATGAGAATGAACCAAACACAATTGAAGCTTTTAGGTGACTGTTCATACATAATCCCACAAAGAGTCTTCACATTCCAGAATCAAATCACCAGACCCAGAGCCATAGGCTCCAGAGAATCTGCAACCGAAAGGACCTTTTATTGTTTAACTAAAGGAAGAACGTTGTCAATGTTTTATAATTTGGCAAAACAGATCTGTTCAGAAATGGTGAAACAAGAGGCCCTAACAAGAGTTCACCGGACCCCTGCGACTAACAGACTACGTCTTTCTTAAGGAACAAGGTCCCATGACAGAGATGTAAAACAGACTTCCCCCTCCTTGAAGACCTTTGAATGACCTCATTGTTGAGACCTCTTAAAAACCACAGAGACAAGAGACTTTTCATATAAAAATGCATACAATCATCACAAAACAATTCTTGACGAACTTATAATCAAACATCGTTCAACTACATAATTCTATATTGTGTCTATGACCCCTGTATGTGTCTATTATGCTTAATCACATATAAGTCATCTAATTGTTGTAACTATTACCTGTGTGAATGAAAGTGTATCATGTTTCCTATCATTATGCTCATATATTATTAATTCAGAAGGTGGCTTGATTGAAATCTGTGTAAAAATGTTTATGTTCTTAAAATGGAAATTATGTCTAAACTGAATCCTCTGTTCGAGCTGATGAGTAAGCAGACCACAGATAACACATGATTCACGATGAGAGAAAGGGGGTGGGATAGAAAAGACCCCCTTCTCAAATAACCATATAGTATCTTATTGTCCGAATTCCAAATTCCTCCAGGAGGCAGGACAAAACACTTGAGTTTAAATCCTCAAACCCGAACAGAGTTAAGGGAGAAGACTTTAGTAGAATAATGCGCTAGAAGAATAGAACAGAAGTCGGGCGGGCTCTCTCTCTCGAAAAAGGTCTCGGCAGAACAACAAGTCGGGTGGAGCAGACGATGGTTATAGTAACCATGTAGACGCGTAGAGACAAAGAACCCAAATTAAGATCAGAAGAACATGGGCTCAAACAGATTTATTCAAGCCATCTAACTCGTTTCACCTTCCTTTCTTTTCCTTTGTTTTATTTTCTCGTTAAAAGTCTCGGTTCTAAGTTAAGTTTTGCTGCAAAGTTTCGTTTTAACGTTTCAACTGCAAAACCAGCTTCCAACTTCAAAGACTTTCATTCATCCGCGCCAACACACCACGTGACTGGCTGTCCAAGATCTATCCAGGCACATGAGGAGACCAGCCAAGGAACTAGCTCGGGAAACCCCCTTTTACGAGGAAAGGGAATCCCAAGAGAAAAAGAAGGAACGCAAACAAGCAAGTACTGCCTCCAGACTCTTAAACTGAACTGGTGTATTTTGATAAAGATTTAGTAACCTAAGAAACAAAAGGGCGAAATTAATTATTGATGGTTCGTTCAGGTTGTCTCTTATAAGTGCATATAGAAACTTGGGATCTCACCATCTGACTCCTAAAACCCATTCTTCCTCACTCTCTTTCTTTCTTCAACTTGTATGAATGCGTGTGCATGTGTGTGTGTTAGTTTTATTACCATTACTATTATTACAATTATTTTATGTGTTAGTCTTATAATCAATAAAGTATTGTTTGTATTTGAAAAGAGAAGCATTACTTGTCTTGTGTGCTTACAGATTTATTGTCTTGAACTGCGATCTAAAGCTACCTATGCTTTTACCCTTGATTATTTCTTAATTTAGCTGTTAGCTGGGAATTAGTCTTTCTTGGCCAGGAAGATATTATATTTCCTAGAATTAATAATTGTTTATGCTTTCTGTTCATTGGATGAACTGATAAAATGATCATACTATTGATTCTGCTACAGTAAATTCTGAAAATAATTAAATTATTAATTATTGATCATAATCCGTTATGAATAATGATTAGTTATATTTATACGGGCGTATAAACGCTACATGTGTGTGCTTAAATGCACAAAGTGTTGCTTAAACAGAAATTGGTGTTTAGCTTACTAAAAATGTCTAATGCACAGGTATTTTTCCCTATTTATATGCTTGTGTTTCTATCAAAGTTTCTCCAAAAGAAACTCGTATCACCATCGATCCATCTGCTTCAGTCTCTGTTAACACTAATGTGACTTTGACCTGCAAAAGCAAAGGCAGTCCATCAAGAGAAATGAACTACACCTGGTACAAACGTGGACAAGAGATGCCAATAGCTCAGGGAAAGCAGATTACCTTCAATGGAACTCAAAATAATGCAGGATGGTATTCCTGCACGGCACAGAATAAACTTGGGAAACAGTCATCAGCAGAGATCCAGCTCACAGCTGAAGGTGAGTTTACGCAGTCTAAATGTAAAGGTTTTTATAATAGATTTAAGGCAATGAAGATTACATTGAAATACAACATTCTGGTCGATTACAAGTGTTTCACATCCTATAGGACATGATGGACACTTTATGCCTCTGATTGTTGGTTGTGTGGGAGGAATTGTAACAGTGCTCACGCTCTCTGCTCTTGGGTTCTGTGCAAGGTAAAACTATTCACTTTCATTGTGAATTAAACAGTAGTTGTATTCCTGTTATGCCTTTTTTGAAACATCCTTGTCATGGTGCAACCCCGTTATTATGAATGGACTGTATGCACGTACACCATATCAAACACACACACACATTGTCGGAGCATTAACACAGTCTGTTTACTGACACCGATATCATGCATACTCAGACTTGTTTGATTTGAAATCTTTATTTAAGATTGGGTTACACAGTATGACATATATGTATGACGTAACGTCCTGGTTGCGTTTGCAACCCACCGTTCCCTGAAGGAGGGAACGGAGGACGTAGTCTACGGTCGACTGAATTGGGATCTCGCTAGAGAGCCTGTCTTCTTCGAGTACTATTGAACGAGCCAATGTAATTGGCGTGCGTGATTCGCATCGCAAGGGGTGTGGAGGAACTCAACAGGGTTCAATTTTAAGGGAACTCAACTGGAGTAGAAAGGCGCACGTATCCAGTCCGTAGGAGGGGAATGGCGCAGCAAGCCGACACTTGAACCGGGCTCACGGTGAAACTGGCTTCATGAGAAGGGAGCCCACGGGAAGCAGCGGTTCAACTAGGTGTCGTCCAGCCCCCAACTCTAGAATCTGTTTAGCAAAGCATATCGTCAACACCCAGGCGAAGCACTTTACACTCATCATAGAGGAGCTCAACATCTAAGTGGACTAGTTGCATCTCGGATTTTCACCGAAATGAAGGCAAGCACTAAGTGCAACTTTGCATGGAAACAGCCTTCCCTCTCTGCTGAATTCCAACAGATATTTGTAGAGCTGGTCTGAGGTCTATGACTTGCATTCTGTACACGTCCAAGCGAACGAACAGAGAAGCCAGGGCTGGATCTGCCTCCTCCAGGGCAGCGCTTGCAGGCTCACCACCTGCTCCTATTACGGAAGAGGTAGGAACCTTGGGCACAATCCGAGCCGGGGTCTCAACTTGTGAGAGTTAGCCGGCCCAGACTCCAGGCACAATACGTTGACCGAAAGCGAGCAAGTCCCTACCCTCTAGTAGAGACCACGCGAGCAGGAGAACTGATATAACAGATTTTTTAACTCACTGCCTGCAGTGGCTCAGGGGCGGTCTCTGCAGTGCAGTCGCACCAGGGACAAGGCCCAAGAGGATAAAGAGGGACACAAGGATTTACAAGACCTTGCTCCTCAGGAACCTGACGATCAGAACGTGCTTCTGCATACTTCTGCAACACGATGAGCGTCGTTTAAACACCGAGGCAACATCATTTTGAGGGTGAAGGAAAACAGCCTACTGCAACCCATTTTGCAGGAAAGAGAGCACTGAAGTGATCGAAAGCTTTCAGGATCTCCTCTGGAGAGAAGACGCACTCAACGACTAGGTTCCACTTCTAAAGGCGTAAGCACGCTACCCAATTCTAGGGGGTGCTCGCAGAAGTGATGGTAACTATCACATGTTCTTGTGATAGCCACCTGAACCTCCGTGTTCAGATGTAAGACCGCCCGGAATCTCCGGGGGAAGAACGCGTGTGCCATCGTGCCCCGTCCCCGAAAGAGTTTTCAGGGGAAGTCAGGAAGGCTGTTGATGGGAACCAGGTCTAGTTGGGCCAATAAGGGGCAACTATGAAGACCTGTTCCTCTCCTGACTTGGCACGTAGGTGCAAGCGACGGACGCAAAAGACAGGAGCATTGCTCAACACAACATGAGAAGATCACTGGGCTTCAGGAGCATTTTCTGCTCAGCACTTGGGTGTGACAAGTTCACTGAGCTTCAGGAGCATTCCTGCTCAACACCTGAGTGTGATAAACTCACCGAGCTTCAGGAGCATTTCTGCTCAACACTTGAGTGCGAAGAACTTCACTGAGCGACAGGAGCATTTCTGCTCAGCACTTGAGTGTGACAAGTTCACTGAGCTTCAGGAGCATTCCTGCTCAACACCTGAGTGTGATAAACTCACTGAGCTTCAGGAGCATTTCTGCTCAACACTTGAGTGCGAAGAACTTCACTGAGCACCAGGAGCATTCCTGCTCAGCACTGCGTGTGACGAATTCACTGAGCTACAGGAGCATTTCTGCTCAACACCTGAGTGTGATGAACTCACTGAGCTACAGGAGCATTTCTGCTCAACACCTGAGTTTGATGAACTCACTGAGCTACAGGAGCATTGCTGCTCAACACCTGAGTGCGATGAACTTCACTGAGTTTCAGGAGCAATTCTGCTCAACATGAAGTGTGACGATTTCACTGACTTGAGCAGGCGCAAGGCGACCATGAGTCGCAGTCACTTTTAGAAGGCTCACTGGGGTTAAACGCATTTCTGCGGGCCCCTGGGGCAGCTGAGACCAAGTGTTTGTCCAAGGGTAGTCCGCTCGGTTTACACAAACACTGGCGGAAAGATGAAACCGGGGGGGCAACTGAGCGGCCCCGGAATGGTCATGACCCAGCTGGACCCAGGGGATGGAGTCTCCACTTGCCCTGGCTATAACTGTCGTGAGGCTCGATGGCGGCACGATTGAGTAAAGCGGGAAGAGTGGAACAAAGCGTCCTCAGAAGCTTCTGACTCCAAGGAGGAGGTGACGGGTGAGTTGTGACAGCAGCGGTCGCAATGTCTAACAACTCGAGGCACGAATTCCCGTGTAGTCGGGGGTCGCCCAGGCCCCTGTTAAAACACGCCCTTGTACATGGCCCCTCTGTTGAAGAGGGTTTGGCAGCAGACCGGGATGAACTATAGTCACACAGGGTGAGCTGCTCTGCCACGGTCACCTAGGGACTCGATCATGAAGCTAGCGCTGAAGCGGTCACATATGGAGGAAGCCAATGGCTGCAACTACCATATACCCCAGGAGCCTCTGAAAGTTCTTCCAGTAGGACCCTTTCTCACTTCAAACACCAGCTGAACACATTCTCATTGGAGAAACGTGTTAGACCGAGTCCATCTCCAAAACTGAAAAAGAGATACTAAGCCCGTGGGCGAGATTACTCTCTTCCAGTTGACCTGAAGACCCAACGGGCTCTGGAGCACTCGAAGGGAAGGACACTGTACTGATACTCCACCCTTAAACGCAACCCACAGGATGGCCTGCGGTGCGGAAGGTAGAGATCTGTTCTTAAGCACATGTCTTTCAGGTCGGAGCTGCAGACCAATCTTGGGCCAAGATGGTCACGACCCACCACCTAGTAGCACGAAGAACGAGTTTACAACTGGCCTTCGTACCGGCTGGAGGAGCGGCTATATCAAATCCTTCGCCAGCAGGATAAGATAAGCACGCACAAGTCAGGAGCACTGCTCAACACTCGGTGTGATGAATATCACTGAATTTTCAGGAGCACGTCTGCTCAACACCTAATGTGATGACTATCACTGACTTGAGCGGGGTAGCCGAGCCTGAGGTGGGGCAGCAAAGTAGAGAGAGTGGTGTTAGTGTGCTGTGCAACACTTACCTGTCTCCACAAGCGGCAGGGGGCGCGTGAGAAGGCGGATGACCGGGTCCTCGAACGCACCAGGCTGCCTGCTGGCGACCAAGGGGGAGCTGAGGGGTGTAAGGCTATACAGGGTCACACCCGCCAGACTGGCCCTCTTGGGACCCAGGAACAGATGAAATTGCTCTCTCTTTGAAGTGTGGGTACCGCTTGCTCCGCTTTTTTTTTTTTTTTTTGGGAGCCAGCGGCGGAACAGACACACACACAAACAAAGGCTCCACCCGGCCCTCACCCGGGGGGAGGGAGTGATCGTGCCACTCCAAGAGCATCTCATCCATTCCTGGGCGGCCCGCTCCGGAATGCTTTCGCTGTCGCTTGCCACCTGGCTTGGCAGCGCCTGGAGCGGGCTGGGCGTCTCTACTGCGGCCGGCTCCATGCTGAGGCCTGGGTGGAGGCTGCTGCGGAGGGCCAGCAGGAGCGGCGGCCGGGGAACGCTCACGCCGACGAGCAGGCGGAGGAGCTGCCACCGGCGGCGGGTGGAGGCAGCAGCTGGCCACCGGGGCAGGATGTGCCGGATGACCTCCGTCTGCGCTTGAGCGGCAGAGAACTGTTTGATGCAGTTCTCCACCGCGTCGCCGACCAGCCCAACCTGGGAAATTGGGGAGACCAGGAACCGAACCTTGTCCGCATCCGCCATACCAACCAGGCTGAGCCAACGAAGGCACTACTGGACCACCAAGGTGGACATCGCCAGACCGATCATGCACGCTACGACACCCGTACCCCGGAGGGTGAGGTCGGATGCAGTGCGGTGCTCACTGATGAGCGCACGGTCTGGATTACCCTCGTGCATGGCATGGGTGCCCTAGCCTGCAGCAACGCCATGGCACGCAAGAGGAAGGGGCTTGCCCACAGGCTTTGTAAGCTCTGCCCGTCGGAACAGACGAAAACTCACAGGCCTTAGGGGGGAGACGAGGATCCCCCCAAAAGGCAGCGGCCGCCGGACACAGGTGCACCTGTGTCGACAGACCGCTCCAATGGAGGGACACCTCGCAACCCTTCACCGTTCTTCCATCAAGGGTAATGAGGGGGAAAAGCTATTCAGGCAGTTTCTGGCAGAGAAAGATGCTGTTCACCACCTGATAAGCTCTCCATGCATTTCGGGAAAGAAAGGCACTGGGGCGGCGAGCTGAGAACCAGCGCGGCCCGCCCCAAGATACCAAACTCCAGATTCCAACCGAGACTGAACGGGACACGGTGGAGGTTCCACTCGAGCCCGGCAGCCTCGGCGGCCCGTTTCAGCATAGCTGATAATTCTGGATCCGGCTCGGGCAACATTGAACTCCCGGAGGGAGACAATGCAGCCGAGTCATCATCTCTAGAAGTCAGCTCACCCTCCGATGCTGCAATCGGCGTCCTGTCCTCCAGGGGAGCCCCGAGTGAAACCGCTGGCCCACCCATTACAGATGGACCAGCAGACAACACAGGAGGCTCCAGTGGTTGCAGTGGAAGGGAGGAGTGAGGAGCCCACAGGGAATGGTTACCGGGCGGGACATCCAACACTATCCTCCGGTCACCCATCCCACACAGCACCCGAGGGTGGGGCATGGTAATGGGGACTCGCTCTCCGCGAACGAAGGCGAGTCTCGCCCTCAACACTGCGACAGTCATGTTCCCACAGTGAAAACATGAGCTGTCCACAAAAGCTGTCTCAGCGTGCTGTAAGCCAAACACGTGACACAACAGTTGTGACCATCAGAGAGAGACAGGGAACGACCGCACCCAGAAACGCACGGGCGGAATGACATCTTGAAAAAGACGCAAACGCACCCGTGTTGCTCTTTCAGAAAATAGGACCGTCACCAGTGCCGGAGCACACAGGGGAATGACCGCGGCAACACTGAACAGAGAACTGAAACAGTGAAGCACTCACTTTTCCACCCTCTAACCAGCCATCAACACACACAAACATTTAGAAATTTGTTGCTGTTAAAACAGCAGTTGAGAGCTCAAAGCTCGCGATCACCGCTGCACTCGCGCTGTAGAACACCAGCACTGGGAGAGTCTTCCTGAAGAACACCGACACACTCGCTCGTTGTAGACAACAGCACTCTCAGAGACATCAAACGATCGGCTCCGAAGCGAAAGGCAACTAGTGCGTGCATCCACTTCCGTATTTATACCCGCGCCGCGGGGGCGGAGTGTGTGATGCGAATCACGCACGCCAATTACATTGGCTCGTTCAATAGTACTCGAAGAAGACAGGCTCTCTAGCGAGATCCCAATTCAGTCGACCGTCGACTACGTCTGACGTTATCGACTGAAAGGGAACTGGGGGTTTCCAATATTCCTGTAAAACAAGGTTTAAATTTGTTAATTCATTAGTTGCATTGTTTTATTGTGTTATTGTGTAATTTAACCATGGATAGATGTTGTTTTATTTGTATAAGGTGATAAGAAGGGCATATGTAAGAAAGCAAAACTTACCTGTAGAATGGTACACTCCAGGGGTTTGGCCTAGACTATAAATGGCTGCCAGAGTTAGTACACGGTGAGTAAAGGGTCAGGTTTGTTGTGTGAAGTGGAAGCAAACCAATAGAAGCTTGTGTTCAATAAAGTTTGTTAACCAAACTATTAAAACTGCTGTTGTGGCTACGTCCCCACAAAAACGTGTAAATTATTATTTTTTTCTTTGTTTTTGGTTTTTGCTGTGGGAATTGCACTGTCTGTGCAATAAATTCACCTCAACTGGGATTTCCTCGTCGATTTATGTCTCCGATCGCGAGGGCGGTCTCTAACAATCCTGTTTTAAGATGTACTCTGCATTTTACTTGTGTTTAAGCATCAGTCAGTTAAAAACTGATTCACTTGTGTTTGAATTCATTTATTGATCAAACAAACAAACTATAAAGCGCTTCAGTCATGCACATGCAATATATTAATACTACATTATTCTTAATTTCTTCTCATCTTCCTGAATATAGAAAATTGTTTCCTTTAGTGAGAATATAGTGGATTCATGTACGGTGAAAAATTAAGTTCAAATGTTCAAATTATTTTGTTTATTGTCAAGTGTATAATATTCAATGTCAATATTGAGGCAAATGTAAAGATATGACTTATAATCATCAACATATGGTATTTTTCCTAACATGTTTTTTTCTGCTCTTCAGAAATGAGATGATCCTTTTTTACATGTATTAAGAATCACACATTGTTTTGCAACATATATCTGTTGTCATTGCCAATTTAAACTTGATCCGTTTAAATATAATTTTTGCCACTGCAAAAATAACCATTTCAAAAACATTTCGACGTTCTTTATTAGGAGAAAGATTTTCAATAAACCCAGGGCCAATGAAAAGAATCGTTCTGGTCAGGTAAGTTTAGTTTATTTTTGTATAGTTTTGTGTAGATTCATTAAAGTATAATTTCTAGACATTTTTTATTTATTGATCCATCAGCTTGTTTGTATTTATGACCATTAATTTATTAAAAATGCAATAATTATTTTTTCCAGCTAATTATATGAAAGATGTTACATATGAAAATATTTTGCACATAAAACATGATTGTAATCTGTTTTCATTGTGAACAGGTTAAAATCACAGAGGTGGATTATGTCAAGACAACCAGTGACATCACAACCAATGAAATTTCTGATGATGAAACACTGATCATCTACTATGAAAAGACAGAGATCTCAGAGCAGCAGAACTACTGCATCACAGAGACACTCTTCACGTATTATGAATACACAGAAATAGAGTACAGAGTACCTTAGGGTTTGTAGGTCCACTTAAAGCCAATTCACCGACAGACACAGTTACTGTTACTGTTCGGCACTTGTTTTCAATCATACAATCAGTGTTTGTGAGTCGTGGAATGTCTTGTGAAGTGATGTACTGTAATCTGGTGATTGTCTGTGATGGAAGCTGTCTGTCGGAGCAGTGTGAGTTGTCCTATATACATTGGGTATAAAATGTCTACACACCTCTGATAAAATAGCAGATTTTTTACATTTTTGAAAAATTAATCCAAGTAAAAGAAAAAAGAAATTGTTTTTTAGGAAGCTCTTATGATGTTTTAAATATATTTTTTACCTTCATACGGTCCTCATTTCCACTTTACATAGAGGGTCTTTGGGCCCCACACATTTACAAAGCTTTTTATATGTAATTTTTTTGTTTACTTCTAAACTATACATACATTTGTGCTGTGTTTTGGGGGATTTGTGGTACTTTTTTACCACAACATTACTCAACATTATTTTTTCTGATTAACTGCTCCTATCACAACTTTTTTTATATATTTTGTGAATTTTTTTTTTAATATATATATATATATATATATATATATATATATATATATATATATATATACACTCACCTAAAGGATTATTAGGAACACCATACTAATACTGTGTTTGACCCCCTTTCGCCTTCAGAACTGCCTTAATTCTACGTGGCGTTGATTCAACAAGGTGCTGAAAGCATTCTTTAGAAATGTTGGCCCATATTGATAGGATAGCATCTTGCAGTTGATGGAGATTTGTGGGATGCACATCCAGGGCACGAAGCTCCCGTTCCACCACATCCCAAAGATGCTCTATTGGGTTTAGATCCGGTGACTGTGCGGGCCATTTTAGTACAATGAACTCATTGTCATGTTCAAGAAACCAATTTGAAATGATTCAAGCTTTGTGACATGGTGCATTATCCTGCTGGAAGTAGCCATCAGAGGATGGGTACATGGTGACCATAAAGGGATGGACATGGTCAGAAACAATGCTCAGGTAGGCCGTGGCATAAGATGCCCAATTGGCACTTAGGGGCCTAAAGTGTGCCAAGAAAACATCCCCCACACCATTACACCACCACCACCAGCCTGCACAGTGGTAACAAGGCATGATGGATCCATGTTCTCATTCTGTTTACGCCAAATTCTGACTCTACCATCTGAATGTCTCAACAGAAATCGAGACTCATCAGACCAGGAAACATTTTTCCAGTCTTCAACTGTCCAATTTTGGGAAGCTCTTCAAATTGTAGACTCTTTTTCCTATTTGTAATGGAGATGAGTGGTACCCGGTGGGGTCTTCTGCTGTTGTAGCCCATCCGCCTCAAGGTTGTGCGTGTTGTGGCTTCACAAATGCTTTTCTGCATACCTCGGTTGTAACGAGTGGTTATTTCAGTCAAAGTTGCTCTTCTATCAGCTTGAATCAGTCGGCCCATTCTCCTCTGACCTCTAGCATCAACAAGGCATTTTCGCCCACAGGACTGCCGCATACTGGTTGTTTTTCCCTTTTCACACCATTTTTTGTAAACCCTAGAAAGGGTTGTACGTGAAAATCCCAGTAACTGAGCAGATTGTGAAATACTCAGACTGGCCCGCCTGGCATCAACAACCATGCCACGCTCAAAATTGCTTAAATCACCTTTCTTTCCGATTCTGACATTCAGTTTGGAGTTCAGGAGATTGCCTTGACCAGGACCACACCCCTAAATGGATTGAAGCAACTGCCATGTGATTGGTTGATTAGATAATTGCATTAATGAAAAATTGAACAGGTGTTCCTAATAATCCTTTAGGTGAGTGTATATATATATATATATATATATATATATATATATATTTTTTTTTTTTTTAAACATAAAATACATTAAAATCAGTATTTTATATTATATAATATTATTTTATTTTTTATTTCGTTTAAGTGTTTTGAAGTGTCTGTATTTTCAATAATGCCACATATATTTGCAAATATGTAACTAAAATGCCTCTAAAAAATAATTTATTGTCACTGTCACTCTCACATTTTAATCACTGTCTGCACTACATATCCCATCATCCTCTCCGGCTCACATCTGCACTCAATCCGCCCTTACATTACCTGCACCTGCCAGCGATCATCACTCACCGTGTTCAGCTGTTATCATATCATTTTCATTGTTCATCTGTGTATTTAAGTTCCTGCTTGTCTTCAGTTCAGTGTCTGGTATTGTTTGTGTCAAGTGCATACTGTTTGTGCGTTGCACGCTGTCGCACCTATTGGTAATGGTGGGCAGATCGAAGCTTCGTGAAACAATGAAACAGTTGAAGCAAATGTGCCATATTTTGTTGAGGCTTCGAAACAATCCGACACCCTTCTCAACGGTGACACCTAGTGGTCACTTGCAGGTGTTGATCTGAAACAACCTTGACAACGAGCCATTAAAAAAACATTTATATTTTTTTTATTGTATTTTTCTAATATGTGAAGCTTGTAACCTGTAGGCTCCTCACTGCGCTTAATGTTATTTTGGTCATGAAAAATGAATATTAATAAAAGAAATCAAGCCACAATGTCTCACTTTTTTATAGATTTTTATTCAAAAATATATATTTATTTTGTCGAAAGACTTAGACTACTTATACAGATAATTTCTACAGCCTTTGAAAAAATCCTCTCACAAGGGACACTTGTTGCTGGCATGCAAATATTTTTTTTAGGAAGGACATACAAATGAGGAAAGATTACTGCTCTCTTTCCAGTAGGGGATCATGAGTTCTGGGCAAAAACGCAACGTTGAGGTATTTTTTCACTTCCACTGTGGCATCAGCTGCAGCATTGTGTATCATCTGGGTTTCACGGATACGATTATCAAAAAGTTCCCATAAACTGTCCTTTGTTTCTACTGGTGTTGATGATGATGATGATGGGCCTGATGTTGACATTTGTGGCTCTGAATGAAAATGAAAACAGCAATTAGTAACTAATCCTAAACTGACGGCATATAAGTATAAATTACATGAATCAGATTACATAACATAACATAGACTGAAACTGCTCACCAGGAGTTGTGTTTGAACGCATCAGCGAAGCACACTCCAGTGTGATGTGCTTTTCAGCGTCCTGGGCTTTGGCAGGATTTCCAAATGCCACATTTTTGAACATTGGGTCCAGCAGTGTAGCCAGTGCCAAGGCTCTAAAAGTCTCATACCCTCCACATCTGGAGTGCAGACCTTCTTGCAGATGTGAGCCTATGAGCCAAAACAGGAGAAAACCATATTAATTATAATAATGACAACAATATGACAGTTATGGCCAATTACATGGGTAATATGGTTATTGTGGCCTACCTAATTGGCCTGCGTTGCATGTCCTTTTGTCTGTGCAAGCTTGTGCTGCAACATCCTGTACAGTGGTATAAGCTTTGAAGCAGACACTCTCTGTTCCTCTGACATCTCTGTTGTTGCTAGTTTGAATGGTTGCAGTAGTGACAATAATTGTTGAATAATGTCATACTCAAGACTTGTCAGGGGAGCAGTATCACTGTTTAAATTGGAAAGCGCAGCACCCACTGGCTCACGTTGCTCATACAAGCGTTGTAGCATGTCGAATGTGCTGTTCCATCTCGTCTCAACCTCCTGTATCAGTTTCACACAGCAGACCAACAGAAACAGTGATAGCTGCCATCTGGCTGAACAATTGCTGCTGCTCATTTTCATGAAACGTTTTTTATTTTTTTATTAGAAATTGTATTAGCAAATGTATACTTATTTTGGATAATCTATGCTATTGCAATTTATTCTTCTGGGCTTTTTTCCCTTACTCAGGACATATTGAGGATACAAAATCAGTTGAGTTTGCTTCTGTTGCAATTTGTTCAACCTTTTTCATAAAATGACTGGACTACTAAGTTTCGGTTCATTTAAGAGGTTAAGGTTTAAGGTTCAAGGTTGACCCCCATTTTGGCTTAAAATGACTGGACTATAGCGTAATAGGCCTATTATAGGCTACTTGCCTCACAGTCATGTCTACGTTTAAACAGAACAATTCATTTCATGGACACACCCTATTTACACTTGACAAAACATGTGTCTGTGTTCCAAAAATAGATACTATTTCTGATAAGGCTTTGATGTAACACTGAATATCTGATTATTCACAACCAATAAAAGAGTAACATTTCAAATTATTTTTTACATAATATACAGAGGCTGTGGAGCCACCACCAGCATTCTGACTGTTTGAATTGAGTGTGACCAGAAATGGTTACTGAGTTCTGACTAGCCCTGTGTCAAAATTAAGTGTTATAATTCTGTTTGCAAATTTGAAGTAAATCACCTTGTCACTGCCATTGTCATTTGTAGTATTATTCTTGATGTTACCTAAATCAATAAAGAAAAAATGCTTTTTTTGAAGATGGGGAGCACGTTGAAATATAAACTATATTATGCCATCTTTATTTAATTTATCAGGGGTAGCATTCTGATAGACTAATTATGATTTTTGACGATCAGCCAGTGTCCTGACGGCATGACCAACAGCAAAGTTGCACAGATTTATAGGCAGGGAAATGGACAACGCTTGTGGAACACGCACATGCGCAGAACCCGGTAGCATAAATAGACAGAACACCGAAAAAAGTAATTTGGACAACCTTACTGATAAAAATCTACAAGATGTAGGCCCTACTAGTGGCAACATTTTTTCTTCATTTGTTGTAAACTGTATAAATTGTTTGCAAAAAGTGTGGTCCTCTCTCGATGGTGATTGTCTAAATGCATGAAATCTCCCGCTGGCCCATCACCAAAAGTGACGTTATGTCATATTTTTAATAAATTACCACTTGTGCATTATTTAACAATGTGCACCCTAGATGCCAATTGCAATCTTATGATATTCAAACATTAACTCACGAGATATTATCGACTTTTTCAGCCTAAAATGCATTATTAAATTGTGCAATTGACAAAAAAAAGCAACAGTGCCATCATGTGATGAAATAACAAAACAGCAAGACATATTGAATCACTCCACTGAAGAGAACAAATAGGAAATATTTTCCTCTATATTAGTATAACAGTATTAACAATGCAACATACAGGAATACATATAGTCTATGCTTACAACGCATAAAAATACAAACTGCAAATAGGAAAGATGAAAAAGAGAAGATTTGATGGTTACTTTCTAGAGGGGAGGTTAAAACTATGTAAAAGTGTTTTGCCTCAGGGAGTTCATTGAACAGTGGTCATATTTCTAGAATATTTTCACACTTCCTTTTAGTTTGATTTACAAAAGAGCCTTTTACAAATTTGGACATAGACATCATATCAACAAAGCTAAAGTAGCCTAGTGTTTTTTTAAAGTACAAACTTCTCAGCTGACATAACTTACAAATTTAAGCTCATTAATATCTTCGAATAAATATCCATTAGATTACCGTCCTTTTAAATTTCTATGTAACATTAAATTTTACAGCAACACTTTTAATGAAGGCTGGAGCATGTAGGCCTGTACACACTCCAGTCCAGTAGGTGGCGCTAATGCACCTCTCAGCTAGTTTGCCAACCGACAATAAAAATGAAGAAGAAGTCGAAATTTGAGGAAAAAAAAATCAAGGCTGACGGCGATGGGCTTATCGACGACGTTGTGCACTGACGGAGTACCCTATCCACATCCACACACGTAGCTGTCACACGACAGTCTCCTTTGTTAGGTTATCTGTGGCACTATCCACTCGCCATACACTCGTTCGTGTGCCGAACGTGACGTCTGCGTCTGCCGAACCTGACGTCTGCGTCTGCAGAACGTCTGCAGCAAGGGGGTTTCCAGCACATTTCACACACTTATTCATTCTTTATTATTATTCCCCACTGATCTTCAGTTGAATTTTATTAGCAATAAGTGATTTTACCTTGCTCATGTATAGCTTTTTATTCCAAATAGTAAATATGAATTTACACAAATGATCATGTTAAAATTTTTGTTTGCCATTGTTTCTTATCAACATATCCACAGATACTTATGAAGAAATCATAAAAAGTTGTTCTAGCATGTATGTATATTCAGCACTAGGAGTCTCTTGACCAACACAAAATAACGTAGTTGTAAACATTTGGGGTTATTTAACTACCATAAATAATATTTGTAATTTGTAATATTTGTAATGTTTAATTTTAGAGTTTCGCCGTAGTTTGATTGACAGTCGATCTGACAGTCAACAGATTTATATAAAACAGTTACACCTCAAAAGAGAAAGGCAAGCACAGTTTATTATTGAATAAATTGAGATGTATTCTCAGTGTATAATTGTAAATGTTGCAGAAATTACTTGCCTTTTTAATGTTGATACTTCCTCAATATAGATATTTTATTATTTCCCATTTGTGAATTGAACTGTTCTCAAATCTTTTAATTCTGCCTTTACACTATATTTTCCTGCACTAAATAACATGCTACTATCTCTGTTTCTACACCTTCCCTAAGCCGTTGAACAGGCTATTAGTAGGCATAGTCAAACTTGCATGTCTCAGACTAACCTAGCCTACTTTTTTCTCATACCTGCAAATGTTAATTAGTTTCCCCAATTAATTCAGATCTGCATCATTTGGCATGATGTTTTAACGATGGCAGATTGTAGTTGTATTATTTTTTGGATATCAGACATATATAGGCCTATATATAAACATTCATGTGTGGCAGTGAAGATATGATTAATTAAATGCGCGGACAGCTCATTGCACCTGCCAAACAGATTACACTGAGCTGAGCGGGTGACCGGTTTAAGATGGCGGCCCCACGGCTTGTCCGCGCCAATTGGCAGTAGCGGTCGATAGGGCGTCTATGGTCTATCTATATGATGTCTATGTGGAGGAGTGAGGAGGCTTTCAGAGGAGTTATGAGCGAGGATACACAGGTGTATCCTATGCGGAAGTGTTTTATTGACTAAACTTGACACACGTATACATTCTCCTCCCCCTTCACATCGTTCACAATAATTCGAATTTATTCTTTACCCTTGCAGTTTATATAAACCACACATCTCACATATTTCAACAGGGTATCTTGCTTTATTATTATTCATTATGAATTTCTTAAATAAACAAACTTCAACAACATAAGGGCAGATCCCTTGAGCGCTACTGATGATGCTATGAAGTGACGCTTGAGTGATCAAGTATTCCAATGTATAAAAAAAGCTTTCATTCGATTCCTCTATCCTCATTTTCTTTCCTTGCGTCCTTCCCTCACAACCTACAGGGGGAGGAGCTGAGGCGCTAGGAAAGGAAGCGAGGGAAGGAAACGAGGATGCACAAATAAGAAATGAGAAGCACCCATCATGTACGCGCTAAAATCTGAGGCACTAGTGGATGACGCACAAAGAGGGACAAGACGTGACGTGGCTCAGGGTACAGCCAACCAGCATTAAATAGCACATACTCTTCTCTGATAGGACACCACAACTGTCAATCACTTAACTGAATCTTTCACACAGTCTTTTGCACCAGTCACATTGATCATAGAAGCTCCCCTGCATTCAATACACGTGTCATGGTTGGTTAGTATAGTTATGGTTAGTTTTGTTGGTGAGCACTGAAAAATACGTTTTTTTTGTCTGAAAAACAGAGTACACAATAAGCAATGAATGAGTGTGCAAATGCTAACATTGATCAATAATATCAAACAAACATTCATGCATTGCCTTTCCTTGTTTGATGTGACCCTATAAACATTATTATTGTATTTGAGTTTATCTGCATATTTTTGTGTTATGGCTTCCATCCTCTTTGAATGAGTGACAAACATTTAAGCACAGAATGAACAAAGGCTGATTGGTGATATCTCGTCCTGTAGTGCTGGGAGATCGTCAAGAGTACATCACGTCACTAAGTGTTTAAGAGATCTTGCATAAAGGAAGACATTTTCAAAAACTTCTGCTTTTCTTTGACTGCACTGCTCTGAGGTAAGGCTTGTCTCTTGTGAACTGGCATTTTTAAAACTATAAATCACAAGAAATATATTGTAAACATTAAGTTCATAATAAGACAAAACTTATTAATATTAATCGAAGAGTCTGCAGTGATTAAATCTCTTTAGTTAAACACAGTAATAACACACAAGCTGAAGGTACAATTCATTGATTACAGTTGTGGACAGAGTAAAAAAAATGTTGTGGGGTTTTTATGGCACACAAGTATATTTAGGTTATTTCCTGTTTGTGTCAGATCTCCAGTGATGTCTGTGTTCCAGATCATGTCCTTCATCATCATCATCATCATCAGCTCTGTGTTTCTACACACTCACTCAGGTTGGTCCATATTACACAGTTTATTATTATTATTATTATTATTATTATTATTATTATTATTATTATTTTCTTAATCACATTTACCAGCAAAGCCTCTACTGATACAAGATTAAAAATAGTGTGCAAGCATGTAATTGGCAAAGGACAAGAACATGTATCGAGCAAAGACCCTTAAAGCTATCATATGACTACAGTAGACTTACGGGCAAAAGTCATATATGTCATAATTGCTTGACTTTAATATGTCAGTGTACTCTTTTGTTGTATGCAAGAACAGTATGAAAAGGATCTTTAAAACCTTTATTTTAAGAAAATATAAATATTTTACCTCTCTAAGGTTTAAATTATAATGATCTAATATGTTTTTATGTTTCAGCTGATGTTGATATCTACTATGCCGTGATGCCTCAGACAGTAACAGCTCTGACAGGCTCTTGTGTGCAGATTCCTTGTACATTCAACATCTCCAATTTTGAGGAAAAACGTTACAAGGCTAAATCTATTAATGGGATCTGGCTAAAAAATAAATCACAGTTTGGTCATGAAGACAGTTTTATAGCTTTTAATAGCAGCAAAAACATCATAAGAGGATTTAGTAACATACAGATGACAGGAAATCTCAGTGAGAGGAACTGCACAACTGTCTTCTATAACATCATGATGAATCATTCAGGTTTCTATTACTTCAGACTGGAAATGGAGCCACATGTGTTCAGAGCAACATTTAACCCCGATACAGACGTTTCAAGAAAGACTGTGAGGATCACTGTCAAAGGTAAATATCATCTCCACTGTCTTTACCATACAGGTTCTTATGCTTTTCTTTACTTGTAAATCACTTGATAAATATAATATATAAATACATTTAAGTGTAAATAGTATTTACATAATTAACTAACACCACTAAGAACTTGTGATGAACTACAATCGTTTATATCTGTAGATTCACCACAACCTCCTGAACTTAAACCCACTGATCTGAAAGAAGTGATGGAGAACACAACAGTCAATCTGAGCTGCTCTGCTGAAGCCCCCTGCCCCAAACAACCTCCTACAATATCCTGGTCTTACATCCCTGAATCTGCACACATTACAGCACAGTTACAGGAGAAACCTGATAAAACCCAGTCAGTGTTTTCACACATGACCTTCAAAGCTTCATACATGGATCACAGAAAGAACATCTCCTGCACTGCTACATATCCAAGAAAAACATCTAATGACTCAACTGTGGAGACCACCGTGATGCTACGAGTCCTGTGTAAGAGATTTGACTGCTTACTTCCTTTAGCCCTTGTGTGCTTAAATGCACAAAGTGTTGCTTAAACAGAATTTGGTCTTTAGCTTCCTAGAAATGTCTAATGCACAGGTATTTTTCCCTATTTATATGTTTTTGTTTCTATCAAAGTTTCTCCAAAAGAAACTCGTATCACCATCGATCCATCTGCTTCAGTCTCTGTTAACACTAATGTGACTTTGACCTGCAAAAGCAAAGGCAGTCCATCAAGAGAAATGAACTACACCTGGTACAAACGTGGACAAGAGATGCCAATAGCTCAGGGAAAGCAGATTACCTTCAATGGAACTCAAAATAATGCAGGATGGTATTCCTGCACGGCACAGAATAAACTTGGGAAACAGTCATCAGCAGAGATCCAGCTCACAGCTGAAGGTGAGTTTACGCAGTCTAAATGTAAAGAACAAAGTCATTTACAGATTTAAGGCAATGAAGATTACATTGAAATACAACATTCTGGTGAATCAGTGTTTCCCATCCTACAATATCCTGGACTAGATGGACACTTTATGCCTCTGATTGCTGGTTGTGTGGGAGGAATTGTGGCAGTGCTTACGCTCTCTGCTCTTGGGTTTTGGGCAAGGTAAATTTAGTAACACTTTCAGTTACTTAATCATCGCTGATGTCATTTTGAAAGAGCCAGTTTTAAGATGTACTCAGCATTGGGCTTGTCTTAGTTTAAGTCTCATTCACTGGTATGAGAGTTGCTAGTGTTTGACTTCATACAGTGATCAGATCAGCCATTAAAGCACTTCATTCATGCACAAGTCAAGTTTTCAGTTTAATTTCCTCTCACAGGACCAGGACAAAGACACTCAGGGGAGACACTGTTGGAAACAAAGATTCCTTGAATCAGGTTTGTGAACTTCCTCAAACACCACTGCACAAACAACCACAAAACCATTTTTATATATCATTGTCATTGCTATAAAGTCCATTTTGTATGCCTCTCTTAATAAGTACTTTCTAATACACATTTCATAGAACTAAATTCTATTAATTTTCAAATTAAATCGCATAGTTCAGAACTGAAACTCTGGATGGTGCAGGCTGATAGGTCCTTTACATGCAATTCCTAGCAAACACATCAATTACTACAGTAGCACAAACTGATTGGCCTCTGCAGATTCTGCAGCCAATGAGCTTGCTCAACATTTAAATAGTCTGGTATACACCT
The DNA here is from genome assembly GCF_051911475.1 of Siphateles boraxobius. Classification (NCBI taxonomy): domain Eukaryota; kingdom Metazoa; phylum Chordata; class Actinopteri; order Cypriniformes; family Leuciscidae; genus Siphateles; species Siphateles boraxobius. Next base: position 13,828,323 of record NW_027508876.1, read on the forward strand.
TATTTTGCAATGTGGATGTAAGCTATTTTCTGTGAATGTGCAAGACTTCTAATTCATTAATAGCTAGAAGAATAACAAAGTGCAGTAAACGGGTAACTTTTTTTATTCATATATAGCATGTCTGTATCTATTAGCAGTAGCAAGTCCATACATACTCTACAGCAGCAGCTGCATGCTTAGCAGTTCTAGTCAGTTAAAACCAAATACATTAACATAGTCATATCCATTAACTATTCCTAGAGTTGTCATGTTTGAAATGCTAGTATATATACACCAAAAATGTTTGTTTTCATTTTCAGGCACAGGACGAAACTATTTACAGGAATTCCACATATGATGATGTCCACACCGTAACCACCCAGGACCACAAGCTCTCTGATGATTATAGTGTGTGTGAGCGTAAGACTGAGTTCATGACTCAGACCGGCCACAATACAGGAAAAGACCAAACCGAAGAAGACAACCATGAAAAAGGTTCAGATGTAGTATATGCTCAGGTCCACATGATACACAAAAAACCAAAAGCCATCCGTGTTGTGCCTGAGGACATTTATGCTCAGTTGAAAAAATAATTGTTTACATCTCACAGCAAAAAAAAAGACAAATGTTTTATTTCTGTATGCTAATATATTGCTAGGCTATATGTCTTCTTATGTGAACAAATATATTCCTCTTTTAGCATTATATTTTCTGATGAGTAAAAGTATTTCATTAAAAACAATGAGTGACTGCATTTCCCTCTATTTTCATTGTTTGTTTGCCTGTTTATTTTTGTTTTTTTAATAATGAAAAGTAACTGAAAAATGTATAAACTTTTTGTCAGTGGGCATATGCCTATTTTTCTGTTACTTTGTTGCAATTTTTTTTTACATACAACATTTGAATTATTAAAAATGTCTGTACAATATTCCAAAATAAATTAATAATTGAATAGTGATAACTAATCGAGATTTGAGGACTTAAGAAACATTTTTGCAGCACTCTTGAGCGCCATTACCTTATCACAGTCTTTTGTGATATGAATTAAAGTGACTGATTCATGATGGAAAAAGAGTAGCTACAAGGTCAAGTTTGGGGGGCTATGAAGTATTCATTTATAGTCACATTTAATATGTTGATCTGTTGTTGCATTTCTGTAAAGATATTATACTTCCTAGTAGGTTCCTAGTAGAGATGACGTTATATAGGCCAATTTTAGGAGGGCTTTGTATTTTTAACTTTTAATGTTATCAGTCAGTTAATCATAATTCATTCATAGTCAAAGAAGATAAAAAAAAGAATGCATAACGGCCTACTTGTACAATTGGTTAACATATAGGCTACTTCTGTGGCTGCTAGCTAAAAATAAACAGAGAGGAAAATCCTCTTACCGGAGCTAATGATACAGATGTAAGCTATGTGAATTGTGGTAAATTAGAACAGAGAGAGTATGTTTTCACAACTTTAGACTTTAGTCATGATTAAAAATGTGTTATTCAGTACGTTTATGTGAGGCTGCCTGACCTGTACAGTGTAACAGCTAACACCGTGAGCATGTAGCACGTCGTTACTCTAAAAGTGCATGAAAAGTGCATTTTACAAAAATCTTTTACAAAGGCTTAGCCCCCTGTATTTCCCCAAAAAACTTCCTGTTTGATGACATTACATTGGGGTGTTTTGCAATACACATCATGAAACATGTTGAAAGGCTGTTGCCATAAAGAGGACAGTTTTAGGCACTTCTGCTTCTTATATTTAAAACTTTTCTGAGGTAAGAATTTTTACAAATTTGAATCTTTTACCTTTCTTTCGCACACAATACATTTCTATATCTTAGAATAGAATATAACTATATCACCATATAACTGTATAACTTGATCACCAACATGTTCATTATTTCACAGTTATTTATCTGTAAATAACAGAAACAGTGAGAGATGAGTTGCTATATAGGGGTGAGAGTTTGCAGTAGCTGACTGTGAGTTCCTGTGAGTTTTACTGAATCAAGTAACTGCTCCAGGAATTAATCTTTAAAAAAAAAAAAAATTTGACAATGAGGAAATCATTTGGTATAATCTTATGTATATATGAAGTTAAGAGAATGAAAATCATTTATGTTTGTCTGTAGCTGAAATGTATCACTTTTCAAATGTATCACCAAATGCAGTCAGGCTGCGGAGTCAGATCAAATATAAATTGTAATAAATTCAAATATAAATGGTAATAAATTATAATTTTGATGTTATGAAAAAGTATTTTTTTAGCTTATTCAACATGAATATTTAGAGTGGATGAATACAATAAGTAAACAATCAATACAACAGAATACATGTATCTCTGTGAGTCTAGCAATGAAAAGATAGCAACTCATTGTTCTATATCATCAATCTAACAAATATAGTAGAGCAGTGAAGTTGTTAAATGTTCATGGTGTATTTTATGTTGTATGTTGTATGTGTGATGAACTGTGATGGTGTTGTGGACTAATTTATCACTATTGTTGAGTCCAATGGGATCCTCGCCACAAACCCTCATGGCAGGAATCCTGATCGCTTCCTTCATTTTCACCAGCTCTATATAGATACATACTTGCTCAGGTTGGTAGATCTTTGTTGTCATTATGAATAAGGATGAGTATTATTATAATGTGCATTGATAGAAATTTAAACACAAATGCTCAAATCTCTAGCTTGACTAATGTGTTTTTATGTTTCAGCTGATGATAATATCTACTCTGTATATGTAGTTAATTACATAATTGGTAGCTGCTATATAATGGTAATAAATACATTTTTACACTTTACGATATGTACAAAAAACTGACATATTGTGAAACTATATCTTCAGTGTATTATGGATGTAGTATTTATAAACTAGCCCACACATAGAATTAAAGATAGAAGATAATCACTGCATACGAAATTGCATACTGTCTGACTAGGTACTACACTTGAATTTGAATTTACTTTGTGACCGTTAAAAAAGTATATTCTATATAGTATGAATATGGGTAGTATGAATTAAATTCAGACACTGTAATCACTGTATATCCGCCATGTTGTTACTGTCAAATGACAGTCCATTCATAAATCCTCTCCTGTGGCCTCACGGGATAGTAAAGTGCCCATCAAATGCACACTTCAGAATCTCTAAGGAAGTAGTAGGTCATTCATGGACTTTTTGCCTACTCTTTTTCAAATACTTTGTATTCAGACATACCACTCTCTAACATGACTATGCATTGCATGTATTCCTTAATGATGTCTACAATCATTTACCTTAGATTTACCACAACCTCCTGAACTTAAATCAGCTATCCCGTGATGGAGAACACAACAGTCAATCTGAGCTGCTCTGCTGAAGCCCCCTGCCCCAAACAACCTCCTACAATATCCTGGTCTTACATCCCTGAATCTGCACACATTACAGCACAGTTACAGGAGAAACCTGATAAAACCCAGTCAGTGTTTTCACACATGACCTTCAAAGCTTCATACATGGATCACAGAAAGAACATCTCCTGCACTGCTACATATCCAAGAAAAACATCTAATGACTCAACTGTGGAGACCACCGTGATGCTACGAGTCCTGTGTAAGAGATTTGGAATAGTATTGTGTCTCATAATCCCAATGTGATTAAATGAATAGGTCAATGTTATTATATAATATTGATAAGGATACTATTAGCTTTAAGTATATTTACTCTGTTTGTGTTTCCATCAAAGTTCCACCAAAAAAAAATTCACATCAGCATTGATCAATCTGCTTCAGTCTCTGTTAACACTAATGTGACATGAAACACTTCAATAAACAAGACATTAGCATCAAGTAACTTACATTTTAAACAAAATATTGTCAGTTGTTTTGTCCACAACAAAAATGTTCCAAACGAATCACCACAGAATTAACCTTTGCAATTGCAATTCGCAATTTAATTTTTTTTTTTGAATGAGTCATTCCTCCACAATCGCATAAAAAATGTGTTTAGTGTGAATGTTATCCGGACGTACTACATTCGCTATGTTGTCATTATCATGTGACCTACCAGTATCAGTTGTGCCGCTTCACATCAGAATGTTTAATGAGTTATGAATATTCACATGTTACTGAATATTCTATATTAATTATGTTATTGAATATCCTGTTTTGAATATGCATCTGTTACTGAATATTCTATATAGGTATTATTGTTATGTATTATGTATTCTTATTGAGTGTTAAAGCTGCCGTGACAATATAATTTCCTGCAAAGGATCAATAAAGTATCAACAACAACTTCACTGCCATTCATAAATCCTCTCCCATGGCCTCATGGATAGTAAAGTATCCATCTAATGCACACTTCAGAATCTCGCTGGAAGAAGTATGGTCATCCGGGTACTTTTTGTCTACTCTTTTGTGAGTCGGACATACTTCTTTTGTCACATAGTCTGTTTTTCGCCCACTATATAGTAGAGAAGTATGCGATTTCAGATGCTGTCAAGTTATGGCGGCATCCGCAAAACTTAAAAATGCTGCCTTCGGAGGACGCATTCCAAGAAAGCAAGGCATCAATGCACGTCCAAATTCAATGTTAGCTTCACTTCCTGTCTCCTGAGATTCCTTCATCTGATCGATTTTTGAAGGCAGCGTAGATGTATCCTTTGCTGCCTTTGATATCCTGTGCGTTCCATTTAGTGACAGTTGAGCTAGAAAAAGAAAGATGGCGTCTGAAAGTTGCGGTTGCTGGTTATAATGTGTGAATGTACATTCTTGACCAATGTTTTCCACTTCTGATGTAATTTCTAGCGAGAAATTACTACTGTAGTAATTAATTATTTGTTTAGTTCTCACTCGCTCTATTTTGCTGTAGATCATTAAACTGCTACACTGTCTTAGACGTCTGTTCAAAATCAGTTTCAGAAGGTACATCTGTGCGCAAACGCTGTCTGCAGAGTCATTGCCTATTAAGGTAGCGAGGCAACATGTCAGCTGCCTAAGTTTTCGGATGCAGCCAATATGAATGATTAAGTTGAGTGAATGAATCAATGATTCACTCATTAAGACAGTCCCTTGTTGCCACCTATTGTTGTACCAATGTAATCTGCAGAAAGAGTCACTGAATGTTGTTAAAAGTAGTTTTTCTTCTAATCTTCTAAAGACTCACTCTTTATAGGATCTCCTCAAACAACACTTGATTTGCAGCAGAATGAAAGTGATTTCAAAAATAATCATTTTAAAATTACTTATTTTCCTCAGGCTACCTATGCTAACAGTTCCACTGCGATCAGCAAGACAAGTGAAAAGAAAGAAACTGATGATCTCCACTATGGAGAGATTGACTTCTCCAAACTCCAGACTGGCGACATGACAAGGGAACACTCAAACAATGCCCCACAGACAGAGTATGCTGAGATTCAAGTGACAGGGAGAAACAACAGGAATCAAAAGTTTTGAGCAAATGGACAAACAAATGTAACATTGTTTATGTAGTGAAATAATACTATAGGCCCCAGGATTTAAAAGGAATATAATTTGTATAATATTAAATGCTCTTATTGGCCACCAATGAGAATATGTATGCTGGTTACTTCTATTATATAAAATATAAATAAAATATAAAATAATTTAAACTTATCTAAATTTATCTTGTTAAACTATAAGTCACCGTGTTTTTTTGCTATGTTCCTGGATCATCATATTTTGTTGACCCTGGAACAACATTCCTGTCTGAAAATTGAGTCTTAACCTTATCCCTACCCTTAAAACTAACCCTACACTGTAAAAAAAATCTGTAGAAATTACAGTATTACTGGCAGCTGCTTGCCAGTAACTTACTGTAGATTTAAATTGATGTTATTTACTGGCAACAGTTTGTTCAAAGTTAAATGAACTTAAACATTAACAAGTCTTTGTCTTTACAGAATAAGACTAAAATAACAGCCTCATGCAAAGCATTCTGGGAACCAAAATCTGAAGGAAAAAAAAAACAGAAAAAGGTTGATGAAAATTTCTGGTTCCCAGAATGCTTTGCATTAGATTGTTATTTTTTTTATTCTGTAAAGACAAAGACTTGTTAATATTTAATGTTCATTTAACTTTGAACAAACTGTTGCCAGTAAATATACATCAATTTAAATCTACAGTAAGTTACTGGCAAACAGCTGCATAACTACAGCAATTTTTTTACAGTGTACCCTACCCCTAAACTTAAAGCTAATAGTTGTAATCCTAAACTTGACATTTAAACTTGTTCCTCAAATCTGATTGGTTGATTGAAATGTTGTATATACATACATTCACATGTACACACATACATACATACATAGATACATACTTACATATATAGGACAAGAATGGTCTATATGAACGTGTGTATGGTGTGTCCTTTTTGTGGCCATTTGAGTTAATAAATGGTTGAGAATGTTTGAGAAATTAAGTTTTATCAATCATATTTAGGAAGGCTACACTCTTTTCAGATTACACACATTTAGTTTCAATTTATTTAAATTGCATTCAAATCAGAACAAAATAATAAATATCCTCCTGATGCAATGTAAAAAAAATCTTATCCAAGCAATTGTCATTGAGATGGTGGTGCTAGATCATATTAGCCTTTACAAACTTTAAAAGTAGTCGCAGAATGAGGAAATATTTGGACACTTCTGCTTTAAGTTCAAGTTAAAACTCTTCTCAGATTCTAAATTTAGATTCTACAAAGGAACTACACACTCAAAAAAGTCAACTAGCCACTTGCTGGATTTGCAAAATACAAATATGTCTGATTAATAAGAATATAACGAGTTTACTTCTGTTAAATGATTTATTCTTTTTGTTTGAAACTAAATTCAGAAATGTAAAAAAATCCTAATTTTACAGAAAATAACTGATTTTTGACAATCATTTTCTGTAATTTTAAATTGTACTGTAAAATAAAAATTGTACTGTTAAAAACACTGTAAAATTACAAATAATATCTGTAAAATAAAAATTCAGCTGTTATTTTAGGTATTGTGACATTAGTAATTCACATTTTTTATACAGAAAATTGATTGTATTTTTCATACAGTATTTTTCTGTTTTCTTAAATTACATAAAAATGTATGTAAAATTACAAATAAAATATGTAATTAAAGCTGCGAGCAGCATTTAGCGGTGTTCAAGCAGTTAAGGCAGTTAAGACACTTAGCTCATAAGCATCAAAAGACATTAAGTTTTATGTAGCAAGCATTTAACCACTGAGATCATAGACACACACACACACACATACACACATGTTGTTGTTGTTGTTTTCAATGCTATTGGGATGTGTCATCATGAAAATATACTTTAATGGTCTATAAGCATTTCACATATTTCTTTGTGAAGAAAGATGTGGACGGGACCTTTCAAACAAGCTATCCCACAATAATGTAGGTGGTCTAGGTAGTTACAGCTGTTCCAAGCCGGAGGTCTCACGGATTATATATATATATATATATATATATATATATGCAATATAGTTTTGAACATATATTAATGCAACTACTTTTCTTCTTTCATATGTGCAAAAAATTGAAATGATACCACAGAGACATTCTTCAATATGCAAACGATTGAACTTGACTAAATTAATTGATTGTTAATGTTACTTATTTTCATATGCATTGTTTAAAAACAACAACATTGTATTATTCTGGCAATAAAATGCAGTTTTGTTTTCTATGACTTGGTTTGATTCCATGTATTTTTTAATGGCACGTTTTTCATATTACTGTAACTCTAATAAAAATGCTTAAACACATTTTGTTATAGCTATAGATATTTGAAATAAATGGTAGGTAAAAAAATGCTTATTACAGATTTCCCATTTAAAACGCAATTTTTAGTTTTCATTTTAATCATATAATTTTATTGAAAAAAATGTCTCAAATTTTCATGTTTACTCAATAATGCATGCTTACAGACACACACTTTTGGGATGTTATTGTGAAAATCTAATTTAGTTTTTTTTTAATTTACACACACACACACACACACACACACACGTGTGCGATATGTTATTTTTGAAATCTCTTTTAATGGTCTATAAGCCTTTCACATATTTCTTTGTGATGTAATAATATACAACTAATTTAAAAATATAGCTTTAAGCATTTGTTTGTTAGCCAAAAAATGCTCCCGAGGCCCGCGACGATAGATTTCGATCAAGGCCCAATAGAGGACTTTACCATCCAAATTTGAGCGCGCAGGGAGTTCGCGTTTTCGAGTTATGAGTGAATTTGTACTGGGAGGGCGTGGCCTAACGTTATACTTTCGTTTTCAGCCTGAGCCTTCCTGTGACACAATTGGCTTTATGCACAGCTTCACTACTTCCTGAACTTCAGCCAGCCCTTTGTTTCCTGTCTGTCATTATTGGACAAACTGATTAATTCAGGTGTGCCTGGCCTCAGTAACAATAATCAGGCACACCTGGACTAATCAGTTTGTCCAATAATGACAAACAGGAAACAAAGGACTGGCTGAAGTTCAGGAAGTAGTGAAGCTGTGCATAAAGCCTATTGTGAATAATACATGAATTTTGACAAAATGTGATTGTAAATGTTAAAATAATGATTTTATAAAGTCTAAATATGAATTATATATAACAATATTAGGGAGTAGTATGATGAAATCACAGCAGGTCCACTTATTGTAAAATACCACCTATTTGCTGTTATAGTCATCAAAGCTGTTTAATATAGTCATCAAAGCTGGTCTTTCACCCTATTATAGCCATCCAAATGAAGAAGTTATACCTTTTCTGACAATTATTGATCTATTCTAGAGAGTCCAGGGAATTATACTGCACTGGTTTTAAACAGGCAATTTACCATAGGAAATATATGGTTTTAAAGCTTTTTAACAGTTATAGCGCCACCTATGGTCCGATCTCCATGAAACTGTGAATGCTTCTTCACCATGTTATGACACATATGCTCGTCAATTTTTGTGAAGTCCTGATTTTTTATTTATGATTTATAGGCTTTTGACTGTATTTTGCCACGCCCCTTTTCTAAATGACCCTGTTACAGCCACCCAATTGCAAAAAGCCACCCAATTGAGTCTCTAGACCTTACGGTTTGGGCTGCACGATGCGTTTTAGTTTTTTTTTTTTTCAAATAGCAATTACAATAGGTTTTCAGCACTTCGTGCTTGAACACCTAATTAAACACTAACAAAACAATTAAATGATAAAACGGTTAAATGACTGGCAGCCCCCCAAAAACTGTAACATTAAAGTAAAACATCCTAAATTAAATAAACTGAAAAACACTGTTATTTTACAGGTATTTCCTGCATTATTATGATTGAATACCTTCATTGTAAAAAAAATCGTAAAAAATGGTTAAATGACTGGCAGCTACGGCTGCCAAACAAAAACCATAAAATTAAAGTAAAACATTCTAATTTAAATAAAGTGCAAAAAACTTTAACAGAAATTTGATGTCACCATGATTGAGATCAGTGTTCGCTTTATTTTTGTTTGAGTTTTTAACATTACTTTTTCTCTGGCTGCTTCAACTGTGTTTTTGATACACATGTGTTATGGCAATAAATGCAGGATAAAATATCAGATGATGTTGGTCATTTATTGATGATGTTATAATCATCATATGTTGACCTGATTCATTGATATGCCAGTCAAATCTCTGAATACATTAGTTGAGATAACAATATATATAGACAGACTTTTGTTTTACACAAAGTCTATGATTAATGTCATAATTTTTCACATCACCTTTGAAATATTGTGGCATTAGTATTATAACAATCTGAAATGTAAAAAAATATTTATTATAAAAAAAGGTTTTGAGCTGGTTGATTTTTTTTGTATAAAGACATCAAGAATTAACATATGAATTTCAACAATGGTGACAATCAACAAAGCCTTTTTGTGACTTTATAGTAGTTCAGAGTTGATCAGAATTTTTTTTTTCATTGTCACTATTGTTGCGATTCATACGCCAATTCTTGATGTCTGTATGATCCTGTCACAACATTTTCGGTATAATGACTTCATAAAATCATTGAGTATTACAGCATTGCAGGATGTTCTATAACAGTATTGGCATGCAAAATCAACAACTTATATTTGACGATTTAATCAGATATTACACTTCAGGGGAAATCAATAAAGCAGTCAACAACAAAATGACTATTATCACTAATAAGTGACCAAAATATTCTGATCTGAGTTTCTCTTGGATTCCTACAATAACATATATGTATTAGAGACACATAGTTAAAGCAGCCAGAGAAAAAGTACTGTTAAAAACTATTGGCGCTTTTCCACTGGATAGTACGGCTCGATCGATACGGCTCAGTACGGTTTGGCTCGGCGCGGCACGGTTCGGCTCGCTTCGCTATTCCACTGCGTGGTACAACTCGGCTCAGCGGCGCGGCTCGGCTCGCTTTAGCTCGGTTGCTTTTCCACTGCAGTTAGTGCCGCTTCAAAGTGGGTGGGATTATGACTGATCGTTATAGTTTATCCACTCCTCGGCAACCAACAAGAGGAACGTCTGCGCTTCTCGTCCATTGACCACGATTCAGCCATTTCTTTTTTGGAAGTTTTTTTTTCTTCAAGCAAGTCAAGCAAGTAGTTTTAAAACAGGTGCTACAACGGTGGCTGTTACTGGCTATTTAAATCTAGCAGGTTTGATGTCTCGCAAATACAATGACACTGGTAGTGACGATTCTGTCTGTCTGACCAATCAGTGATCTACAGTGCTTCCACGTCACATTTTAGTATCGGTACGGTACGCTTGGAACCTCAACAGAGGTGGTACCATTTAAAGCGAGCCGAAGCGAGCCGTACCGTACCGTACCATGCAGTAGAAAAGCGCCACAAGTGAGCCGTGCCGAGCCGAGCCATACCGTACCATGCAGTGGAAAAGCGCCAAAGCGTGCCGTACCGAACCGAACCGTATCATACCATGCAGTGGAAAAGCGCCACAAGTGAGCCGTACCGAGCCGAACTGTACCGTATCATGCAGTGGAAAAGCGCCAAAGCGTGCCGTACCGAACCGTACCATACCATGCAGTGGAAAAGCGCCATTAAGGGCCAAGAGCCCAATTAGATGCAGAGATGAATGGCCATAGCTTCCTATAGGGGGGGCAACGTGTTGTAGCCCTTCTCCTCAGCGCCGTCAATAGTGGAGAGCGTTGCGGAAGTTTATGTCTTTAGGCGAGTCGAGAAAGGGGCGCGCCCTGACTTACTCAGCTCGTCGTGTACCTTTGGGGAAGCAGGGTGCTGGTCTTTGACGAGGGGCACGGTTTACAAAGTAGCAGGCTTCGCCTGTGCTTCCCCCCAATATAGTCCCAAGTCAATATCTGCCTAGGAAATGGTCGTAATCTGCATTGCTATTTGTACTCGTTGTAAATACGCAGGCCACAAGAAGTAATTATTATTTTTTTGGATCTCTTATATACTACATGCTATCCGGCAACAAAGGATTCCATTCATTATGCTAAGCTAAGCTAGCGGCAGCACTGCCAGTCTAAGACAATGCATGCACTGAGACAAAAATGCATTTGCCCACCTATCTCAATGTAGGGGAGACAGTGAATAACCCCTATTTCAAAAAACGGTGGCGTGTTCCTTTAACAGCAAAACAAAACGGCCAATAACAGTGTTTTGTTTACTATATGAGGTTTTATTAACAAATTTCAGGAGGAGCACATTCAGATAATTAACCTAATTAACACAAGAGGAGCACATTCAGTAATCAACTCAATTAACAAGATAAGAGATACATACTCAGCAGGCACTTCTGTTCCTTGACAGTTTTCCAGCATCCCTCCAGCAACACTTTTATAAATATTTATATTATTTTATACATAAATATTTTTATTCGAATATTGTATTATTTTGTCAAAAACCTGTAGACAGATGTATTTCGGTCGGCAAAATTACCTGATAATTTAATGAAGTATGAGTGACCTCTGCTGGTTGTCATGTGTCTTTCAAACAGGTGGCTAAGACATAGATGTGTGTGGAAGCCCGCAGTTACCGAACTTTTAAGTTTTTTAATCGATTTATACTTTAAACAATTATGCTTAGGCCTATATGTCGCATCTTTTCAGTATGTTATAGGAACATTTATTTTGCCGTTTACAGTCAAGGACTATATTATTTCTACGGGAAGGGTTGTATTTAATTAGCCTATTGCTATTGTAAAAAGTAACATAATACATATTTTTGCCTTTTAATATTCGTATGTGGTAACCGTTTTATAAATGTTTCTTATGATGGTCGCTGATTCAGACCTAATGTATTGTCATATTTTGTGCTGCAAGTCTCTTCTTGGCCAACTAACAATCAGTAAATGATCTGACGATGTGAAATACCACTTTCACATTTAAATTCAATTTCACTCTTGTTGTATTTATTTATATCCAGAGCAGGGCAGAGATGACCCATGATGGCTGTGTTGGAGGAGTTTATGCTTCTGCTTTAGTAGGCTATTAGGTAAATTTAGCCTTGCTTTAAGTGCATCATTCTTAGTGTAGGTCTGGGGGGTTTGCAGCGCACTTTCTACAGTAAAATAAATTCTCACTATAAACTAGTTTATTAGCTTATTAGTATGCATATTCATAGGATATTGGCGGTTTATTAGTATAAAGCATATATTAATGCCTAATTCTGCATGACCATATTCTACATCCCTTAATCTTACAATACTTAAACTTAAAAACTACCTTGCTAACTAACTAAGCATCAGTTAGGAGTTTATAGTTTATAGTAAGTAATTAGTGAAAATTGGACCCTAATCTAAAGTGTGACCCATTTTTCCAATATGATCAAAATTTTGTTGAAAAAACAGTTGTAGTTTTTTACATGCCTTCCACCCTTGATAATTTACCCTTTTTTACCAAGAACAACGCCTTTAAGTAGCCTATAACTGTAAAAATGTCCCCTTCAAGTCGTGGAACAAGTTTTTTTGCTGTGAAATCTTTAATGATGTTTATAAACTGTACTGAAGCTTAGGTTTACTTGATCATCTATACATCATTTTTTTAGAAAAATCTATTCTGAGTATCAAATGTGATATTAAAAACTACAGATGAATACAAGAAAAACTACAGATCTATGATCATAAATGTAAGCATTTAAATATCTCCTTTCTCAGACATATTATTGGGAGATTATTTATGTATTTATATGCATTTTAGTCTGTTGTAATCTTAAGTAGTAATACTGTTATAAAATCTCATTGATTTACACAACCAGCTATCAGAATTTCATCTTACTTTTTGGCCCTATACATAACCTTGAGTTCCATATTCTCACTACATCATAATTTATGGACTATAAAAGCCTGATGTATCAAATATATGAAACATAAAACACATAAGCAAACTTTTATCAATGTTTGACTGTCCCATTTAAAAAAAAAAAAAAAAAAATATATATATATATATATATATATTTGTTTTTTATTACTTATTTCTCATGTAAGACTTTACAGGGTTAACTAAGAACCAGATTCAGTGTTTTATCTCTAAAGAGTATTTGTTCATTTTGTAAAATTCACGTTCCCAATTAATCTTGTGACAATGTCCTGTTCAAAACAGAACGCACACTCTATAAGTGAGATTTATGGCACATTGTGTGAAGTATAAAACACTTATGCTTAACACACGATATCTTCCATCTTTGTTTATAGTTAATTTATTGCAACTGTTATGATATAAGAAAACGACTGATGCACATAAAGTTTGTTTTAGAGTTGTATTTATTCAGTCAGCTCAGGTAAAAACATACACATATTCAATGACTGAGACTTGCTGGTACTCTTTGGTCCAGATCCTTCAACCCCAGCTCATCCCTAATCACATCAATCATATTACACGAATAAAAGTAAAAATCTTTGGAAATAAAAATTCGGTTTTCATTAGGTAACCAATGATGATATTGCTGCTTTCCTTGAAGACATGTATAATATTTCTGCTTAAAATGAGTAGGTAGTGTACTCATAAACTTGTAAGATGTGGTTTAAATTCATCATGTCACCTTGTTTGAACCGAAGATAATCTAAAATGGCATTTTGGTAGATAGCGATGTGTAAACAGTAAATCGAGTTTTTAGCTTCTACTGTAAGATAAAATAAGGCACCTAGTTATTGATGCCATCTAGTGAACTTTTGGGCATCTAGTGAACTTTTTGGTTTTGTGTTTCTCAGATGCAGTGTCCACAGCAGTGCAACAGTCAGTCACATTAAAACAGTTACCTTCACCTCAACCCTGTTCCTCACATCTACTCAACATTAATGTAGTGAAGTGTCTGTTCAATCCCTCACTCTCTCTTCCAGCGCCTTCAGCTCTCCTTCCACTTGTGCCGGTAGATCAGCGCCAACCTGCTGGGTGAAGTAGGTCCGAAGCTCCTGAGTTTCCTTCTGCCAGAAGGGTTTGGGCAGGTCAAAGAGGGCACCCATATCAATATTCCCACCCAGGCCTTCTGTGTTTATGGCACCGTTTTGTGGAATCCATCCCACAATGCTCTTGGTGGCAGCCTCGTCTTCACTGGTACGGCTGCAACGTTTGAAGATCCACTCGAGGACACGGGCGTTCTCTCCAAACCCTGGCCACAGGAAAGAGCCGGTCTTCTGATCTTTCCGGAACCAGTTGACGTGGAAGATCTTAGGGAGCTGGGTCGGGCCCTTGCGCGTCTCCATACTCAACCAGTGGGTCAGATAGTCACCGAAGTTGTAGCCGAAGAAAGGACGCATTGCGAAGGGGTCATGCATGATTACTTTACCTGAGGAAAATTAGCCATATATATTGTCATTTATGAAAAATAACAGTATTAGGTTTTTGTTCAGTTTGTCACAAAGTGCTTAGACTGTAGTGTACATGTTTGTGTTACCAACTATTTATCATATGGAGAAATTAAAGTTTGTACCTTTATGTTCAGCAGCAGCTGTAGATTCAGATCTCATGGCTGCACCCACAAACACACCATGACGCCAGTTAAACGACTCGTACACCAAAGGCACACCTGGGAAAATAGACAGGTACATTTTGCGATATAATGTGTATCATATATATATATATATATATATATATATATATATATATACATAGTTGTATGTAGTATACCAATATCTTGGTATAAAAGTTTTGATTCAGTGACATCCACCTTCTGGTCTTCTGCCACCAAATACAATGGCATCAATAGGGACGCCCTCATCACTCTCCCAGCGTGGGTCTATGATAGGGCACTGGCCAGCAGGGGCACAAAACCTGGAGTTCGGGTGAGCACACAGTGTAGAATCACCTGAGAAACAGAAATAGAGTTAATTAAAAGTTGTATTTATATAATAATCATATATTTAAAAAAAAAATTAAATCAATAATTTTATTTTTCAATTAATTTTATATATTAATGAATGTTTCCTTTAACTGTCAGTAGGATGATTGGCGCACTTTTTTTATTGCCTTTTTTCCCTATCACATATTTTATTAATCATCATAATCAGGTATCTTTCGAAAGCGTACACCCTCATCCTGTGAAAAACATTTTGAAATCAGACATTGCATTCTTTTTGGAAACAGTACTTAAATTTATTTTAGCAGGCTCCTCCTACCTACAGTAGTGGGCGATGTCATGTGTCATATTACAAATTTTACTGCACTATTTTATAACCCAACTTTTTCTAATCTTGACAAAACTCATATCGCTTGAAAGGTCTAAGACTTTCCTTATTTGGTGACTGTTTTGAGATAGAAGTGATATTGTAACAGAAATATTTGTGCATAACTAAATTAAATGTAGGTGACACACAGTGATTATTTTTGGTACAGAGCCTAAACAAAATCTCATGGTAACTTCAATTTTTATGATATCAACTTCAAATTTGAAACACAACTTGGTTAGATACGTGGCTTTGATTTCATAGTATAATTTGTTTAGTAAAATTTTGTATAAAATAAAAAATGTTTAGTACAAGCACATTTGTTTTATATTAAATTTAAACTTCTATAACCTTTTTACTTTTTTCATTTTTTGAAGTGCTATATAATCTGATGAGTCTTCTTTAAAAAGAGACCAACCTTAGGTCTATTCCAAGGCATTTTAAAGCATTCAAAGCATTAAACAAATTAAGTTTTGATAGCGCATTTTGTCAAAATGACTTTACTAATCAATGATTTTACCATATTTCCAAGATTTTCCATGCCAGTCGGTGAGTTTGACTCCAGGTGCAGGCGGATCCAGACCCTCCCACCAAACCCCCCCATCGCTGGTCTCTCCTACGTTAGTGAACACCGTGTTACTGGAGATGGTGGACATGGCATGAGGGTTGGTCTTTAGGGACGTCCCGGGGGCAACTCCAAAGAAACCATTCTCTGGATTAATAGCTCTGAGTTTACCTGGTGAAGAGAGTCAAAATGCACCACCGTTTGTATTGAAAACATCTATTTATAATCATAAACAACAGTATTCCCCTCAACAGATTCCTCACATCATACATTAATACACTATACTGCAAACCTGTTCCTGAGCAACTGTTATTTATATCAGTGTTAGCAGAGCCATGCAATTATTTATATTTTAATTAGTTCACTCTTTGCTGCCCAATAAACCTGCTAAAATAAGAGATATGGTATAATTTTTTGGCTGTCCACAAACCCACACTTTTGTCAATAGTTGCATATGCTGTCTCGGACAAGTCATATTTCTCACCCTGACTGTCAAATTTCATCCAGGCGATGTCATCGCCCACACACTCCACCTTCCAGCCTGGTAATGATGGTTTCATCATGGCCAGGTTAGTTTTCCCACAAGCGCTCGGGAACGCAGCTGCAATGTACCGTTTTACACCCTGAGGATTTGTGATACCCAGAATCTGGAGGGAAGAGAAACAAGGACGAGTATCAGCATCATGTTTTATAAATGAATTCTCCTGCTAAGAGAGTAGTACAACAGTAAGATGCATTGTTGTAAACTCGCAAGCAAGAGCCAGGATTTTCTCTGATGTCCCATACCAACATGTGTTCAGCCAACCAGCCTTCGTCTTTGGCAATGCGTGAGGCGATACGAAGAGCAAAGCACTTCTTTCCAAGCAGCGAGTTTCCACCGTAACCGCTGCCGAAGGATAAGATCTGCCTGGTGTCTGGGAGATGTGAGATCAACACCTTCTCTGGGTTACAAGGCCAGCTGTTTACTAAAGGAGCTGTGCGGGAAGAACAGAGAAAGAGATATAGATAAGAAAAATATATATACATTACCATTCAAAGGTTTGGGGGAAGTACGCTTTTTTTTACCCGCGGTTTCACAGACAAGGCTTAAACTAGTCCCAGACTAAAATGCACATTTGAGCTGTTTTAACTGAAAGCAACTTGCACTGACATACCTTAAAATATGTCATTGTATTGTCTCAATAACAGTAATGCTTTTTTCTAAAGAACAATTCTAAAAGCTACTTAAATGTCCTAATTGACCTAAGTCCCAATCCTGGCTTAATCTAAACCCTGTCTGTGAAACCAGGCCAAAAACTTTTAATCCACAAGGACACATTAAATTGATAATAATATTGGTTTTGTTCAGAAAATGCAACAAAAAAAGACAAAATGTGTCATTTGAAAAAAAGGGGGAACTTTAGAGTTTCATTTGACAGATTGAATCACATTTACATTTAATCTGACATTAAATGAAAGCAGTTAAGGTACCTTTGAGTGGTAAAGGTCGGCCCACAGAGTGCTGACAGCGCACAAACTCTGCCCCCTCTGCTAGTTTCTCCAGCACAGGCATCCCCATGCGTGTCATGATGCCCATGCTAGCCACCACATATGGAGAATCTGTCACCTGAACACCAAACTTAGCAAGAGAAGAGTTCACAGGACCCATACTGAAGGGGATCACATACATAGTGCGTCCTACAGAGGGATAGAAAGTAAGAAATATTCAGACTTTTTAGGCATTACAGTTTCCACCCAGCCTATCCTACATGATCATGTGTATTATTTGGATTTTAAAGGAACATTCCAGGTTAAATACGAATGAAGCTCTACTGATGGGATTCTGTCTATAAAATTGCCTCCTTTCTATACTAGTCAAGATTACTATATATAATATTTATTTTTTCATGACGCAATTTACACTGCACTATTGCTGTCCATGAAAGGCAGGTGCTGCAACAAAAACACAGTTTGATTTAAGAGAGCTCTGGTTTGTGTACATTTACCATTGATCATGGCAGCAGTAATTCATCATATGATGATCAAATAATGGAGAAGAGCATTATAACCCGGGCATATATCCAGGCACACAATATAGACAAGTGCACTTTTAGTAATGTAAAGACCTGATTCAGATGCCTGGATCACAGTCGTGTCATTTTTTTTGCATGTTTTTATTGATTCTTGTCTTTGTCATATTCAACTTATCAATACATTTTATAATATTATTTATTAATAATAATATATTCAAAGTCAATAAAATAATTCTGTTATTTTTTAAGACATATTTTCCACAACTTGTATTTGTTCTGTTGGCTAGATGAACTATTTGACAGGTTTCAGCAATTGATCAGTGATTTGAGTAACACACACCTGCCATGCAGCCAGGAAAGCGGTCCTCTCTGGCCTTCTGGAAGTCTCCCTCACTCATCCAGCTGCCCAGTTGGGACTTGGCACCTCCGGTGGGGATGGGGATAGTGTCCCTTTGGACCTTCGTGACGATCACTGTCTTACTCTCCACGCGAGCCACATCTTTAGGGTCAGTACGAGCCAGCCAGCTGCACACAGAAATGATTATGAATCAGTGGAAATTTAAATCAGGATAATGTCAGACCATTCTTATTATCATCAGTATATCTTAAAGTGCCCCTATTACGCTATTATAAAGGTTCTTCATTTTGTTTTGGAGGTCTCCAACAATAGGTTTACATGCAACTGCCATTTGTCCTTAACCAGGAAAAGAATGCCTTTTTCAAACACATTATCTGGTGGGGACGTTACATTGATGATGTTTGCTTGTTTTGGTCTGGTTCAGAGACAGATTTTGAAAGAGTTCCATGTTTTTTTGAATAACATTAACCCCTACATTAAACTGTCTTTGGAATACAGTAAAGATAGTATTCATTTCCTTGATCTTAACATATCCAAAGACGATCATGGTGCCCTACACACTTCAGTTTTTAGAAAACCTACCGACAGGAACACTATCCTACATGCTAAGAGCTTCCACCCTAAGTGGTTGAAGGAAAATGTTCCTTATGGGCAATTCCAGAGAGTGAGGAGAATTTGTGACCGAGACAATTCTTTTGAGCACAAAGCAAAAGAGATGATGTCACGTTTTAAGGAACGGGGTTATAAAAACACAACTCTCCAAAAAGCATACAGCAGGGCCAAATCTGCTAATAGGGAATCCCTTTTAGAAAGAAACCCCCCAGAGCCTGTAAAAGATAGACCCATTTTTGTTACTACATATAGTACAGAGGCAGAAAAAATCAAGAGAATAATAAGAAGTAACTGGGGTATTATCGAGAGTGATGATGTACTTGGCCAGTTGTTCCCTGAGCCACCTTTGGTTACTTTTAGAAGGTGTCCTACAATTCGTGATAAACTGGTTCGGAGCCATTTGAAACCAAAGGCCAACAAACATGGCTGGGATCTAAACCCAAAGGGTCTTATAAATGTCACCATTGTAATCACTGCACAAATGTTATACAGACTAAAACCTTTGATGATATTTTATCCTGAAAACAGTTCAATATTAACCATTTCATAAGCTGCAAAACTGTGTTAGTTATATATAGACTGGAATGCCCTGAATGCAAAGTGTTTTATATAGGAAGGACAAAGAGACGTTTGCAGGACAGATTGGCTGAACACAAGTATGCAATCCGCATAGGCAATATGAACTATCCTATGGCGAGACATTACATGGAATTCCATAAGAGTGATCATTCTACTGTACAGATTTGTGGAATTGACCATATCCCACTATCATTAAGAAAAGGGGACAGGCAAAAACTACTAAACCAGAGAGAAAGTTTCTGGATTGATCGACTGCATGCTATAAAATATCCAGGCCAGAACGAAGAACTTGACCTGAGTGTTTTTCTCAAAACTTTGTTCTATTTTTCTATTTGATTTTTTCTTTCTACTTTTGTAGTGATATATGCATTTCTTGTAACTTTGAAGTGTTTTTTCACAAATATTCTACTAAGCGTCAAGGAGGCCATCTAGTGGTATTTGTTATTATCTTACAATTCTGAACATACTGTTGTCATTTGCCAAATGGAGGTTTCTGATTGGTGGTTTGAGACCTTATAAGGCTCTTCCTGTTTGTTGATATGTAGTGACTCCCGGACGAAGGCTTGTATGCCGAAACGCGTCGGAGTGTTTTAATAGTGTTGATTATGACCAAGCCATAGAAATAAAGGCTTTTTAACTTTTCTAAAGAGAGTGCCTTGGATGTTCCTGATGATTTCTACACGTTTTTTCTATCCAAAGAGCACCTCAAACTTATTCACTTGAGTCCAGGAAGCACTTCTCTATAGACATTTGTTAATAGGCTTACATGCATTCAAGGTTAAAAAAAAAACACTTTTTAATGTTCTCATAATATACATTGCATTATTATCTCTTTTGTCACAGTGCCTGAAACTGATAAATAAATGATTAGGTCTCTCTAAACCTCTCCTTTCTGAGAGCCTACTCTCCTCTGATTGGACAGACAGCCCAGTCTGTTGTGATTGGTCAACTGTTTACAGCGCGTGTCATAAACAAAACCGTCATTATCATATCTGAATTTCAGCTCGGGAGGCTTCCTAAGCACTTTTATTACATCGGATTTACAGAATCAATGCAAGCCTGTTTACACCCGGTCACTTTATGCATTTTCTCTGAGGTGTAAATGCCCTCCGAAACGCTTTCGAGATGGATTTAAATCCGATCGCTCAAACCATATCAGGAGGTGGTCTGAGACGAAACTGGACCAATGTAAATGAATCTGGTTATTGAAACCACATATGTAATATCTGAAAAAGCATAACAGGTGCACTTTAAAATACTTACAATATGATCGGCAAAAAACAACTTACCAGTTTTCATATTTGCTGAGTTTCTTTACAATGCCCTCTTTCTCCAGGTTGGCCAGGATGTCTGCTGTCTCATCTGGTGTGCCTGTGACCACGTGCACTTTAGCAGGTTTACACTCAGCCACTGCTCCAGACACAAACTCAGCCACAGACGAGGGCAGAGAGGGGATGGAGGCGAGAGACCGCGCTCCCACTGAAGCTGTGCTGATGACATTTCGCCTACATGGACATGCAAACATTAGTACATCAAATGAAAGTATAATTGCGTACCTACAAAACACTTAATTCTTGGTTAGTTTTACACATTTTACAAGCACAGTAGCACACACACACCATACAAAACTGAAAATTATAATTATATCATGACCAGTTAAAAGTGTTGATATACAATCCTACAACAATGACTTATCACCGTTTGTATCACACCGCTGGTCTGTGTTTGCATGTACCAGAAGGACTGTCAGTTTGTACATTAGTGGGGGGAATTATTAAGCAATTTCTGTAAGTTATATCAATATGCCAGTGGTTGGCGACAAGTGACGGTCTTTTGTGAGTCATTTGAATTATTCATTCAACTGTTTTGTTCAAAACATTGATGACAGGCTGTATCTAAAATTGTCCATTCACTTTTCCCAAAATTACTGCACTAATTTTACAATATATCAAATGTAAAATCACACTGCATAGGCTTCGCTGTATCAATGAAGTATAGATAAATACTTAAAGTTAAAAAGTTATTCAGTCAAACGCAGTGATTTTTTTTTCTTTGTCTTTGGTAAATTGATTAACATAACAAACACAGGCAACAGCAGGAATATTAAGCTGTTGTCACTTTGAGACAAATGCACAGATCCATTATAATGAAACTGTACAATGCATTATCTTTCTTGGCTGTTTACATTCACTTAAGACATAACCAAGTATAGAATACTCACCAAGATGGACATTTTTATATAATTTTTTGTGAATTTGTCCATTCAAACGCAAGAAGAGCCTTTTCAATAATAACAAATGCAGTAAACGTGAAAACTATTTGTGCGACAAACCTGTGTGTTTATGATTACTTTGCCATTTGAAGAAGTATAATGGACTATTTTAGTACAGCAAAAATAACTGGAGGCTAATGACACTGGAAGACTTGCATTTTCAAGACAAAAAGGTGAGTGGACTTATTCTAAAAATAACTTGGCTAATTTTAAAAAGCCTATACTTCAGATTCAGGTGGAACATTTCTAAAACCAACTCAATTTAAAGTCTTAAGTTAAAGACTGTAGATAATGTATAAAAGAGATGGATATATGTGATCCATGACATGTTAAATTAATGACTGGACATACATTTGAGCTGACAGTATGTCAGCAATATGAATATTGCATCACTGGATGTACTTTAACACAGATCTTTGACCGAAACTGAAGGATAAGTGATTTAGAAGCTGCAAGACTAATTAGTGGTGTCCTTTGGAATGAAATGCACAACATGTGCACAACTAGTCAAAAGTTTGCAAGGCTAAACCATTAATATATTTATTTATTATTACTATTTTTGCTGACCCAGTCTAGTTCAGATTTTAATTTGTCCTTTTTGGGAAAAATATGCTTTATCAGTGTCTAAAATAACTTAAAAAACAAACATTTACAGCAAATAATTTACTATGCTTGTAATTTACAATATTAAGTTAATAGCTTTGGTTCCCAAGAAACATGCAAACTGATAAAAAGCATACCTTGAATTAATGCAACTACCAAATGCATAAATGTAAATTGGATAAAATGAAACGAAACAGACAAGAGGATCATATTCTCTTTCAATCTTTGTGTTTATAATTCACAATTCAGACTTTATAACTTGCAATTCTGATATTTCTGGACCCACTTTATATGAAGTGTCTTTAACTACTATGTACTACTAACATTTAAACTAACCATTTGATACAATGCACTTATTGTGTACACATACATACCTTGCATAGTACTTAAGGCTATATTTAAAAAATGCCTGCATGTAATTACATATGTAATTCATTTCTGTAATAACATTATAATTACAGTTGACCATTCTCTTACCCATTAACCCACCCTTAAACCTACTCATACCACAAATAACCTTAGTTGTATCAAACCTCAATAGTCTGTTGCAGTACAAAATGAGCACAATGGGATGCCCAACGGCCCAACACCCAACCCCAATTGCAACACTTTCTACCCTATAATTCTCTTCTATTGTTTTCCAAAGCCGTAAAATGCAGACAAACTTCACAAGAACAAAGTCTCTAAGTCTATCACAGTTTTGACCCCCGTGTTTCCTCACTTTCATCAATAACCACTCAGCTTCACACCATCAATTATCATAGGCAGTTACACCCCCCCCCCCCCCCATGTGAACCGACCAATCAGACAGCGTCCTTGGCATTCACTCCCTTCCCCTCCCCTAAGAGTCTGGTTAAACAGGGTAAGGCCACTATACAAGCACACCATGTTCATGCAAGAACACATAATACACGTACCAATATCAGATGTGTGATTGGGCCAAAATTATGCTTTATTTCTAAATCACACGCATGCATCACGGCTATACCTCAAGGGCGTTTCAATGCAAAATAACCTGTTAAACAAGTTAGGAGAATCTTTCCCTCAAAGCACACACATATACGTCATTAGCAATCAGTTCCCGGTATCATGCATCTGCAGGGTAAAGTTTGGCTATATAGACTTTCACACTGAGCATATTTACTTGAAGTCCTGTGCTGATGTAATCACTCATTCTGTTGAGAGATTGGCAGAGTTGATACAGATGCAATAAAATGGGATTTATAAAACTTTTGTTCAACATCATTATGTTGGCTTTAAAAGAGGTATGATTGATCTCTAAATATTTCATATTACAGTGGTACATATGACTCACAAATACTTGCTGTGACTTTGAACAAAGGTGATGGTTACTTGCTTATTCATAACTTGTTTTTCAGACTTATACACATTGAGTCTCTGAACACAAAAGAAAAAAGCCAGTTATACGTGACTTAAGCTATGTTTCAGCATTCCTGTATGTGACACACTAAATAACTCTAGTTTGAGATGTGCATAGTATGCTATTTCATAGTGAGATGTAATATGTGGCAAATGTCAGTATTTGGCAATAACAGACTCCAGACTTTGGATTATTATAACTTACTTCTACATATCTCTATCAAAGATCATTCTGCATTAGGCTATAACAGGCTGTTGAAGTTTAGTACACTCAGTTAAACGGGAGTTGACACTGGGATTGTACAGGGTGTTAACAAATGTTCAGGTTCAGTTCAGGTATCTACCCTCAAAAGAAACTATAAAACAAGGATGTTTACCCAGGAAAGAGAAGGGTGTGATACAGTATACTGAATATTTTGAGACTGCAGAAAGTCATAAAAAGTATACCCATACCTTTAATTATTTTGTAGCTTTCTGAGTAACTACTATATAAACAAGGTAATAGGCAATATCACCCCTATATACAGTAATACTATTATATATAATTATATATAATTATAACAATATTATTACCTTGTTTTAAAGAGATTATTAATGACTAAAAGAGACTCACCTCCTTAGTACTCCAAGGAACAGGCAGGACATAATTTCGTGTAAGTGAAATTGGTGGAGTAAACCATAAAATAAAAATAAAACGATATGAGAGGGGTGGCTTGTTCCTCTTCAGTCCTGTGCACCTCTCATATCAGACTGGAGATAGTGATAATCCAGCTCTTGAGGTAGAGGAGAGTAAAGTAAGACCCTTGCACTGTAACACGTGTAACTTATCATCAGCTGATCCCACCCTCAGCTCGAATCCTGAACTATTAATGACGCTCTTCTCCCTACGAACCAGGCTGGAATGTTTCAATAATAAATCAAGCTTTGTGCTGACAAACGTCCTAGTCGATTAAAATATTTTATAAGTTTACTATGTTACTATAAAAAGCGTGCACTTCCAATAAAACACGGCAAAGTGGAAAAACTAGCTGCTGCATTTCGGTCAAAAAACTCTAGATTGATGCTTGTGAGTCATTGAAGAGGTTTAAGTCATTCAAAAACAGTGAATCAAGAGACTGACGCAAGCGCGCTGGTTCCTGTAACGTTATCGAATCGAAGACTCTGTGTGCTCCGCCCGGCGTCCCGGCTCAATCAAAAAACGGTTGTTTAGAAGTGAATCTTATTTTTAAAGCTTCTTTATCGAGTTCTGAAGTCAAGTGAGCGTCGTCGGTATTTGCTTCTTGTCACGTCAGCAGATGTTGATATAAGTTGAGTGTTGTTCACGTCCAGTGAACATTGTAAGGCGGAAGCCTATTGGCTCATTGTGACGTCGCTTCATTCATCATCACATCTGTGTTTATGTGGGTCTCGAGACACATTTAAATGCATTAAAACTGTCTCACTATTACATTTTTATGATATTTTCCTGATTTTGTAACCTGTAATTGAATTCTCAACTGTATTTACCCCAGGCATCGTTTTTTAATGTTCTTAGCAATATAAAAAGAGCGAATATGTAAGATGTAAATGTAATGGGGGAAAACATTTGTTTTTCTTTAATAATACCCCAAAACATTACATTTAAAGAAAATATTACATTCCAATAAAACAAGGAAGCTATAAACATTTAAATTGTTTTTAAATTTAATTGATTATTTCTATATTTTGATTTTATTTATTTATCTTTTCTGTTTATCCTAATTTAGCTATCCCCTAAATCTTTAAATACAATAACTAATGTGATTCTATTAAAAACACTTAAATGATCATTTAGAGAAATTATCTGGTAATTAGGCTACTTTAAATAATATGGATATAAAAATGTGTCTTAGCCTATAGACTATCTGTGTTTCTGTTTATTTATTTTTTTGCATTCTGTTTACTAACTGTCAAATCGATTAATCTAACATAAAAGTTTTTGTTATAAAATAATTGTTTTAATAGGCCTATGTATGTGTGTGTGTGCGTGCGTGCGTGCGTGCGTGTGTGTGTGCGTGTGTGTGTGTGTGTGTGTGCGTGCGTGTGTGTGTGTGTGTGTGTGTGTGTGCGTGTGTGTGTGCGTACATGCGTGCGTGCGTGCGTGTGTGCGTTCGTGCGCGCGCGCACGTGTGTGTGTATGTAGTGATTCAGGTCAGTGTTTTCGCGATTAATCAATTTGACCGCGCTATTACTAACTCTTGGTTTTTATTCACATCAGAAGATTTAAACTTTTAATTTGGTTATGGACTCATTATAGCTCACTTAAAAATCATTTCAATATTCAATATCATTTCATTTCAATATAGAATATTAAATATTTCATTGTTCAATGCTATTTTTGAAATTATAAAAAAACAATAATAATATAATAAAACAACAGTAAAATATTTTTTACAATTTTAATTATGTCTATTTAGAATACATAAAATGCTAGCTATGGTATGACATATTTTTTTAAATGTCAGTACCACCACAGACTGCTGGCAGACACAATACATTTGTGGTGGAAATGTTCATGACTTCTTGACATTTTTTAGTGCACAAATCAAATGAACATTAAATGTAAAAACTGACACCTTGAGACAGCAATAGCAAAAATAGTTCCGAAAAGTAACGTTGTTCAGAGAAAATAATTATTTGTTTACAGACTGCCTTTTGGTTTTAAATTTCATTATGTATACGACAATGCAATTTTGACATTTTAAATAAGTGTCCAAATAAGTTTTTAAGCCATGAAGAGTTGTCACTTAGTGCACACGCTCGAAGCTTGTACTGCATGGTTAATTGCTTGCGAAGTCTTCAGTTCAATGACTTTGATCATTGAGACAGAATGAGAACGTGAGAGGGGACGGGAACATATGAACAGGCTAAAGATCACAGTTTGTGTGTGTGTGAAAGAGAGATAGATTAGAGGATAGTGGATAAAGATAAGCTGAAAAGCCATTGTGGTTAGACTTTACTCTGTGTGAAGTAACAGATCCACTGAAGCCCAATACCTATCATGAAACACATCCGTGAAGATAAATTCATTCAAATAATTCTGTTAAATGCATTCTGGCAACACATTTCTTGCAAAAGCGGCTCACATGTCCATAGATCTTGTACAGTTTGGGTTCAAATGGTGGTGAATCATTGTAACACACTTTTATTAGACTATATGGGTACAATATTACATAAAAAAAAACATTATTGTAATGAATTTGTTAAATGGCTGTGCTTGTGATAGCAAGAACCATTCTTACACTCATTCACAAACCCCCCCCCCCACACACACACACACACACACACACACACACACACACACACACACACACACACACACACACACACACACACACACACACACACACACACACACACACACACACACACACTATGAGAAAAGAGAACTTTGCCCTTTGGACTGTGCAAAAACAAAAACATGCATTGCATGGGTCATTTTAAGCAATAGTGATCATGTGAACTACTATGCAAATTGTTTCACCCCAAACAAAAGTAACATTGAATATATATTACTCAATTCAGTTTGACAAGATTAAGGAGATGTGTTCAGTCCTTTGATATGCAAACAACCCGTAAACAGTGGTTTTCTTTTTAATCAATGGATATCTGTTATGGAAGAGAGTGTTTTTCAGTGGATGAGCGGAAAGTCAAGGAATAAACAGTGTTTTGATGACACATCTGCACATAACCGCACTCTACTTTTGTTTGTACTTATGAGAAACAGCATGCAGTGTCCTCTATCTCTTTCCTTTCAGTGTTGTTTCTGTCCTTTGTTCATATCAAAAGCTACTTTTAGGAATAAATTAGGGAGTCTCTTACATACACGATTCTTTGTTGGCCTTTCAAGTGCAAAAAACTTTAATTAGTGCAGATTATTAGATTATTAAAATGTTCTTCACACTATAAAAACAATGGTTCTTTTGAAAACTGCTCACTGAAAGGTTCTTTGGGGAACTCTGAATGGTTCTTCTGACTATGGCATTACTGCGAAAACACCTTTTTGGAAACGGATTTTTAAAGAGTGTAAAAAAGTCTTGCACAGTCTTGTCAGTTACAAATGCAATGGTGTTGATGTCTCCTTTACCTTTGAACGACTTTTCCTGATCAGAAAGTGATTTAACATTAACAGTGTTCAATGTGAGTTGTGGCTTAGGATCAGGAATAATAATGCTGTTGGGTTCCTATGGCATTTTTTTTTTACTCATATAGTTTAACTATAAAATATATTTTCCAAGTATTGTTTAAACTTTAATTTTTAAAATATATTACCAAATGTAATTCATGGGCCATGAAATAAGCAACGTTAAAGTCATGGGTTCAATTCCCAAGGAACTCACAAACTTGGGTGTACGTAGGTTGAATTAGAGTCTGCAAAACGAATAAGTGAAATGTAAATAAGTTGAATAATATTTATAGATTTACATTCAAACCATATCAGCACAAATAACTGATATATTCTTATCATATTTTTTTAATTACATTTGTTGTCATTTATCTTACATATGTTTGTAAAATACATATACAGTAAAAAAAACATTTTACATTTTACAATATATTACATACATTATACATATATTTTACATTATACTTTTTCTCATTTATTTTAAATATATTAGCAATATTTTTAATATTTTTTTCTATACCTTGAATACATACAAATAGTATACAATGTATTTTTCAATATATTTTCAATTATATTTCTATATTTTTATTTTAAAAAATTGAAAAATATATCAGGATAAATAACTGAAATTAATAAATTGAAATATATGGCAAATACATTTATCTTTGTCCTTTACAGCTAAGTATGTATGTATGTATGTATGTATGTATGTATGTATGTATGTGTTTATTTATTTATTTACATATATTTCGTTTTTTCCTCATTGATTTTAAATATCTTAGCAGTATTTTTAAACTTTTTCTATACTTTAAAAATGTATACAATGTATTTTATTTATTTATTAATTTCATTTTTTTGTTCTCATTTATTTAAAAATAAATATATATTGTTAATGTTCTGGACGTTTTCTAGATTTTTAAAATACATGACATCACATGAAAAATGGCATACAGTCAGATGGAGGCATCGTGAAAATAAATAAATTTGCATTCCTCATTTACAGTCCAGTGTTTATATTATAAATATAAATATTATAAGTGACAGAAGAACAAAAGCTGCAGGAGTACAAAACAACAGGACTTTTATTCTATTTGGCAAAGCAAACCCTGTTTCCGTAACTCCGAAAGTTTTTTGATTGTTGTTGCCCCCTTTCGGTGACATTAGGAATTATTCATGTAATCCTAAATTCACTTTCATTTTCATTCTTTGTGCTGACTAACTGCGACTTCTCGTCGTTTCGTCGAGAACAAGTGCATTTGATCTTCTCTTTTCAAACTAAACCCCACGTTACCCAGTGGGATAAGAAATTAAAAGCGTTTGTGTGCAAACAGGTTCAATAAAGTTTTTGCAATAGGACAAATCGAACGACTATCTGCAAAAATGACTTCCTTAGACATGAGCCCCGCATCTAAGAAACAGGTAAGCCGCCTATTATAGGCCCAAAACCTAATTAAAAGTCATTTATGACTTTATTGAGCGAAAAAAATAGGAAATTTTAGTTTAACCTGTACCTGTATAAACATCAGCATATATAATGAACGCGTGAAGATGTAAGTTTGACAAACAATTCCTATCTACTTTGCAGGTGGATGGATTCTCCCAAAAAATCACCAAGGAGGTAATTATAAATACATTTAGTAAATCTCTTTCGTCGCCTTAACAAATGTACCACAGTAATTTTAGTCTATGCTACAATACCAGCTATCATAGAAAATTGTATACACTATTATAATTGTGAAAAGAAATGAACCAACATGATAGAAAGATCAGGGATAAGCAGTTTGAAGGAGAACCAATATATTATGATTTTACACTAGAAATTTAGTGGAAGTTTGTTACATGTCAGTGTTTCTTTTCAACAGGCTGAACAGTTGATCTCAAACGTCTTCCCTGAGAAAATTGCAGAGATGGATAAAATATTACAGGTATGATTTCATCCAGCAGGTGCATCTTATGGGATAGTTAACCCAAAAAATGAAAATTCTGTCAGTATTTACTCACCCTCATGTCGTTCCAACCCCGTAAGACCTTCGTTCATCTTTGGAACACAAATTAAGATATTTCTGATGAAATCTGAGAGCTGGACCACTCCTTTATAGGCTTCTAAAGGATTGAAACTTGCCGGCCCCAAAAAGTTATTAAATACATCGTCAAAATAGTCCAAGTGACTACAGTGGCTCAATCTTAAGTTTATCAAGCGACGAGAATACTTTTTGAGTGCAAGAATATTTTGAGAATATTTTTTTATTTTTTTAGGGTTCCTGTAGTCTGAAGGATCTGTCTGTCGTCAGGGCTCCTCTGGACATCCCAATCCCAGACCCGGCCAAAGAGGAGCTTAAGAAGAAGAAGAAAGAGGAGGTCATTAAAACACATTATTTCTTATTAACAAGACTAATTGTTTACATTATTTCAATATGGAAAAAAATATACCTGGACAAATAAATAACTGAAATGCATCCCAGATACATTTGATTTTTACATAAATTTTTTGCCTTATTCAAATATATATTAGGTCATATTTTAGACATTTTATATATTTACAAACTGTAAATAATATACACGAAAAATATCATACATGATGAAAAGCATCATACAAATTAATGACATTCACTTTCTATAATTCAGCCTCAGTGACACTATTGTTCAGTTCAGTTTTACCAAAAAATGACACTGATTATCCACATTAATGACTTTTTAAATCAATGTATTGCACCTTCAAGCCAGTTTGTGGTTTAGTTAAAGTAACCTATTAGACTTTAATAACATTTTATTCACACAGAAAGAGGCCAAAGAGGGAAAGAAGGGTGGAGAGAAAGGAGAAGAAGAGGATGAAGGTAAATGTATTGATAGAATTTCGTAAACGAAACTGAAACTGTTAATTGTTCGGTTCTATTTTCCCTGGATCTGAATTCCCCCCAAATGCAAAATGACAATGTGTAATTCACAGCATGAACACAGGCTGGCACTGTTGGACTGTTAATGTCATAGAAATTGTGCAGAACCTAAAGATTTTGAGATATGCAAACTCTCTTGAGTAATTATATATTTTGAATAAGTAATTACTTCACAACCGCTCCATTCGCCATGATGTCATTATCATGTGACCTACAACGTCAGTTGCGCCGCTTCACCGCCATTCATAAATCCTCTCCTGTGGCCTTGTGGGATAGCAAGATGTCTATCGTATGCATACTTCAGAATCTTGTCAGAAGTAGGTCACCCGGATACTTTTCGCCTTCTGTTTAATGAGTACTGTGTATTTGGACATACTCCTTTTGTCACATACTGTTTTTTCACCTGCTAGATGGTAGGGAAGTATGCGATTTCGGATGCATCTCTATCCTTACAAACTGAAGTGGTGATTTGGAGAGCACAATTTTAACTAATGATATTATTTGTGAACTGAAAGGTCCTCCCTGTGGTCCCATCGCCTGCAATGAGACAGTAGAGAAACTCTTCAAGCTCATCAAGCCTGAGATTCAAATTCTAAAGGAGTGTCTTAACACGGTGAGGAACTGATATCATGTGGTAGCTATGCAGATCTGAAGAGTTACATTTGTCAAAAAGTTAAACCCATCCAAAAAAAAAAGAAAGTAAAGTTGATATTCAATTTTCACCTTTTTTTGATGATTTGACTTTTTTGACATATGTAATTGCTCAACTGGTTATATAATTTACTTGTTCTAATAATTCTACTGTAATACTTTAATTTATAGTTCATTTTATACTGCATGTAGACTCTGCTGGCGTCGAGACATTTAATAAAGCATTTTGGTAAATTTTTGTACATTTTGTAACATTGTTACACCTTTGTGCAGGTGTCAATGTGGATACAGCTACAGGTCCCCAGAATTGAAGATGGGAACAATTTTGGAGTTTCTGTACAGGTCAGTTAACCCTATATTGTGACAAATTGAAACAACATTTGTAAGTATAGATTTTAATGTCTCCAAATGTCTAAGGGCTGTACGATATTGAAGAAAAATGTGATAACTCGTTAAATAATGCTATATGCGATAGGATAATGCTTTAAGTGTGTAAAATCTATTTAAATTATATTTAAATACAATTACAAACTGAAAAGTTCTGAAAGCGAACAGCAGTGTTTTACTGTAACATTACACATTACATACGTCATTTTAACGTCAATGCAAACAAACAACCAAGCAAACAAAAATACAATTAAAATACCACCATCTTTTTTATAATATATAGTTATGGCAACCTGAAAACTTAACATCAAGAACATCCAGGTAAACACCTCGAGCTAGGGTGGACAATTATTTTTCTAATTATACTTTGTTAAGAATAAGAACAAAGATGTAAATTACAGACAATAGGACAAACACAATAAAACAAAGATACAAATGACATACACAGTGCTTTAAATTTTTCAGGTCGGACTAAGAGGTTTATTTAACAGTAACATTCAAGCAAGAAATAAAAGAGAAATTGAATAAACAAATGCTGCATTGATTAAATACACACTGATTGTTGAGCAGTGAGTGATTTTCTCTTTGTTGTTTGTTGTTTGATTATCATTAATATTATCACAGACAGCAGCAGGTTTATTAGGCTGCTGTCAGAGAGCCGGCTTTTTGTGCGCGCAAGTACAGCGTTGAGTTATTTTCATTCAAGAAGAAGTGTTCAAGAGTCTATTGGTTTTAATAACTTATTATTTTAAAGGGTTAGTTCATCCAAAAAATGAAAATTCTGTCATAAACTCACCCTCATGTCGATCCAAACCCGTAAGACTTTCGTTCATCTTCGGAACACAAATGAAGATCTTTTGGATGAAATCTGAGAACTTTCTGTCCCTCCATTGACAGTCTATGCAACTGACACTTTGACGCATCAAAAAGTTCATAAAGAGATCATGGCTGGATTTCCCGAAAAAGTCTTAACTCTACGTCGTTCTTAAGTTATACCTTAAGCTGTTCCTCATCGCTAATACGTGTTTCCCGAAACGTTCTTATTTAAGTATACCTTCTGTAAGTCATACTTTCGGAAGGTTGGTCTGGACCGCTCTTAGCTTTACCTTATCACTGTTGACAGTTCACTCCGCTAGTGGCCACCACTGCAAAAAGCTTCTTTAGCCTACAACTCATATGAATATAATTCTGAAGTTGTAATACACTCAGTGTTCAATTAGGCTAATTCAAATATTTTCATGCAAAGAATAAAATTGTCATTACGCTGATTGTTGTTAGGTTTTTAATTATATTATCCAAAGGTACATCAGCTGGCAAATCATTAGCCATCCAGTAAAGGCTCAGGAGTCTATTTAAAAGGAATGATTGTGGTGTGGAGTTTGGTCAAACTATGGCAGCGATACAGCAAATTGTTGAGCGTTTAGTCCAAATTTTCTGAAGAGACTCGATCGCTTTATACGATGAACAGTTTGAATTTAGGCTTTTATTCACATATAAACATTGATCAGAGAACATAAACAGAAGCTCAACCGAACCTTATTGACGCATGAGAACAATCCTCTTGCTGAAGCTCAAAGTGCTGCGTAACACGAGAATGAACGTCATTGGTTCTTGCTGAAGCTCAAACGTGCTGTGTAACAAGAATGAACATCATTGGTTCTTGCTGAAGCTCAAACGTGCTGTGTAACAAGAATGAACATCATTGGTTCTTGCTGAAGCTCAAACGTGCTGCGTAACATGAGAATGAACCTCATTTGTTCTTGCAGAAGCTCAAACGTGCTGCGTAACACAAGAATGAACCTCATTGGTTCTTGCGGAAGCTCAAACGTGCTGCGTAACACAATAATGAACCTCATTGGTTCTCATACGACAAGCAAACATGCTTGAGCTTCCATTTACCACGACTGATGAGTGAGTTGATGAATGTTTAAATGTGAATAAAAGCCTAAATTCAATCTGTTCATCATATAAAGTGTCCGTGTCTCTTCAGAAAATGTAATGTCACGTGTCCAGTCTATTCTCTGATTCTCTGTGTCATCCTAAAACTTTTATTATCACAAGTTATCACTATTACAATATGCATGTATGTTTGCAATCATAAAATATGTCATTTAAGAGTGGTACTTCAGAAATAATATCAATTGACAAATGAATAATATATATTTAATGTAAATTATTTTATATACCAAAATAAAGTGTAATGCGTGCAAGTTTTATACATTTGTGTGGATGACACTAACCGAATATATATGACTCATGCACGTTATGAATTTTTCACCCATGCCGTTTTTATTTTATTTTTTAATATTAATTTGAAATATGAATTATTTTATATCCCATTTTAAATATGAATTATAGTGTTAAAAATTACATTACCAATCAAACGTTTGGGGTCAGTAAGATTTTTTTTTAAGCAAGGACGCACTACATTGATCAAATAAGGCAGTACAGAGTACTCTTCAAAAGTACAGAAGAATCATGTGACACTGAAGACTGGAGTAATGATGCTGAAAATTCAGCTTTGCATCACAGGAACTTAAACATATTGTACTTGAACATATTGATGAGGCTGTGGTACATAAGATAGAAAGGTTGTACTCATTTAATAATAGCATGTTGTGTGAAATGTGAAAAAATGCAAAAATGTTCCCACAGGAAAAAGTTTTTGAACTGCTTACCAACACCCGCACCAAGATTGAGGGATTCCAGACACAGATTTCAAAGTAAGAGACCAGACAGCATCACAACCACAGTCAAACACTAACCTCATGATGTCTCTATTATAAATGCATTTTTAATGTGTCACATTTCTCACTGTGTTTGTGTTTCCTCAGGTACTACAGCGAGAGGGGAGACGCTGTAGCCAAGGCTTCCAAACAGCCACATGTGGTCAGTTTATTTGGTGTTATTTAGACATGTTTTCAAAAATCTTTGAGCCTCTAATAATTTGGTTGTTTTGTTGCATGAAAACAGGGAGATTTCAGGCAGCTTGTCCATGAACTGGATCAGCACCAGTACTGTGAGTTACGCATCGTAGCACTGGAGATTCGCAACACTTATGTAAGTTCAGTCTCAGCTTGCCCTGAAACATCTCAGTTTTAATGTAAATTGGTGCTTTCGTGTGACTGATCCATTCTGTTCAAATCTAGGCCATGCTGTATGATGTCATCATCAAGAACTTTGACAAGATTAAGAAACCCAGAGGAGACTTATCTTCAAAAGCCCTTATCTACTGAGAACTGCAGCCGACACACAAACACACACACGTTTGCTGAAAAGTAAAACATGTTGTATTGAGTTTCACATCAACAGTCACAGTGCATTGGCTTGATCTTCAATTACATCAACAGAAGCAACTGTAGTAGTTTTTAATCAATAAAGAGTTCTGCTAAATGTGGCATCATTCATGTTTTCATTTCTAAATGTCAAATAAAACATTATTTAAATGTATTATCTTTACAGTTTGACAAAACAGGACAATAACTCTAAATAATCGTTTTAAGTTAAAGAAATTAATATTTGTATTCAGCAAGGTTGCAATAGATTAATTAAAATTGACAGAAAAGACATTTATAAAGTTTTTAAAGATTTCTGTTTCAAATAAATACTGTTCTTTTTAACTTTCTATTCAGCAAAGATCCTGAAAGAAGTGTATCACGTATTACACAAAAATATTAAGCAGAACACATTAATAATAATAAATGTTTTGGATTTCCGAAATGCTGAAAATTCAGCTTTGCGTCACAGGAATAAAGTACATTTTAAAATATATTCAAATAGAAAGCAATTTAATTTTCCATTTTAATAATATTTCACAGTATTACTCTTTTTACTGTATTTTTGATTTTAAAAAAATGCAGACTTTTTTGGACAGAGTTTTTAAAAACTTTTACTTTAAAAACTTTGGTAACAATTTACAATAAGGTATTATTAATTAATGTTAGTTAATGCAATAACCAAAATTAACTAACAATGAGCAATACATTTGTTACAGTATTTATTAGTCAGTTAACATTAGTTAATCAAAATACAACTGTTTATTGTTTTTTCATGTTTGCTGGACCACTAAATTAAATAACAGAGACAACTTTTGATTTTAAAAATGTATTAGTTAGTTTTGAAATGATCACACACACAAACACATAGTCAAACCAAAAATTATTCAGACACCAGATAGTGGGTGCAGGACACTATAGTTCGTTTTTGTAAGTGAAGATGGTAAAATAAAGTTAACTATGACATATTATATCCAAAAATTCTTCATACAGTAGACTACCAGTAAAATATATAAAAATTTGGGACCAAACATTATTCAGACACTTCGACATGACATGTTTTGCTGAAGTGTTTTTTCTTTAATTTCTAATGTTACCTTTTTACAGCACAGACTGAACAAAATTAAGCATTGCTTGGTTATTGGTTGACCTAAATTGGTACTATCTAATTGTGTACTTAAATTTAAGTCTAACAGAAGGATGGCCAAAACCAGTGAAATATCAACCGATTTGATAACTGAGTTAAAACTATAGTGAAGAAACTGTGATAATTTGAGAAATGTTGAAGGTGTCTGAATACATTTTGGTTTGACTATATATATATATATATATATATATATATATATATATATATATTATTTCTTATTTCCATTTACTGCAGTTTTACTCGTGATGTCCGAATGCAAAGCTCTTGGTCTTCCAAGACAGCACCAGCCAGGCTTTAAAACATACCAGCTCTTATAAAGTCCCTTCCATCCCAGATACCCCAGAGCTCCTCCGACCAGCTGGGAAGGGAACTGTGGGAAGTGTGCTAGCAAGCAGAGAATCAGGAAGATCCAGAGACTCATCAACAACACACACAGCATGAAGAGAATCCTCAGTGGCGCTCCCGGAGGCTTTCCTAGAGCCATGCAGGGCCCAAAAACGGCCATTTCCTCAACAAGAATCAAACAACATAAACTTAGAATCAGGATTTCATCAGACACCTCACATCCCTGCCATTGTAGCCCGGCCTTAAGGCAGGCTGCTTTACCCTTCTCCTCTCTCAATAGTAATAAGGGGCCCGTATCAGAGTCCAGGAGCTCGTTCCTGCAAACTTCTGTGGTGCTTTGTAGTGGCTCGAAACAGCTTCCTGAGGCGTCCACTAGGAAGGAGAGAAGACGACGTAACAGTGTCCACAGCGTCCCGGTCACAGCGAGCCGAGAGAGGTGACGGACTGAGTGAATGAGAGAGTTACTGATGCAGTATGACAGAAGAAAGATGAAAGAGCCACATAATATGCAGGTCCAGCCCCAGCATGAATGCAGGAATACCCTATGAGATCACAACAACCAGAATCAATGAGACATCTCAGAGCACAAACATTACAAAGGAAATAAAAAATGGTTCATAAACTATAAAATATTAATAAATAAATAGTAAACTTGTGATAAATAGTCAAATTTGCACTGTATAAAAGGGTATGGAAAGTATAAAAAGAAATTCCCAAATTTCCCCAGAAATAATTAGCTGAATTAAATATTTGATCAACAATTTGTGTGTGTGTGTTAATACAATATGTACTGTAAATTTAAGAGACCACTACAAAATTTTCGGTTTCTCTGTAGCTACTATTTATGTGTTTGAGTAAAATAAGCATTATGAACTATAAACTACTGACAACATTTCTTCCAAATTTCAAATAAAAATAGTTGATGAACATTGTCAGAACAGGAGGAAGAAGGGTTAATGATTCTTAAATAAATTTCACAAATGAAATTTGTGATTTACCGATTTTGAAAATACTGATTAAGAAAATAAACGTTGGCATTGCGGCTTTGATATTTTACCATTTTAAATAATTAATAGATTCATAATATTAAATATAATACATATCATTTAAATTAAAAAATACGACAACAATTATAGGTTAAATTTATTTACATTATGCATTAACTAACATAGAAAAATATGAAAACTTTTTCATTTCTACATATTCATTCATTTCAAGTTATATAAGTGAATATTATGTGATGTATTATGAATAAACAATGAACAATACATTTATAAAATTAACATTAACCAAAATGAATGCTAAAAAATCTTCTTTACTGCTGATGCATAATTAATGTTAATAAATCAATTCCATAGGGTCCTCGCACAATCATAATTTAATCTTATTGTTAAGTGTTACTAATAATATTTACAACAAAAATATGTATTTCTTTTATTATAGAAGAACCAATATATTTTTTTATAAGATAAAGAGTTGATTGAAATTAACAGATACATTTCACACTTAACAAAATCTGCAATAAGGTCTCATAAAGTTTTCAGTTAATTGAGATCTTGCCTGTACAGATAGTGGTTCTTGTTGCCAAATATGCTGTATTTGGATACCCAGAGACTCAGAACAGGTCCAAACAGCACCAGCACAGAGAGGAGGCAGTGAAAATGCCGTCTGAATAACAAATGACCAAGTATTCCAGCTGTGAGATCAGTAAACAGCACCAGAGCTGAGTGCAGAAGCTTGTTGGCAGAGTTATGGATCTTATAAAGTATCTCCTTTAGTCCACAATGATCCATCTTGGTTTGCTCAGGGCAGTGCTTCCAGTGCATGTCCAACAAATCCCATAACAGCACAAATTGAGAGAAAGACAGAAATGAGATTGTTCTACCATCTGTCAGCAGTGTTATTAGCTTCCCTTTTGTTTTCACAGCTGAGTTCAACCTGCTGGTTTATGTCACACTTCTCATCATTTACCCCCACTCACTGTCCTGACAACATCCCTAACAGCTCCGAACATTCCCATCTTATCAGCTTGTGAGTGATATAAAGCAGTACAGCAGCATTCCCTTTGTGCTTTCAACTGTATTTAGCATCTGTAAGGGGACTCTTTCTTATGCATACTACAATTATGTGTCTGTGATTCAATAACAGGTTATCTTTAAAAATGAAAACCTCATTTTCTTTAATATTTAGTAATCCCACCGATCTGTCACCTCAGTTTCAGCCCGTGGTCGGACCTTACTTTTCTACAGGCAGGCGTTCCCCTAGAACAAGTGTCCAGGCATGTTGTTGTCTCAACCCTCAGGCTGGGGCGCTGTGACGGACGTGCAGCTGCGGGATCCTGAACAGGACCTTGCTTGCATTGGCCTGTAAATTGCCTCGAGTTGGTGCAGTACACCTGACCTGGCCCTGCACTGGTTTGTACCAGTGCTGCGGGACAACATGTACTGGTCGCACAGACAACACATTGAATGTCCCGTACATCAACCGTCAAGGTGATCAGAAGCAACTCAGGTTTCTTCTCATTTGTGTAACTCCACATGTTACCAGGCTCGTACAAATTCCCAATTCCTCAGTCACCTGACGTGACGTCTGGCATTAACTCCTTCATGGAAGGGGCGTTACAATAGTGACCAAGACATTACTTGTTGATTCATTTATTTTTACAAATTGAGTCCAGCATTGTAAGAATTGTGATTTGTGCTGATTAGAGGCCTTTAAAGCTTACGTATTAAAGCTATCTACATAAAATTCATGTTTGTTAATTTTAGCAAATACAAGGTCATTTTGGCATTAACTAAAAAATATTAACGTGGAGGGAGATGTTGTTGATTCTTCATGGAAACATGAAAAAGTTATGTACTTTGCATTTATTTACCAAATGAATTAAAAAAAATTATATCAATGTTTAACTAAAAATTGGAGCATAAACTCTACAAATACCTATATTTAAAATAAAGTGTTCTGTAAATAATACAAAGATGGAAGCTGAATGGAATTCAACATTTAGGTTACAACACATATTTAAATGATGTATGCATGCTTTACGTTAAGAATTTGATCCACTTTTAGGCATGCATGGTGCTTTGCATCAAAAATGTAAGAACAAAAGCGCATGGTAAAGAAAAGCAAATAAATGGTTGACTTTCCGTTGGAAATGTGACAATCATCTACTTTGCATGTTCACATTTTGTATTGACTGTTGAAGATAATGTGATTGACATTCACTACGGAAACCCCACAAGCTAACTTTATACAGTAATCAAAATGATTTAACCCCCATTGCAAATCAGATTTATTGGCAAAATTTACAGACTTTCAGCTGTTTGCAATGAACAAATCAAACAAAAGTAATTAAAATAGCTCAACACAACAAATGTTTCAATTGGTTTGTCTCCTTCCATAAAGGTGTAGTCGTAACCACTGTAAAGATGACTGTTATTAGTTATTAAAACAATAAGCCACATCAATGCCACATTAAGGGTGTTATTAGGCAATAATATGATATAAGACACCAGTGTTTAATAAATAGGTGTATTAATAATATTATTGTGAACAATTTAAAAATTACAAATAGTTACCTGTTAACACAATAATAAAAAAAAGTATGTTACTACTAATAATAATAATTTAAATATATAAATCATTATGTATTTAGAAACAAAAGAAAGGTAAAAATAATTGTTATATTGTTGACCTAACAGTTTAATAAACTATTAAATGTGATGTTCATTCCTTTGCTCTCATTGATCCATTCTTAACTCAAGTACACAGTCTTCTCTATCTCCATAGACAGGAGGATGAATTACTGTTGGAGGGATTTGGTATGTAGGATTATTCAATAGTTAAAAAACTATTTGCATACAGCACACAAAAAAAATCAGATAACAGTGATAATAACCTATATTAACCTTTAAACCTACTAATAACAAACGGCAAAATAATATGGCATAAGTTATAGAAATAAATATTTATGAATAGATATTTAGAGATTCAAAGTTTTCTGTACATTGAGCACATTTTGTACAAATCCAGTGAAACATGCACTAAATAAATGCACCAAAGAAGCTGCCTAGAAGTACAGGTGTTTTTGTTTTTTTGTTTGTATTCATAAGGTCCACTGATAAAAGCAAAGTACAAGAAAAGTCTTTGGACTTTAATCTGTCATTAAAAAAATTAAACAAACCTTTATCTGATGATATTTTGGATGCAGGGTATTGTTGCAAGAAAATGTATACTGAAATAGTGAATCATTTGAGTTATATACCCATATATTGTGGAAAATAGGAATTACATATGTTGTTACAATGCTATCCTTTGGCTTAGTGTGTGAATTTAATCAGTCCAGTGACAGCAGATGAAAATTATCTGTTTATATAACACCAGTGCTAATTAATGTTGTCACTGACAAATAAATAGATACAGAGTTATATATATTTTTTAAACTTTTTATTATTATTATACATGCATTCATATAACACATGTACAAACACAATATAAATATTAAATATTTGAAATTACACAAAATCTAGTGAATATGTTACATAAATTGTCAATTTGCTCTAAACTGCCTGGATCCGGCTGTTGGTCCTTGACTTTGATTGACATACGCTGCTTCTTTTGTGGGGGTGACTGGTCCACACCTGCATTGTCCTGTTGAAAGAACAGACATAATCATGTAATGCTGACCAGATTTAATAAGTGATTCTTAAAAAAAATCTAAAGTCAAACTGCTTCTGCCA
Source organism: Siphateles boraxobius (assembly GCF_051911475.1). Classification (NCBI taxonomy): domain Eukaryota; kingdom Metazoa; phylum Chordata; class Actinopteri; order Cypriniformes; family Leuciscidae; genus Siphateles; species Siphateles boraxobius. Next base: position 13,869,902 of record NW_027508876.1, read on the forward strand.
TTTCAATATGAGGGGTCCGAAATTGAAAACGATAAGAATATTGTCCAAGATTAAATTACTAAAGTGTTTAATAATTTCTAAATGTAAGTAAAAATGAGAGATTGGAGGGTCTAACCAATACTCTTTTCCGGGTCAGCTGAGACTTGGGCTGAAGGCTCCTCTGAGTTCTCTGGTCCAGTTGAGAAGTGGTCATCTGATGGGCTTGACGGTTGTACCTCCTCAGTTTAAGATTCTTCTTCACCTTGTTGTCAATTTCCACACATATTTTTTGTGGAGGTGACTGACACAGACCTACATTTTCCTGTTGAGGGAACAGATACATGTATAATCGTGCAATGCTGGGCAGGTTTAATGAGTGCTTCTTAGACTAAATCTAAAGATGTCTAAATCTTTTTAGCGTTTTGAGACATAGAAAACATAGTAGCATAGTTAAAGGCAATGTTTTCTTTTTTTGAATATATCTTAAAATAAGTAAAAACAAGAGATAGAAGGGACTTACAGAAGCTTCAATGCTCCATGGACACACACTCTTACTCCGACTGGGCATGGGTGCTCCCTGGGGAGACCCGGGAGCTTGCTGTGGGGAACATGGTGAAACAAGTGTTCTCTGTGGGGTATTGGCAGGCACAGACACTCCCTTTAGGATTTTCTGCTGCTGCTCCCACTTTTCCCTCTGCTGTCTAGGAATCCTGAGGCTTGCAAGTGGCACAATTGCTGGTGCATTTTGCAAATGCTGCCTGAGCAGCTCCTTTCTCAGCAGCTCAGGGTTTTTAAGATTTCTCCAGTCGGAGATCTTGTTAATATCGGGTGCTCCCTGTGCGGAACAGACAGGCGCTATCTTCAGAGAAGGGGCTAGAGGCTTCGGCTGCAGTTGCTCCCGTCTCAAGAGCTCAGAGATGTTTAGATTGTGCCTCTGTGAAATCTTGTCTGACATGCATGTTCCCTGCAGAAAAGCTTGAGGCTTCTGTTGCAGCAGCTCCTGCCTCAGTGGCTCAGGGATCTTTAGTTTTCGCCTATCTGCGATCGTCTCTGGCATGGGTGCTCCATGTGGGGAGCATTCGAGCACCTTTGAGGCAGCCACAGGTGTTCTCTGTAGAGACTTGACAGGCTTGGCCATTTCAAAAGAGGCTTTTTGCAAATGTTTGCAAATGTCCTGTGTGGAACTGGAGGGCAAAAAAGCGTCCTGTGTGGATCTGGAGACCACACGTGTGTCCTGTGTGGATCTGGAGAGCACACGTGCGTCCTGTGTGGATCTGGAAGGCAAAGGTGCATCCTGTGTGGTTCTGGAGGGCAGAGATGCATCATGTGTGGATCTGGAGGGCGCACCTGCGTCCTGTGTGGATCTGGAGAGCACACGTGCATCCTGTGTGGATCTGGAGAGCACACGTGCATCCTGTGTGGATCTGGAGAGCACACGTGCATCCTGTGTGGATCTGGAGAGCACACGTGCGTCCTGTGTGGACCTGGAGAGCACACGTGCATCCTGTGTGGATCTGGAGAGCACACGTGCATCCTCTGTGGATCTGGAGAGCACAGGTGCTCCCTGTGTGGATCTGGAGGGCACACCTGCATCCTGTGTGGATCTGGAGAGCACACGTGCATCCTGTGTGGATCTGGAGAGCACACGTGCATCCTGTGTGGATCTGGAGAGCACACGTGCATCCTGTGTGGATCTGGAGAGCACAGGTGCTCCCTGTGTGGATCTGGAGAGCACACGTGCGTCCTGTGTGGATCTGGAGAGCACACGTGCATCCTGTGTGGATCTGGAGAGCACACCTGCATCCTGTGTGGATCTGGAGAGCACACGTGCATCCTGTGTGGATCTGGAGAGCACACGTGCGTCCTGTGTGGATCCGGAGAGAAAACGTGCGTCCTGTGTGGATCCGGAGAGAAAACGTGCGTCCTGTGTGGATCTGGCGAGCACACGTTCGTCCTGTGTGGATCTGGAGGGCAAAGGTGCATCCTGTGTGGATCTGGAGGGCACACGTGTGTCCTGTGTGGATCTGGAGGGCACACGTGCGTCCTGTGTGGATCTGGAGAGCACACGTGCGTCCTGTGTGGATCTGGAGAGCACACGTGCGTCCTGTGTGGATCTGGAGAGCACACGTGCGTCCTGTGTGGATCTGGAGAGCACACGTGCGTCCTGTGTGGATCTGGAGGGCACAGGTTCTCCCTGCACTCTCTTCTGCCTCCACTGTGGTGTGGTCTTCAGTGTAACATCTGAGAAGCCTGATTGCTGGGACTGAGCCTTCTTAGATGCGTCACTGAAGACCAAGGATGTGGGGCATGAAGTATCTCCTGCCTCCACAGTTCCCCAACACACGCTAGAGATGAGGTCCCCACACACAGGCTCATCAGATATGGGGTCTGAAACTTCCATGATTGCCCACCACCGCCCCGCAGCAAGGGCCGTACTGAGCTCATCTGAGTATTCAGCAGATGAGGACTGCTCCGCACTCTCAAAAATGGTGGACATGGTAGACATAAATTTGATGATGAAAGATGATCTAGAAGTGAACAATACTTTTTGCAATCTATATCTGTGAAACACTATGAAACAAAGAGAAAAGGAAGAGATGAGTTGAGTAAACATACAGTAAAGAACCTGAAAGCTTGTTTTCTTAAGCCCAACGTATACTAATGTTGTCTGCACTGCAATTTTTGTTATCTGCGGGTCCACGAACACCTGTGTGCAGCCCAATTTTTGTGTTCACACTGACGGTGCATGTACAATAATGCATACGAAGAATGAAGAATGCAGACACAACTCAGTGCTGCTTGTAGATAAATAAGCAATTGTGCTATACATTTGTCGAACTTGTCCATCCCTAAATTTCTGTGCAGACACGGCTTGGTGCGAGATGAAGCGGAAAGCAGAAAATAAAGTTTACCTGGGCCTTTAGTTTTCTAAAAAAAATTTATTAAAAAAATTTGCCTATACAATGTATGCCCATTGGCGGTCCATCAGATGAGCCAAGGATGGCTAAGAGAGTAATTAACATGTTTTCAAAAATCAATGAAGCTGAAAAGTTTTTTTTTTTAAATCGATTTCTTTACCAATGTGCATAACTCAGATGCACATAATGTAAAAGCATATTATAATTTCTTATGTCCCACAGCCAAATTTTCGACTTCACAAATCAGCTTAAGGTCAACCAGCTTTCAGGATCACTTCAATGTGTAATCTGCTATTGGTTGGTCAGTGAAATATAAATTATCAACAATTATATAGAAAAAAATGGTTTGATCATTCTTGATTTACATGTCAGCCCAGCCTCCCATTTCCACTCAATTCGCCACTGTGTAGCATGCCTATTTATTTGACTAGCCTAAATGTACAGTAAATCGAGACAATACAGATTCTTATACGAGTTAGGAAAATATTAAAATTCAAATCCCCAAACCCTGTGTAAAAAGCGTACTCACACACACTCGCCGACTCGCTACAAAATTGCACAAAGCCGCTGCACTCAATAAACTCACCGAACGTTCTAAGGAATGCGGCGATCATTATGACGTTAATCGACCAAACGAGTCTGAGTGATGGGAGACCTACGCTGTTTAGTTGGATTAAAACTTGCAATACAAATACAAAGAGTGACTAAGCATTATTAATTTATGAATGGATACAAAAATTAGCGCTGTTTATTATTTATATTATTTTTAGCCTTTCCAACTGATGCATTAAGTGCTTTCCCGAACAGCAGCACGATACTGATTTTATACAATAAAAAAAATAAAAAAAATAGCCTACGTTAAGGCTGATATCGCCAGCAAATAGCCTAGTTCAAAAATAAATCGTTGCACATCTCCTGTGTCCTTGACCTGAAAATTTTCCAGCAGTTTAGCGGCTTGAGATCTCTGAAGCGAAGACAGAGGAGCCGAAACATAACGATGTATCTTGTCCAAAAACCTGCTTGAGCTTTTTAAACTATAATTGTTTATTTTATTATAATGTATTGATTGAAAAACGGATAATATAATTTTATAATATTAATATAAAAACGGATGTTAAATATTAAAATTCAGCTGTCCATAGAAAAGCAGTGCAGGTTAACATAACATGTCGTTTGCAGATGAATATGAATTATTATGGGCTGCTGGTGGTGACACTACATTTGTCATTTTGTGTTTCTGTGAAAAAAAGCTAACAATAATGAGGGTATATGATCTCTATGCAGGTGGTGGGCATACGCAAAATTCAGTTAAAGCTAGATTGTCTCATCCCATAAATTTTGCGTCTGAAAGGGAAACTCCTATAAATGCATATTCAATTAGGTCAGCCGCAAAAATAAACCTGTCCATGCCTTTTCAGCGCTAACTGACAGTAGTGCTTTCAACGCCAAAAGGGCACTAATATTAAGGCATAATATTTATCACACACACACACACACACACACACACACACACACACACACACACACACACACACACACACACACACACACACACACACACACACACACACACACACACACACACATTTAGTGTTTCCATGTTTTATGGGGACTTTCCATAGACATAATGATTTTTATACTGTACAAACTGTATATTCTATTCCCTTACACTAACCCTACCCCTAAACCTACCCATCACAGAAAACTTTCTGCATTTTTAAATTTCAAAAAATAGGGATGCACCGATACCACTTTTTAAGGGTCGAGTACGAGTACCGATATTTTTTTCCTGGTACTCGCCGATACCGATACCGATGCCTGTTGTACTGGGGGGTTTTCTCGTTTTATGTGGCAATTTTCTAAGAACAACACAATGAGACTAATGAACAAATCAGCATCTTTATTTTCAACAACTTAAATAAACTTAAAAAAATAAATCATTCTTATTGTGCTTATCACAAATTTTCAAAGCCCAAATTTCACAGTGTCCAATAACCTCCAAAGGGCAAAACCAAGGACATAATGAATGTAATTTTTACCTGCCTGTCACAAAGTTGTCAAAGTTCTAAAGAAATCACAGACAACAAGACAATCAAATTTGTCATAAAGTGCCAAAGAAATCACAGAACAAATGTTTAACATAACACTGAGTAACAATGTAATCACAGCCGAAAGTGTAAAGTGAAATATTAGAGTGTACTATTAAATCTAGCAACACTATAACTGCAGGAAGAGTGCTCATAAGAATTAAGAAATATTTAAGCTAAGGATCTACGTGAGGTATCGGTCTTTGGTATCGGGGTATTTTTACGAGTACGAGTACAAGTACATGAGCTTGGTATCGGGCCCGATACCGATACTGGTATCGGTATCGGTGCATCCCTATCAAAAAACATCACTTAGTATGATTTATAAGCTGCTTTCCTCATGGGGACCAAAAAATTTCCCCACACGAACAAGTATTTCAGATATTGCCATCCTTATTGCCATCCATAATGTAGGGTTTACCAGGCCACACACACACACACACACACACACACACACACACACACACACACACACACACACACACACACACACACACACACACACACACACACACACACACACACACACACACACACACACACACACACACACACACACACACACACACACACACACACAAACATACAAAGTATACATTTATAGGTTATATATGCTGCAAAAAAGTGATTATTTTAACCCTCATTCTGTCTGAAATGGTCAGTTTTTAAAGGTCCCCATATAGCTGAAGTGCCTTGGCAGCTTTATATGATGCATTGACTTAATTTCCACTGAAACAGGAAGCTAAGGCGGGACATATTGAATGGCTTTTCAAATAGCCAATAGCAATTAGTTTACCTCACAGACTGCAATTCGTACTTGACAGCACAATGCAAGCGAATCTGAGCGCTGATGATACATTGGAATCAATAGTAGAGATGCCAATAAACGACCTCTGAAATATAGCAATTGTAAGTCGCTTTGGATAAAAGCATCAGCTAAATGAATAAATGTAAATGTAAGTGGGTGGGACAGGCGTGTGGGGTGTGGGGGGGAGGTAGTTGCTATACAATGCTAAGATATAAAGGCTCCTTTAAGGCTTGCCAGTAAACGGCCTCTGTTATAATTGGCTAAGGTTATTACATAAGAAACTCTATCAATCTCAACTCAACTCGCTATTGCACGCTAGTAAGTGTTTTGAAAACATTATCCGTATAAAACTTGAACCTGCTGTCAGATCCAATAATACAGCTGACTGCTTATAATCTTTCAACAAGAATTTCTTTGCGAAATCTCAATTACACTGCCTCGCTTACAAAACAAAATGTTTTGAACAAACATATCCTCTGACGCGAGCCAGGATGCCAATTAAAACAGTTAGTTGAAATGTCTATTCTTGATATCAACAATTGAATTGCTACTAGTAAAAATGTTAATTTTTGATATCTGAAAATGTATTTCTGATATCAATATAATTTCAGATATCGAAAATGGCTTTCTTACTAGTAACAATTACATTCATGATATCAGAAATTAGCATTGTTACTAGTAGCAATTCAATTCTTGATATCAAGAATAGACATTTCAACTAGTGACAATTGAATTCTTGATATCAAAAATAAAGGTTTTTACTAGTAAGAATTGTATTTTTGATATGTGAAATTGGAATATCAACAATTCATATCCTGAAAATGAATAAAAGTTAAAACGGCTTGCCATATCTATTTGCTTTTGACGTGATGTGACGCTTGTATCCAGTGTAGGATACAGTCAGTTCAGTCTTTCTGCAACTAAATGGCAATGGGCGGGGCCTATAGTGCGATGATGTGTAACTATTCGTGGACATCTTGCTCTGGAGGCAGTCATATGCAAATGTATGTGCCTGTGTGATGTCACAGATTCTGCAATATCCATACAACCTGTTTTTGGAGCTTGATTAAATAAATACTTTGTTTATGAGGAGGATGTTTTAAATTATGAAACTTGCAGGTTTTAATGGTACAAAGACCTCTTGGTAACACTTTAGTTTAGGGTCCAATTCTCACTATTAACTAGTTTAATAGCTTATAAGCATGCATACTACTAGGAAATTGGTTGTTTATTAGTACTTACAAAGCACATATTAATGCCTTATTCTGCATGACCATTTACATCCCTTAATCCTATTCCTATCCAATACCTAATTTATCACTAACTATTTATACGCAGTATTTCGGAGTTTATTGAGGCTAAAGTCGTAGTTAATAGTTAGAATTGTATCCTTATCTAAAGTGTAACCAACCTCTTATACTGTATGTCAAAAGACCAAGGCAAATTTGATTTCTTATGTCATGACCCCTTTAGTGTTTTTAAAAGAAGTCTCTTATGCTCACCAATGCTGCATTTATTTGAAACAGTAATAATGTGAAATGTTATTACTAATTTCTATATTAATATATTTTAAAATATAAATGTATTTTCTGTAACTTTTGATACATTTTACGGACTCGAAATATTTGAACGGTATTGTATATGTTCATGTCAGGGTGTGTGCAGGTAGCTGAAGACGATGCAGGAACTTCAAAGTAGTTGATTTATTTACAAAATTAACTTCAGGAACATACAAGAACAAAATAAACTCCAGGACTTCAGGGTAAACATAACCATAGATTGACGACGACCAACAAACACTGAGGGAAAACACAAGGCTTAAAAGGACTGGGACTAATGGGATAATTAACAGAACACAGGTGAATAAACTGAATACAAACGAGGAGCGGGAAAACTAACAGGACTGAACCAAAAGACCCTTCGGGTGGGCGCCCCCCCAAAATTTTAATGGGGTAATTGACAGGAAAGGGGGGTTCTAGCGCAGGATCAACGGGCTCTGGCGCAGGATCAACGGGCTCTGGCGCAGGATCAACGGGCTCTGGCGCAGGACTGGACGGGACCAGCACATCATGGGACTCGGAACTGGACGGGGCCAGCACATCATGGGACTCGGAACTGGACGGGGCCAGCACATCATGGGACTCGGAACTGGACGGGGCCAGCACTTCATGGGACTCGGAACTGGACGGGGCCAGCACTTCATGGGACTCGGAACTGGACGGGGCCAGCACATCATGGGACTCGGAACTGGACGGGGCCAGCACATCATGGGACTCGGAACTGGACGGGGCCAGCACATCATGGGACTCGGAACTGGACGGGGCCAGCACATCATGGGACTCGGAAGTGGACGGGGCCAGCACATCATGGGACTCGGAACTGGACGGGGCCAGCACATCATGGGACTCGTAACTGGACGTTGCCAGCACATCATGGGACTCGGAACTGGACGGGGCCAGCACATCATGGGACTCGGAACTGGACGGGGCCAGCACATCATGGGACTCGGAACTGGACGGGGCCAGCACATCATGGGACTCGGAACTGGACGGGGCCAGCACATCATGGGACTCGGAACTGGACGGGGCCAGCACATCATGGGACTCGGAACTGGACGGGACCAGCGGCGATGAGGGCTCGGTGCTGGACAGAACCAGCGGCGAAGAGGGCTTGGTGCTGGACGGAACCAGCGGCGAAGAGGGCTTGGTGCTGGACGGAACCAGCGGCGAAGAGGGCTTGGTGCTGGACGGAACCAGCGACGAAGAGGGCTTGGTGCTGGACGGAACCAGCGGCGACGAGGGCTTTTCTGGACCGATGAGAGGAGGGAGATCGGTGAAGTCATCAAACTCGTAAATAGACTTGACTGTGCAGATGACTGGTCCTGGTTTAACTGGACTCAGAACTGGACTATATCGCCCATATCCTCCCGTGACCTCCACGGTTCCCACGGAACACAGCTTGGCGGGTTCCCACAAAGGCTTGCTTCCAGATCTCCATCTTCCTTTTTTTCTTTTCTTTAAGGTTGGTCGTTCTGTCAGGGTGTGTGCAGGTAGCTGAAGACGAGGATCCAGGAACTTCAAAGTAGTTGATTTATTTACAAAATTAACTTCAGGAACATACAAGAACAAAATAAACTCCAGGACTTCAGGGTAAACACAACCATACATTGACGACGACCAACAAACACTGAGAGAAAACAGAAGGCTTAAAAGAACTGGGACTAATGGGATAATTAACAGAACACAGTTGAAGAAACTGAACACAAACGATGAGCGGGAAAACTAACAGGACTGAACCAAAATCACAAAGACGGGGGGAAACAAGATCTCAAAACTGAACTAATAACAGGACTAAACCAAAATCACAAAGACAGGGGAAACCTAGAACACAAAACAGAACTCAACACATAGAAACATGACAGTTCACAGATCAAGTTTAGAAAAGAGCATGTTCTCTTTAGCTTTACCTACAATCATTACAATATAGCAAAATCTTGTACAGTCTATGTGAGACACAGTGACAATGTGAGTACATAAAATCTGACCTTCCCATAAATAGTTTGAAACATTATTTTGATTGCATTTAGGACATAAGGAATTGGCTTGAACAAATAGTGACAAATTTTTACAATAGTGACCAAGACGTTACTTGTTAATTTATTTATTTTTCACAAATTGAGTCCAGCATTGTAAGAATTGTGATTTGTACTGATTGGAGACCTTTATATACTTTAAAGCTTACGTATCAAAGCTACCTGTTGTGAAGAGGCGGAGTCAGGAGGATACATTTTCAGCATTTATTAGAATGGTCAAGGCAGGCAGGGTAAAACAGTGGCAAACAGAACAGAGCAGGCAAGGCTGAGACAAACCAGGTAGACAGGCAAAGGGTCAAGGCAGGCAGCGAGAATCAGAGTCCAGTAAACAGTCCAGCATCAGGGCAGGCAGAGAAGCGTCAGCAACGATAAACAGTCCAAGGTCAAACACACACTGTAAAAACTAATTAGTTCAGTTTACTTAATTAAATTGTGCAAACTCGTTGCCTTAATTTAAGTAAGTAAGCATAACTTAATTACATCAAGTTCTTCTCATTTAATCTATTTAAATTTTGTCAACTTAATTCTATTTGTGATCTAAGGAAGTGTACTCCAAGAGTTCATTGCGGAATGAATAAATAAATTGCTTTGTTTTTACCATTTTTGGCATTATTTTACCATTAAAATTGTATTTGCTATCGTTATTGGGGTAATACTGACAAGAGACAGCAAATAAAATTGCAATGGTCTAATTAATTAAATTAATTTAAATAAACTTGTTACCATTGTTGTGGTTTGCATGCTGAATGTTGAAGTCTGTGTGTGACTCAAGCATAATTGCAAGATATTGTCACAAATATAGAGGGATTATAACAACCCAATTAAAGGTTTATGCCATAAGTGTTTGCAATTAAAATGTAAAAAGATCATTATTAAACATGATAGTTATGTTATAAACCATAATTGCATTCATTAAGAACATGGAAATAATTTATGTATATATATATATATATATATATATATATATATATATATTATTATTATTATTATTATTATTATATAATATATTATTACTTCATTTCCTCTGAAATCAAATAACTGTGATTTCATGTTGCATCACTGCATCAATTGGAAGAGAATCAGGATGATATAAATGAAGTTCCAAGTGGCCAACCAAAGGGAATCACAATAATGGTGAGACATTTTAGGTTGATTTTAGGAAGTCAACATGAATTTATGAAGAACGATGACTGCAGAAGTGTTAGAAATTAGTGAAAAGTCTATTAAGAATTTCAGAAGTTATGTTGAAGTATTGGGAGCGGATTTAAGAGTCCTGCTGGTAGTTGTCGGGAGGATTTGGAAATGTTACAAGTTATGCAGTTCTGGATGTTTCGGGTTGTGTCTGACTGTAAAGTTGGCCACCAAAAGAGGTTCCGGAGTAGATGGGTGGTCGCTGTGATGCCGGGATGTCCTGAACTGGGTGTGGAGTGTACCTGTTCGGTAAGTCGTGAGCGTAAGGGTTCTGAAATGAATAAGAGACCCTCGGGACATTCGATTGGAGGTTCTACTTGACTGTTGAACTGCTCGATTTCCATAACAATATCCCATTGTACAGGAGCCACTAGGTGTTTCTCTGGGATAATGGTGTCAGTGACAGGGAGTTGAGCGGGTTATTCCTTCTGGGGAGAGAGAGCATGAGTTTTAACGTTCTTGAAATCTGGATGATAGGAGACAGTAAACTGAAATCTGGTGAAGAACCAGGCCCACCTGGCCTGACGGGGATTCAAACGTTTAGCTGATCAATCTGAAAGGTATTCGAGATTCTTGTGGTCGGTAAGTATAATGAATGGTTGTGTTGCTCCCTCCAGGCAGTGTCGCCACTCCTCGAGAGTGAGTTTCATTGCCAACAATTCGTGGTTTCCTACATCGTAGTTTTGCTCTCCTGGAGTTAGATTTCTGGAGAAGTAGGCACATGGAAACATCTTTTCTGGGTCACCTTGATGTTGTGATAGAATGCCTCCCACTCCTGTGTTATAGCGCTTTTTACAATATAGATTGTTTCAAAGCAGCTTTACACAGATAACAGGAAAATAATGTTGTAATAGTTTTGTTAAATACAAAATGAAATGTCCCCAACTAAGCAAGCCAAAAGCCAATGGCAACAAAGGCGAAGAAAGGCGAAAAGGCAACAGTGGCAAGTAACCAAAACTCCATCGGGTGACAGAATGGAGAAAAAAACCTTGGGAGAACCCAGGCTAAGTCGGGGGCCTGTCCTCCTTTTGCCAATGAACGAACAGTGTATGATTATGATTCAGGCAGCATTATAGGTCAGAAGTCAGATGGGATCAGAACCTTCACAATATTTATCCAGTTCCATGTGGTTGGGGTCGGAGTCATCACGCCGGTATGGAGACAAGTTTGTTGAGGTGTCCTTGAGGCCTTCACAGGGTTGATGAGGCTGGCACTTCAGGGATGTGTTGTTGTCGTGTCCATGCAATGGTCCTTCATCAGATCTGGATATGGCCTGGATCAGGCGGTTTGCGGTAAACCTCGGGATAAACAGAGAGACTAATATTAGCGTAGACGCCATCCTTCTTATGATGTACAAAGTACATCAGGATTTACGGGAAGTGTTCCCGGTTCCGGCTGATCTAAACTATGCAGCCTAACATTGAATTATAGAAGTCCATAATGTGTTATGTGTATGCTAAGCCAAAGAGATGTGTTTTTAGTCTAGAGTTGAACTGACAGACTGTGTCTGCTTCCCGGACCATGTTAGGAAGATTTTTCCAAAGTTTTGGTGCTAAATAGGAAAAGGATCTACCGCCAGCAATCGATTTAGATATTCTAGGTATTATCAACTAGCCAGAATTTTGAGATCGCAATAGACGTGAAGGACTATAATGCGTTAAGAGCTCGCTCAAGTACAGGGGAGCTAAACCATTTATTGCTTTGTAAGTAATCAGCAATATTTTAAAATGTATACAATGTTTAATAGAGAGCCAATGCAATGTTGACAAAACCGGGCTAATATGGTCATACTTCCTGGTTCTGGTAAGAACTCTAGCGGTTGCATTTTGGAACTGTAGTTTATGTATTAAACGTGCAGGGCAACCACCCAGTAGAGCATTACAATAATCTAGCCTTGATGTCATGAACGCATGAACCAATTGTTCTGCATTTTTCATTGAGAGCAAATGCCGTAATTTAGATTTATTTTTAAGATGAAAAAATGCAGTTTTACTAGACATGTGACTTTCAAATGAAAGATTGGTATCAAAGAGCACACCCAGGTTCCTAACCGACGACGAAGACTTGACAGAGCAGCCATCAAGTGTTAGACAGTATTCTAGGTTATTATGTGAGGAAGTTTTTTGTCCAATAATTAGAATCTCTGTTTTTTCAGAATTAAGTAGTAGGAAATTACTAGTAATCCAGTTTTTTATATCAGCTATGCATTCCGTTAATTTTGAGGATTGGTAAGTTTCGTCAGACCGTGAAGAAATATAGAGCTGAGTATCATCAGCATAACAGTGAAACCTAATGCCATGCTTCCTAATGAAATGTCCTAAGGGTAGCATGTACAGAGTGAACAGCAACGGTCCTAGTACTGAGCCTTGTGGTACACCATACTGAACTTTTGACCGATAAGACATCCCTCCATTTACTACTACAAACTGGTAACGGTCAGATAAGTATGATTTAAACCATGCTAGTGCAATTCCACTAATGCCAACGTAATTTTCGAGTCTATTTAAAAGAATGTTGTGGTCGATAGTGTCAAATGCAGCACTAAGATCGAATAGCACTAATAGAGAGATACAACCACGATCGGATGATAAGAGCAAATCATTTGTGACTCTAATGAGAGCTGTCTCAGTACTATGATACGGTCTAAATCCTGATTGAAAATTCTCGCAGATACCATTTCTTTCTAAAAAGGAACTTAGTTTTGAAGATACTGCCTTTTCTAGTATCTTTGACAGAAAAGGTAGATTCGAGATTGGCCTGTAATTGACTAATTCTGTAGGATCAAGTTGCGTTTTTTTAACAAGCGGTTTAATCATAGCCAGCTTAAAGGTTTTTGGTATGTATCCTAATGACAAAGATAAATTAACGATATTAAGAAGAGGGTCTATGACCTCTGGAAGCATCTCTTTCAATAGTTTAGTTGGTATAGGGTCTAACATAGATGTTGTCGATTTAGATGATTTAACGAGTTTAGAAAATTCTTCCTCTCCAATAGCAATAAATGAATCGAATTTTTTGTCAGTGAAACTACACTGCACTGTCTGATGCGATGCTGTAGTAGACGGTTGCACAGTTATAATTTTCTCCCTGATATTATCAATCTTTTAAGTGAAGACGGTCATAAAGTCATTACTGTTGTGCTGCCTGCAAACTTCTGGGCTTGAAACTTTATTTTTCATCAGTTTAGCGACTGTTTCGAATAAGTACCTTGGGTTTTGTATATTTTCTTCTAATAGGGTTGAACAATAAGCAAATCTAGCAGTTTTTAAGGCCTCTCTGCAATCGAGCTCTCCTTCCATGAAATGCGAGAAACCTCTAGTTCCCTTTCAGTCGATAACGTCGGACGTAGTCGGCGTCGACTGAATGGGATCACGCTAGGGAGCCTATCATCATCGATTACTATTGAACGAGCCAATGGAATTTGGCGTGCATGATTTGCATCACACACTCGGCCCCCGCGGCGCGGGTATAAATACGGAAGTGGATGCACGCACTAGTTGCCTTTCGCTTCGGAGCCGTTCGTCTTTGATGTCTCTGAAGAGTGCTGTTGTACTCAACGAGCGAGTGTGTCGGTGTTCTTACGGGAAGACCTCTCCAGTGTTGGTGTTCTACAGCGTGGTGCAGTGGTGATCGCGAGCTTCTCAGCTCTCAACTGCTGTTTTAACAGCATCAAATTTCTATTGTTTGTTTGTGTGTTGACGGTTGGTTAGAGGACGAGAAGTGAGTGCTTCACTGTTAGTTGAAAGACTATTCAGTGTTTGCCACGGTCATTCCCTGTGTGCTCCGGCACTGGTGACGGTCCCATTTCCTAAAAGAGCAACACGGGTGTGAGTGCGTCTTTTTCAAGATGCCATTCCATCCGTGCGTTTCTGGGTGCGGTCTGGCACTATCCCCCTCTGACGGTCACGAAAGTTGTGTCGCATGTTTGGGCTTACAGCATGCTGAGGCAGCTTTCGTGGATGAGTCATGTTCTCACTGCGGGAATATGACCATCTCGGTGTTGAGATCTAGACTCGCCTTCGTCAAAAGCGTTGGTGCAGTCCCCACCTCTGGGCCCCGCCCTTGTTCTTCCTCTGGGTTACCTTCCCAGAGGAGGACTGGGGTGCCGTCCAAGCTGGGTGATCTGAGGATCACAGTGAAGGGTAATCCGCCCGGCCAGGCCCCGTGGGTCCCTCACTCCTCTCTCACACCGCAACCGGTGGAGCTCCCCATTGATCCCGCTGGTCCCTCTGTAATGGACAGGCCAGCCGTGTCATTTGGGGCCCCTCCAGGGGATACGATGTCAATCGCAGCATCGGAGGGGGAGCTGAACTCTGGAGATGATGACTCGGCTGCACTGCCTCCCTCCGGGAGACCAGTGTTGCCCGAGCCAGATCCAGAGATGTCAGCTATGCTGAAAAAGGCCGCCGAGGCGGTAGGGCTCGTGTGGAACCCTCCACCGTGTCCCGAGCCGTCTCGGTTGGATGATTGGTATATCGGGGCGGGCCGTACTGGTTCTCAGTCCGCCGCCCCGGTTCCTTTCTTTCCTGAAGTGCATGAGGAGCTTACGAGGGCATGGATGGCACCTTTCTCTGCCAGAAACCGCCTGAGTAGCTCCTCCCCCCTCACTACCCTTGATGGGGGAGCGGTGAAGGGTTACGAGGCTATCCCTCCGGTGGAGCGGGCCGTTGCGATGCAGTTATGCCCAACGGCGGCCGCTTCATGGAGAGGTGATCCTCATCACCCCTCTAAAGCCTGTAAGCTCTCGTCCGCTCTTACGGGCAAGGCTTACAAAGCTTGTGGGCAAGCCGCTTCCTCCTTGCATGCCATGGCGTTGCTCCAGGTCCACCAGGCCCAGGCACTCATGAACATGCACGAGGGTAGTTCGGACCGTGAGCTCATGGGTGAGCTCCGCACTGCAACTGACCTCGCCCTCCGGGCGGCGAAGGTTGCAGCTCGCGCGGTTGGTTCGGCGATGTCCACACTGGTGGTCCAGGAGCGCCATCTCTGGCTCAACCTGGCCGATATGAGAGAAGCGGACAAGGTTCGGTTCCTGGACTCTCCCATTTCCCAGGTTGGGTTATTCGGCGACGCTGTGGAGAACTTTCCCCAACAGTTCTCTACAGCTCAGAAGCAGACGGAGCCCATCCGGCACATCCTGCCTCGGAGGGACGCTGCTGCCTACACCCGCCCTCCGAGGTCAGATCCTCCGCCTGCTCGTCGCCGAGGGCGTCCGCCCGCAGCCGCCTCAGCTCCCGCCGGACCATCGCAGCAGCCTTCACCCAGGTTCCGCCGTGGAGCCGGCCGCGGAAGGGGCGCCCAGCCTGCTCCAGGCGCTGCCAAGCCAGGTGGTAAGCATCAGCGCAAAAGAAAACGCTGAACCTGGACGGGCTCTCAGGGATGGAGGAGTTGCTCCTGGAGTGGTCGCCGATCCACTCCCTCTGGCTGGTTGGAGGGCCGGCTAGAGTTTTTTGTTATGTGTGTGTCTGTTCCGCCGCTGGCCCCTATAAAGACGGGGTCAGCGGTAGCCACATATTCAGAAAAAGAGCAAATTTTCTATTCCTGAGTCCCAAATGGACCAGTCTGGCGGGTGTGACCCTGTATTAGCCTTACTTCCCCCAGCTCCCCTTGGTCGCCAGCAGGCAGCTTGGGGCGTTCGAGGACCCGGTCATCCGCCTTCTCACGTCCCCTGCCGCTAGTGGAGACAGGTAAGTGTTGCACTGCACACTAACACCACTATCTCTACTTTGCTGCCCCACCTCAGGCTCGGCTACCCCGCTCAAGTCAGTGTTAATCATCACATTAGGTGTTGAGCAGACGTGCTCCTGAAAATTCAGTGATATTCATCACACCGAGTGTGGAGCAAAAGTGCTCCTGACTTGTGCGTGTTTATCTTATCCTGCTGGCGAAGGATTTGATATAGCCGCTCCTCCAGCCGGTACGAAGGCCAGTCGCAAACTCGCTCTTCGTGCTACTAGGTGGTGAGTCTGACCATCTTGGCCCAAGATTGGTCTGCAGCTTTGACCTGAAAGACATGTGCTTCAGATCTCTACCTTCCGCTCCGCAGGCCATCCTGTGTGTTGCGTCTAAGGGTGGAGTATCAGTACAGTGTCCTTCCCCTCGAGTGCTCCAGAGCCCGTTGGGTCTTCAGGTCAACTGGAAGAGAGTAATCTCGCCCACGGGCTGAGTATCTCTTTTTCAGTTTTGGAGAGGTACTCGGTCGAACACGTCTCTCCAATGAGAATGTGTTCAGCTGGTGTTGAAGTGAGAAAGGGTCCCACTGAAAGAACTTTCAGAGGCTCCTGGGGTATATGGTAGTCGCAGCCTTTGGCTTCCTCCATATGTGACCGCTTCAGCGCTAGCTTCACGATCGAGTCCCGAGGTGACCGTGGCAGAGCAGCTCACCCTGTGTGACTGTAGTTCATCCCGGTCTGCTGCCAAACCCTCTTCAACAGAGGGGCCATGTACAAAGGGCGTTTTTTTTACGGGGGCCTGGGCGACCCCCGACTACACGGGCATTCGTGCCTCGAGTTGTTAGACATTGCGACCGTTGCGCAAGCTTCCCCTGCATGTCACAACTCACCCGTCACCTCCTCCTTGGAGTCAGATGCTTCTGAGGGCGCCTTGTTCCACTCCTCCCGCTTACTCAATCGTGCCGCCATCGAGCCTCACGACAGTTATAGCCAGGGCAAGTGGAGACTCCATCCCCTGGGTCCGGCTGGGTCATGACCATTCCGGGGCCGCTCAGTCGCCCCCGTTTTCATTTTTCCGCCAGTGTTTGCGTAAACCGAGCGGACTACCCTTGGGCAATCACTGGGTCTCAGCTGCCCCAGGGGCCCGCAGAAATGCGTTTAACCCCAGTGAGCCTTCTAAAAGTGACTGCGACTCATGGTCGCCTTGCGCCTGCTCAAGTCAGTGAAATCATCACTCTTCATGTTGAGCAGAATTGCTCCTGAAACTCAGTGAAGTTCATCGCACTCAGGTGTTGAGCAGCAATGCTCCTGTAGCTCAGTGAGTTCATCACATGTAGCTCAGTGAATTCGTCACACGCAGTGCTGAGCAGAAATGCTCCTGGGGCTCAGTGAAGTGCTTCGCACTCAAGTGTTGAGCAGAAATGCTCCTGAAGCTCAGTGAGTTTATCACACTCAGGTGTTGAGCAGGAATGCTCCTGAAGCTCAGTGAACTTGTCACACTCAAGTGCTGAGCAGAAATGCTCCTGTCGCTCAGTGAAGTTCTTCGCACTCAAGTGTTGAGCAGAAATGCTCCTGAAGCTTGGTGAGTTTGTCAAACTCAGGTGTTGAGCAGGAATGCTCCTGAAGCTCAGTGAACTTATCACACCCAAGTGCTGAGCAGAAAATGCTCCTGAAGCCCAGTGATCTTCACATGTTGTGTTGAGCAATGCTCCTGTCTTTTGCGCCCGTCACTTGCACCTACGTGCCAAGTCAGGAGAGGAACAGATCTTCATAGTTGCCCCTTATTGGCCCAACTAGACCTGGTTCCCATCAACAGCCTTCCTGACTTCCCCTGAAAACTCTTTCGGGGACGGGGCACGATGGCACACGCGTTCTTCTCCCGGAGATTCCGGGTGGTCTTACATCTGAACGCGGAGGTTCAGGTGGCTATCACAAGAACATGTGATAGTTACCATCACTTCTGCGAGCACCCCCTAGAATTGGGTAGCGTGCTTACGCCTTTAGAAGTGGAACCTAGTCGTTGAGTGTGTCTTCTCTCCAGAGGAGATCCTGAAAGCTTTCGATCACTTCAGTGCTCTCTTTCCTGCAAAATAAGGGTTGCAGTAGGCTGTTTTCCTTCACCCTCAAAATGATGTTGCCTCGGTGTTGAAACGACGCTCATCGTGTTGCAGAAGTGTGCAGAAGCACGTTCTGATCGTCAGGTTCCTGGGGAGCAAGGTCTTGTAAATCCTTGTGTCCCTCTTTATCTCTCTTGGGCCTTGTCCCTGGTGCGACTGCACTGCAGAGACCGACCCTGAGCCACTGCAGGCAGTGAGTTAAAAAATCTGTTATATCAGTTCTCCTGCTCGCGTGGTCTCTACTAGAGGGTAGGGACTTGCTCGCTTTCGGTCAACGTATTGTGCCTGGAGTCTGGGCCGGCTAACTCTCACAAGCTGAGACCCCAGCTCGGATTGTGCCCAAGGTTCCTACCTCTCCCGTAATAGGAGCAGGTGGTCAGCCTGCAAGCGCTGCCCTGGAGGAGGCAGATCCAGCCCTGGCTTCTCTGTCCGTTCGCTTGGACGATCGGCCAATCCTGGTCCGAACCGCTCCCTTCACAGGCTGCCGTTCAAGATGCTCCTGGCCAAACGCATTTCTTGATGTGTGCGGCCACAGGATTGGTTTGCAGCGATCGACCTGAAGGACGCCTACTTTTATGTCTCCGTTCTCCCTCGACTCAGACCATACCTACAGTTTGCTGTCAGGGCGCGCATATCAGTACGCTGTTTTCCCATTCGGGCTAGCCCTGTCTTTTCGCGCCTTCACAAGGTTGTTGAGGCTGCCTTTGTTCCTCCATGGGAACACGGGGTTCGCATCCTGAACTATCTCGGTGACTGGCTGTCTTAAGCTCACTCCTGAGACCAGGTTTGCGAATACAGGGACCCAGTGCTCCGGCACCTAGCTCGTCTGGGCCTTCGGGTCAACCGGGGAAGGAGTAAACTTTGCCCCGTGCAGAGGAGCTCTTTTCTCGGTATGGACTTGGTCGCCTTCTCCACTCAGCCATTGCTGACTTGCCTGAGACTATCAAGCGCAAGAGTGCGGTTCCACTGAAGTTTCTTCAGAGGCTCCTGGGGCATATGGCATCTGCAGCCGCGGTTCGCCGCTCAGATTGCTTCATATGAGACCGCTTCAGCTGTGGCTCCGCGACCGAGGTGGGCATGGCAACACGGCACCCTCCGAGTACCAGTTACTCCGACCTGCCGTCAGACCTGCCATCAGTGCCATGTGCAATGGACGTGCTGCCGCGGGCTCCTGTACAGGACCCCGACGCCTCTGGGACGTCAATTGCCTCGAGTTGCTGGCCGTACGCCTTGCTTTACGCCGCTTCCGGGCCGTGCTCAAGAACCAACACGTACTAGTCCGTTCAGACTATACCGCCTCTGTAGCGTACATCAACCATCAAGGTGGTCTACGCTCCCGCCGTATGTCGCAACTCGCCCGCCACCTCCTCATATGGAGTCAGAAGCATCTGAGGTCGCTTCATGCCATTTATATCCCCGGAGCCCTGAACTGTGCAGCCGACGAGCTCTCACGGCTTCAGCCCCTCCCGGGAGATTGGCGACTCCATCCCCAGTCGGTTCAGCTGATTTGGGACCAGTTCGGGGACGCACAGATAGATCTGTTTGCCTCCCACGACTCGACCCATTGCGCCCAGGTTTATTCCCTGACCGAGGGCACGCTCGGCACGGATGCTCTGGCGCACAGCTGGCCGCAGGGCCGCAAGTATGCGTTTCCCCCAGTGAGCCTTCTTGCGCAGACCTTGCGCAAGGTCAGGGAGGACGCGGAGCAGGTCATTCTGGTCGCGCCGTACTGGCCCGCCCAGACCTGGTTCTCCGAACTAGTACTCCTCGCGACAGCACCTCCCTGGCCGATCCCTCTGAGGAAGAACCTTCTTCCTCAGGGATGGGGCCACCTATGGCACCCTCGTCCCGATCTCTGGAACCTCCACGTGTGGCTCCTCGATGGGACGAGGCAGGTTTGAGTACCCTACCACCAGCGGTGGTGAAGCACGACCTGGTTATCAGGTTCCTGAGAGGAGCGAGGAGACTAAATCCGCCCCCCTCCTCTCGTTCCCTCTTCGGACCTCTCAGTGGTTCTAACTGCCCTGAAGAGTGCTCCATTTGAGCCCCTGCAATCAGTCGGGCTTAAATTCCTGTCTATGAAGACAGCGCTCCTGGTTGCACTGGCCTCCATCAAGAGGGTAGGGGACCTGCACGCATTCTCCGTTGACGAAGCGTGCCTGGAGTCCGGGCCGGCTTACTCTCACGTGATCCTGAGACCCCGGCCTGGATACGTGCCCAAGGTTCCTACCACTCCCTTCCGGGACCAGGTGGTGAACCTGCAAGCGCTGCCCCTGGAGGAGGCAGACCCAGCCTTGCACTGCTCTGTCCAGTACGCGCTCTCCGCGCCTATGTAGACAGGACGCAGTGTTTCAGGACCTCAGACCAGCTCTTTGTCTGTTATGGTGGGAAGCTGAAGGGAAAGGCTCTCTCAAAGCAAAGGTTGTCTCACTGGATAGTGGACGCCATTGCTTTGGCATACCAGCAGCAAGGTCGACCGTGCCCCCTTGGTGTGACTGCCCACTCCACCCGGAGTGTGGCATCCTCTTGGGCTCTAGCGCATGGCGCCTCGCTAACAGACATCTGCAGAGCTGCAGGCTGGGCGACACCTAACACATTCGCCAGATTCTATAATCTCCGAGTGGAGCCAGTGTCCTCTCGTGTACTCGCTTCAACCAGCTAGTACCGGACCCGCTCAGGTGTCTTCGCTTGCTCGCCATTCCACTCCACGGACTGGATACGTGCGATATTCTCCTCAGGTGAGCTTCCCCGAAAGCCCTGAGCTCCTCCAGCACTCCTGACGCCGGCGCCAGTGTCTATTGCCTGCGTGTCGGCTAGGTGCCTCCCGTGTGCATGGTCCCTCTTCTGAGCGACCCCCACATGTGTATTTCCACTGTAAGCCTCTTTGAGCATGTGTCTTTCCCTTGGCAAGCCACCTTGCCACCCCTGGGGTTGAAATATTCCACCTGCGGCTGGACACCCCAGTGTTCTCCATATGTCTCCTTCGGGTCATATGTGTATTCTCTAAGTCCCCCCCTCTGGGTTGGCAGTAATTGCATATTTCCCCTAAACTTTGGGATATGCTCCCCAGTGTACCTTGGTATTCCTGTGCTAAATAGGAGTCCTTCGTCCGTGCCAGTCTCACGACAGGGATCTCAGATTTACGCAGGGCACTGGAAGACAGCTGAGAAGGTGGCGTGATTAGACTGGTAACCCCATTCGTCGTCATCCGACGTAACTCGGAGTGACAACGAAAGGGAACGTCTCGGTTACGTATGTAACCCTCGTTCCCTGAGTAGGGAACGGAGACGTTACGTCTTCCTGCCACTTTCCGCTGTACCGCGGGGATCGCCTGAGCTCAGTCTTGGCTCCTCAGCGAAGAAACATATCTGCCTGTTGCCGGCGTCCTCCTTTTATACCCACGAGGTAAGGCGGAGATACGCTATGCAAATTCCGCAGACCCATGGCATTTCTTTGCCATTGGCTCGTTTTGTAATACCCGAAGTCGATAGGTGTTCTAAGCGAAACCCCATTCGTCGTCATCCGACGTAACGTCTCCGTTCCCTACTCAGGGAACGAGGGTTACATACGTAACCGAGACGTTTTCCATTGGTATTTACATGTTTCTAACCAAGCCTCTTCTGATATAGTGATGTTTACTTCTTTCTCCCATTTAATTTTGATATATGAGGTGGATTCTGGTCTATGGTGTTGGAGAGTTTAGAAATAACCTTACTAATTGTAGTAGCCTTAAATGTAGACAAGAGTATCTTCACAAAATCATTTTGTTTTCCAATTCCCGGTTTTATTTACTGTTATGTTGAAGTGGTGTCTTATTTGAAAGTATCTGTACAAATTTTTGTACACTGAAGTGGATTACTCACTTCAAACCTATTCTTAAATTCTTGAAAGGTTAAGAAAATATTGTTGTTTGTGATAGAATAATATGACGTAACTCCTTTCTTAATCCACTTCTTAAAAACTTCATCTAAAGTATTAGGGGTAAATTCTGTATCGTACGCACACCATCTAATTATTTTCAAAGTGTCTTTCAATTCACATTTTTTTATTATTGTGACCCATATTTCTAGTGTGATAGTAATCCATGGATATTCTTTACTTATATGGGCTCTTATTAGTTTGTCATCTGCGATTACTGCTTGGATTGGTACTTCAGAGAAAGAGGAAAGTTCAATTTGTTTCCATCTAGCTTTATAGCTTGGATTGCACCAGCAAACTAAGGCTCTTAACTGGGCAGCTATGTAATAGTCTTTTAAGGAGGGGAGGGCTAAGCCACCTCTTTCTTTAGGTATCTGGAGTGTTTTATAACGAATTCTAGATTTTTTTCCTTCCCAAATAAACCTTATAATCCATTTATCCCAATGTTTAAATTACTCTTCTGAGACCTTTACTGGAAGTGTCTGAAAAAGATATAAAAGCTCAGGAGCATATTCATTTTAATAATATCCACTCTCTCCACCAAATTCAAAAAAAGGGATAACACTCCACCTCTGGATATCTGCATGAAGCTTACTATTTAAATGTCTATAATTTACATCTAGCAGGTTAGTATCTTTTGGCAGGTAAATTCCCAAATATTTAATTACATCTACATTATAATTGATCGTAAATTTGGTCCTTATTTCTTCAGATGGAATAAAATTATAGCAAATGACTTGTGTTTTTTTAACATTTAGTCTGTATCCTGATTGAGTGCTAAATTTATCTAGTGTTGACATAAGGGTTGTAAATGATATTGCCGGGTCTCTCAAGTATATCATAACATCGTCTGCAAATAGCGATATTTTATGTTCATCTTCACCCATCTTTATCCCGCTAATATGATGATTTTGCCGTATCCATTGACTAAGGGGTTCAATGTAGAGGGCAAAAAGAAGGGGGGAGAGAGGGCACCCCTGTCTTGTGCCTCTCTCCAGATTAAATAAATTAGATAGACTCCCGTTTACTTTTATTCTGGCTCGTGGTCTCGAATATATTAATTGAATGGCTTTAATAATATTTTCATGAAAACCAAATATTTCTAATGTTCTATATAGGTATAACCATCTGACATAATCAAAGGCTTTCTCGGCATCTAGACTCACTATCATTGCTGGGATGTTACTCTCTTGAATGTGTTTCATTATGTTTAGGGTGCGTCTAACATTGTCCTGTGTTTGTCTTTGTTGAATGAATCCTGTCTGATCATTGTGGATCAGTTCTGGAAGTAATTTTTCTATCCTCCTCGTCAATATTGCTGCATATAGCTTATAATCAACATTCAAGACTGAGATGGGCCTATAGGAAGCGCATTCTAATTTATCTTTTCCTTCCTTAGGAATAGGGGAGATAATCGCTTCATTCCATGAAATGGGAATCTCGCTTCCATGAAATGCAGCATTGCAGGCTGGAAGGAGGATAGGGACAAGTTGTTCCCTGAATTTCTTGTACCATTCAGCCGTAAACCCATCTGTGCCTGGTGATTTATTTAGTTTTAATTTAGTGATCTCTGCTGACAGTTCTTGTGAAGTTATGTCCTTTATTAAACTTTCATTTTGTTCTTCAGTTAATTTGGGTAATTTTAATGAACTCAGAAATGCATTAATACCCGTTTCTTGGCTAGATATATTTTCTGTATATAATTTTTTATAAAACTTTTCAAATTGTTCATGAATTTCTGTTAATCTAAATTTAGCCTTTTTCATTTTAGGATCTCTAATTTTGTAAATTGTGTTGTCAGCTTGTTTTTTTCGGAGTTTACTAGCTAGAAGTTTTAATGATTTACTTCCAGCCTCGTAATAGCGTTGTTTCAGAAATGTGAGATTCTTTTCTATTTCTGCATTATGTACCTCAGTGATTTCTTCTTTTACTTTTCCAATCTCTTGCATTAAGCCTGGTCTATGCGCTTGTGTACTTTTATGTTCCCTTTCTAGCTCTTTTAGTTGTACTTGTAGTTTAATGAGCTTCTCCTGTCTTAATTTCTTACCTAATGCTGTTTCTACAATTATTTTCCCTCTCAAGACTGCTTTGCAGGCATCCCACAGTACTGCTGGGGAAACTTCTCCATTGTCATTGTCCTCTAGATAGTATTTAATTTCAGTTTTCATCCGTTCTATGAACTGCTCGTTATTTAGAATACTAGAGTTTAGTCTCCATAATGTATTTCTACTAATTTTATTTAGACTCACTGAGGCATATACTGGTGCATGGTCAGACAGGTCCATTGTTCCTATGCTACATTTGTTTATCTTATGTCTATCTTTTCTGAACAGAAATAGATAGTCTATTCTCGAGTATTTGGAGTTTGCAAACGAGTAGTGAGTATAATCTCGTCCTTTAGGAAAAAAATCCCTCCAAAGGTCTATCAATCCTACATCTCTTAATAGAGCTTTAAATTTCCTTGCTGTAGAAGTAATCGGTTTCTCTTTTGTAGAGGTATCCATTTTCGAATTGAAAATTATATTAAAGTCTCCACCGCAAATTAAGGTTCCTTGTGACTCAGTTGTGATCATCTCAAAGATTTTTTGATAGAACTTAAATTTGCTACCTGGGGGGACATAAACATTGATAAATGTAACTGGAGCCCATTCAATTTGTCCTTTAATTAAAATATAGCGTCCTTCTTTATCCTTAACTTCAGTCCGATGGTCATACCCAAGCTTGTTTGATATTAAAATAGCCACTCCCCTCCTTCTACCAGAAGGATGTGATGATGAAAATACATATTTAAATCCATTTCTGGCCAATTTAGAGTGTTCTGCCTGATCTAAATGGGTCTCTTGCAAAAACGCTACCTGAACCTTTTCTTTTTTTAATTTTGATAAAATTCCAGTTCTCTTAATAGGATTGTGGACTCCATTTATATTATATGTTACTAATTTAAACACTTGCTCTATGCCAACCATGTATTATGTATAATTATTATTAGCACCTTCATACACATAAACGCAACTGTACTTCCATTTACCCTGTAATAGAACCTCAGGGCTTTGAACAATGTAAAACAAGACACAAAAACATGAACAAGAACATGTATCATATAAAGTGACTTCCATAGAAGAGATCCCCAATCTATGGATCCTATTCGAGCCTGAATGAAAATTTGGCTCTGAGGGAAAAGCCTCACACCTGCGAGCTGAAGTGAGGGCCCTCGATGGCACATTGTCATATAATGGCACCTTGTGATACAATTTTAGGTCTCCCAACATTAAACTATAACTAGCACTTGGAAAGGGCTACTGATCTTCTCGTATAGTTAGCTTATTCTGCAAAGGTTTATTCCAAAAAGTTCCAAATAAACACATCCCCTGACCTGCATTAATGCCGTCCCGTCATTTTCCTGTCATTTAAGTTACATCCGTGGTACAGGTCAGTGTGCGAGCTCACTTTCTAATTATTTTCGTCTGAAAGTTTTCAGTCGCTCCACGTAGTCCGGTGTTGTAGAGGTTTCCACTTGACTACCTCCTCGCCCCCTTTTCGTCGACCAAGCTCGGCGCTGAAGGCGTTCCAGTGGCGTCTGTTGTGGTCGGATGATGTCCACCTGAAGGCCTCTGTCCTTCATGTCCTTTGTTGCCTCTTCCGCAGAATTATAGAGCACTGTCTCGCCTTCGTAGAACACCCGAAGTTTCGCTGGATATGGAGTTTGGAACCTGATCTTTTTTTCCTTCAACACTGATTTTGCTTGTGCATATTCTTTTCGTTTCTTTAGGATATCAGGGGGGTAATCGTGGTCACATGTAATTCTTGCATTGTTCCATTTCAGCCCTCCTTTTTTCCACACCTGTCCCAAGATCTCTTCTTTCGTCTTGGAGCTCAGGAATTTAGCTATAACGGAGCGTGGTCTCGTATTGTCAGTTGGCTTTGGCGCTAAAGCTCTATGAGCCCTCTGAATATGGAGATCCGTCGTTGGGTCAAGCCCCAACCCATCCTTCAGCAAGTCTTCAATAAACTTGATCGTCGATGTGCCATTTTCGCTGCCGTCTGGAATTCCGTATATTCGAATGTTTTCTCGCCTCGACCTGCCTTCTTGGTCAGTTAACTTCGCTTCGAGCTGAGCCTGGAGTTTCAGCAGTTCAGACAGCACCTCACCCGTGTGTTGAATTTGTTCCTCGGCTTCCACAATACGATTCTCAGCGTCTTCGATTCTCTTGTTTGTAGTGTTCAAATCCTCCTTGATATCCTCTAGTTTTTCATTATTTTCCTTTCTGAATTCTCTTAACTCAACGAGTATCTTTTCCAGGTTAATTTCCCCCTCAGCGTTAGCATTACTGCGAGCTGTCGGCTCTTTTTCTCCCTTTTCTTCTCCAGTCTTTTCTTCGCGTCCTGGAACTTTCTTTTGTTTCGCCCTTGTTTCCATCCCTGCCCCACACTCCATTGTTGTTTTATATAAAAATTAACTGAATATTTAAATATTTCGGTGGCTTTTACAAGTATCTGTCGGGAGAGCAATTCACTCACACTGCCATCAGTGTTCGCGCGCTACCGGAAGTCCTATGCTTGTCTCTTTAATGATTTAATGTAAACTTTTTTTGTCTGTACAATAAAAACCATTGAAAAAAACCTATTTGCATACAGCACAAAAAATTTTCAGATAACAGTGATAATAACTTATATTAACCTTTAAACCTACTAATAACAAACGGCAAAATAATATGGCATAAGTTATAGAAATAAATATTTATGAATTGATATTTAGAGATTCAAAGTTATTCTGTACATTGAGCACATTTTGTACAAATCCAGTGAAACATGCACTAAATAAATGCACCAAAGAAGCTGCCTAGAAGTACAGGTGTTTTTGTTTTTGTTTTTGCATTCATAAGGTCCACTGATAAAAGCAAAGTACAAGAAAAGTCTTTGGACTTTAATCTGTCATTAAAAAAATTAAAACAAACCTTTATCTGATGATGTTTTGGATGCAGGGTATTGTTGCAAGGCAATGTATACTGAAACAGTGTATCATTTGAGTTATATACCCATATATTGTGGAAAATAGGAATTACATATGTTGTTACTATGCTAACCTTTGGCTTAGTGTGTGAATTTAATCAGTCCAGTGACAGCAGATGAAAATGATCTGTTTATATAACACCAGTGCTAATTAATTTGTGTTGTCATTGACAAATAAATAGATACACAGTTATATTTTTATTTTTAACTTGTTTTTTTATTATTATACATGCATTCATATAACACATGTACAAACACAATATAAATATTAAATATTTGAAATTACACAAATTCTAGTGAATATGCTACATAAATTGTCAATTTGCTCTAAACTGCCTGGATCCGGCTGTTGGTCCTTGACTTTGATTGACATACGCTGCTTCTTTTGTGGGGGTGACTGGTCCACACCTGCATTGTCCTGTTGAAAGAACAGACATAATCATGTAATGCTGACCAGACTTAATAAGTGATTCTTAAAAAAAATCTAAAGTCAAACTGCTTCTGCCATTTCAATATGAGGGGTCCGAATTGAAAACGATAAGAATATTGTCCAAGATTAAATTACTAAAGTGTTTAATAATTTCTAAATGTAAGTAAAACTGAGAGATCGGAGGGTCTAACCAATACTCTTTTCCGGGTCAGCTGAGACTTGGGCTGAAGGCTCCTCTGAGTTCTCTGGTCCAGTTGAGAAGTGGTCATCTGATGGGCTTGACGGTTGTACCTCTTCAGTTTAAGATTCTTCTTCACCTTGTCAATTTCCACACATAGTTTTTGTGGAGGTGACTGACACAGACCTAAATTTTCCTGTTGAGGGAACAGATACATGTATAATCGTGCAATGCTGGGCAGGTTTAATGAGTGCTTCTTAGACTAAATCTAAAGATGTCTAAATCTTTTTAGCGTTTTGTGACATAGAAAACATAGTAGCATAGTTAAAGGCAATGTTTTCTTTTTTGAATATATCTTAAAATAAGTAAAAACAAGAGATAGAAGGGACTTACAGAAGCTTCAATGCTCCATGGACACACACTCTTACTCCGACTGGGCATGGGTGCTCCCTTACATTCGAGCACCTTTGAGGCAGCCACAGGTGTCCTCTGTAGAGACTTGACAGGCTTGGTCATTTCAAAAGAGGCTTTTTGCAAATGTTTGCAAATGTCCTGTGTGGATGTGGAGGGCACATGTGCGTCCTGTGTGGATCTGGAGGGCAGAGATGCATCCTGTGTGGATCTGTTGGACAAAGGTGCATCCTGTGTGGATCTGGAGGGCAGAGATGCATCATGTGTGGATCTGGAGGGCACACGTGCGTTCTGTGTGGATCTGGAGAGCACACGTGCGTCCTGTGTGGATCTGGAGGGCACAGGTGCTCCCTGTGTGGATCTGGAGAGCACACGTGCGTCCTGTGTGGATCTAGCGAGCACACGTGCATCCTGTGTGGATCTGGAGAGCAAACATGCGTCCTGTGTGGATCTGGAGGGCACAGGTGCTCCCTGTGTGGATCTGGAGAGCAAACGTGCGTCCTGTGTGGATCTGGGGGGCACAGGTGCTCCCTGTGTGGATCTGGAGAGCAAACGTGCGTCCTGTGTGGATCTGGAGGGCACAGGTGCTCCCTGTGTGGATCTGGAGAGCACACGTGCGTCCTGTGTGGATCTAGAGAGCACATGTGCATCCTGTGTGGATCTCGAGAGCAAACATGCGTCCTGTGTGGATCTGGAGAGCAAACGTGCGTCCTGTGTGGATCTGGAGGGCACAGGTGCTCCCTGTGTGGATCTGGAGAGCAAACGTGCGTCCTGTGTGGATCCGGAGAGCAAACGTGCGTCCTGTGTGGATCCGGAGAGCAAACGTGCGTCCTGTGTGGATCTGGAGAGCACACGTGCGTCCTGTGTGGATCTGGAGAGCACACGTGCGTCCTGTGTGGATCTGGAGAGCACACGTGCGTCCTGTGTGGATCTGGAGAGCAAACATGTGTCTTGTGTGGATCCGGAGAGCACACGTGCGTCCTGTGTGGATCCGGAGAGCAAACGTGCGTCCTGTGTGGATCTTGAGAGCAAACGTGCGTCCTGTGTGGATCTGGAGAGCACACCTGCATCCTGTGTGGATCTGGAGAGCACACGTGCGTCCTGTGTGGATCTGGAGAGCACACGTGCGTCCTGTGTGGATCTGGAGATCAAACGTGTGTCCTGTGTGGATCTGGAGATCAAACGTGCGTCCTGTGTGGATCTGGAGAGCACACCTGCATCCTGTGTGGATCTGGAGAGCACACGTGCGTCCTGTGTGGATCTGGAGAGCACACGTGCGTCCTGTGTGGATCTGGAGAGCACACGTGCGTCCTGTGTGGATCTGGAGGGCACAGGTGCTCCCCGTGTGGATCTGGAGGGCAAACGTGCGTCCTGTGTGGATCTGGAGGGCACAGGTGCTCCCTCACTTGATCTGGCAGAAAAAGGTGCTCCCTGCACTCTCTTCTGCCTCCACTGTGGTGTGGTCTTCAGTGTAACATCTGAGAAGCCTGATTGCTGGGACTGAGCCTTCTTAGATGCGTCACTGAAGACCAGGGATGTGGGGCATGAAGTATCTCCTGCCTCCACAGTTCCCCAACACACGCTAGAGATGAGGTCCCCACACACAGGCTCATCAGATATGGGGTCTGAAACTTCCATGATTGCCCACCACCGCCCCGCAGCAAGGGCCGTACTGAGCTCATCTGAGTATTCAGCAGATGAGGACTGCTCTGCACTCTCAAAAATGGTGGACATGGTAGACATAAATTTGCTGATGAAAGATGATCTAGAAGTGAACAATACTTTTTGCAATCTATATCTGTGAAACACTATGAAACAAAGAGAAAAGGAAGAGATGAGTTGAGTAAACATACAGTAAAGAACCTGAAAGCTTGTTTTCTTAAGCCCAACGTATACTAATGTTGTCTGCACTGCAATTTTTGTTATCTGAGGGTCCACGAACACCTGTGTGCAGCCCAATTTTTGTGTTCACACTGAAGTGCATGTACAATAATGCATACGAAGAATGAAGAATGCAGACACAACTCAGTGCTGCTTGTAGATAAATAAGCAATTGTGCTGTACATTTGTCGAACTTGTCCATCGCTAAATTTCTGTGGAGACACGGCTTGGTGCGAGATGAAGCGGAAAGCAGAAAATAAAGTTTACCTGGGCCTTTAGTTTTCTAAAAAAATTAATTAAAAAAATTTGCCTATACAATGTATGCCCATTGGCGGTCCATCAGATGAGCCAAGGATGGCTACGAGAGTAATTAAAATGTATCCAAAAATCAATGAAGCTGAAAAAGGTTGGTTTTTTTTTTTAAATCAATTTCTTTACCAATGTGCATAACTCAGATGCACATAATGTAAAAGCATATTATAATTTCCTATGTCCCACAGGCAAATTTTCGACTTCACAAATCAGCTTAAGGTCAACCAGCTTTCAGGATCACTTCAATGTGTAATCTGCTATTGGTTGGTCAGTGAAATATAAATTATCAACAATTATATAGAAAAAAATGGTTTGATCATTCTTGATTTACATGTCAGCCCAGCCTCCCATTTCCACTCAATTCGCCACTGTGTAGGATGCCTATTTATTTGACTAGCCTAAATGTACAGTAAATCGAGACAATACAGATTCTTATACGAGTTAGGAAAATATTAAAATTCAAATCCCCAAACCCTGTGTAAAAAGCGTACTCACACACACTCGCCGACTCGCTACAAAATTGCACAAAGCCGCTGCACTCAATAAACTCACCGAACGTTCTAAGGAATGCGGCGATCATTATGACGTTAATCGACCAAACGAGTCTGAGTGATGGGAGACCTACGCTGTTTAGTTGGATTAAAACTTGCAATACAAATACAAAGAGTGACTAAGCATTATTAATTTATGATTGGATACAAAAATTAGCGCTGTTTATTATTTATATTATTTTTAGCCTTTCCAACTGATGCATAAAGTGCTTTCCCGAACAGCAGCACGATACTGATTTTATACAATTAAAAAAAAAAAAAATAGCCTACGTTAAGGCTGATATCGCCAGCAAATAGCCTATATCAAAAATAAATCGTTGCACATCTCCTGTGTCCTTGACCTGAAATTTTTCCAGCAGTTTAGCGGCTTGAGATCTCTGAAGCGAAGACAGAGGAGCCGAAACATAACGATGTATATTGTCCAAAAACCTGCTTGAGCTTTTTAAACTATGATTATTTATTTTATTATAATGTATTGATTGAAAAACGGATAATATAATTGTATAATATTAACATAAAAACGGATGTTAAATATTAAAATTCAGCTGTCCATAGAAAAGCAGTGCAGGTTAACATAACATGTCGTTTGCAGCTGAATATGAATTATTATGGGCTGCTGGTGGTGCTTGAGACTACATTTGTCATTTTGTGTTTCTGTGAAAAAAGCTAACAATAATGACGGTGTGGCCTATGATCTCTATGCAGGTGGTGGGCATACGCAAAATCCAGTTAAAGCTAGATTGTCTCATCCCATAAATTTTGCGTCTGAAAGGGAAACTCCTATAAATGCATATTCAATTAGGTCAGCCGCAAAAATAAACCTGTCCACGCTTTTTCAGGGCTAACTGACAGTAGTGCTTTCAACGCCAAAAGGGCACTAATATTAAGGCATAATATTTAGTTTTTTTGCACACACACATGTAGTGTTTCCATGTTTTATGGGGACTTTCCATAGACATAATGATTTTTATACTGTACAAACTGTATATTATATTCCCGTACACTAACCCTACCCCTAAACCTACCCATCACAGAAAACTTTCTGCATTTTTACATTTTCAAAAAACATCACTTAGTATGATTTATAAGCTGTTTTCCTCATGGGGAACAAAAAATGTCCCCACACGAACAAGGATTTCAGATATTGCCATCCTTATGGGGACATTTTGTCCCCATAATGTAGGGTTTACCAGGACACACACACACACACATACTTGTTTATGTGGTATAGAAGGTCACACAAGTTTGGTGGTGGTATATGGGGACACACCTTTCCCAATGCCCTACAGTGATGATAAAACTATCAAAAATTTTGTTTTGATCTGCAGATCACAAATCTGACTTCAAATGTTCTATACACACAACAGAACAGGGGCCTATACCATGAAGCCGGTTTAGGTGGCTAGCCAGCTATGTTTCAGTTTAGTTTGCGGTCACCCTGGGTTTTAGGTACTATGAAAGTAGCTTGGCTTTAATCGGTGTTCGTCGCCATGGTATCTTACGCTGCACGGCTAACCTGCTCCGGGGTAGGTTATGTTCTGGATTTGAGATCTCAGACTGAAGTTTGACCAATCAGCTGTGAGCAAAGAAACATAGGTGACGTAACTAATTCCCAGCTTCTGTTCTCTGTTGCAATGGCTTCACCTTTTCTTCCAAATCCTGTGGACATCTCCGCGTAAATTGTTAGACGAGCACTTCGTAGAGAACGAGTTTTTAGGGACAGACAAAATCCCCTTGACTTTCCTGATACTTACTTGTATGAAAGATACAGATTTTCCACGGAAGGAATAGGGAGCGCGGGGCACAACCTAACGCAGGGTTAAATGTAACACGGACCTTTTACATAGTTAGTCAGGATCAAGCAGGTTGTGTTTCCGCTCTTTTTCTCTCGCTGCCAGAAGACGGTCTCCCGCGAATTTGTGGAAAGTTTTGATAATATTTCGTTAAGATACTGGACAAAGAGTGTTTTGACACCATGCAAGTAAATTTTTCATCATACGTTTTTTTTGGTTTCTGAGTTGGGTGTGTAGG
The DNA here is from genome assembly GCF_051911475.1 of Siphateles boraxobius. Classification (NCBI taxonomy): domain Eukaryota; kingdom Metazoa; phylum Chordata; class Actinopteri; order Cypriniformes; family Leuciscidae; genus Siphateles; species Siphateles boraxobius. The sequence continues at coordinate 13,902,988 of NW_027508876.1, forward strand.
TTTCCAAATCTAACTTTATATTGCCTTAATCACTGTCTTGTTGGCTAAAACATAGCACCGTTTTAAAAACATGTCAGCAACTCCTAGCAACTGTTAGCTAGGCTTAAAATATTTTTTTACACTGCGGGGTTAGTTGTAGCGCAGTGTTACAACTAAGCCGCCAAGTGTACAATGATAATCAAATGAAAACAGGGAGCCACACAACTTTTCAGGTTTGAGTATTTATTTATATATTTATCTTTGTTGGACTTTCACAAACAATGTTGGAATTAATTTTTTTAAATTTAGTTTACTATGCATTGATCACTTGTTTATTTATTACAAATATAGCCTGTTTTTAATGCAATAAACCCTTTAAAATGAGATGTTAAGCTCATTTTTATTATTATTACTGTTATTATTATTAATAATAATAATTTTACATGCAGCTGCCACACAAAAATGTAATTCAACTGCAATTACAATATTTGATGATTTTATTTATTTATTCATTTATTGCAAAACTGTGCAGCCCTTTCCTATATCTCTATCCATGATATTGATCCATAATAGAAGGATGATTGGATGAGGGATGGATGTATGGATATCTATCTATACAGAATCAGATGTACAAACAATATCAAACTATACAGATAAAATAGTACTGAATTATGTGTTACACACAAGTGTTACAACTAACCCCTCTGTCTGTTACAATTAACCCCGCATACGGGGTAAGTTGTAACATTTGCACTTCTGTCGCTTTCAGTGCAACTGTACGGAAATGGTAGGCACTAGGAAAAAAACTTTAAGTGTTCATTTGTAGCAGAGATGTGTATGGTGCTTGTCTAAAAAAAAGTTGAATCTAACTTAATTATTTTTTTAATAATTGAGCCAAAACCAAAATGTGTTAGGTTGTGCCCCGCTCTCCCCCTATCTTATCTTTGCGAACTTCTTGAGCCGCATATAACAAATGTGACTCGTCGAAGCCATGCACTTACTGTACCGCAAATGGTATGTATTGCGTTGCGCTATTTTGCAAGTGATACATACTTGTATGCGGTCGGTGATGCAGAGAACCTTGGGAAAAACACAGTTTGTCGAAGCATTCGCAAGGTGGTCCTCGCACTGCAGCGGTACATAAATAGCTTTATTGTGTTCCCTGGACATTTATCGACCATGTCCATAAAAGAGGGTTTTTATAAAATTGCCGGTAAGATATATTGAGTGACAGAACAAATTTAACCTTTCACATTCAGTAGTTTTTTTTTCTTCAAAAAGCAGATTTCACTTAAAGCACTTAAATGTATTGTACAATAGTTTACAGTAGCTACATCTTAAGAATGGTTTTAAATGCGTAGCCTATTTTTATTTATTTATTCCTATGATAGGATTCCCTAGAGTCATTGGAGCAATAGACTGCACACATATTGCAATCTCCACAGCTCTAGGAGAACATGAGGCTGATTATGTGAACAGAAAGTCCTTTCATATGTTCCATGTTCAGGTAGGGCTGTGAGATGATTTTTATTTGCAATTTAGATCAATCTTTAAATGAATAGTAACTAACAGATAGGACAATGATTTACTGTACATTTCATCTGCAGATGACTTGTGATCATGAATGCATGATCACAAGCTTGGATTCCAAGTGGCCTGGCTCAGTGCATGACTCACGAATTTTCCGTGAGTCTATGTTGTGTCAGCGCTTTGAGGAAGGCAAGTGAAATTTGGCACAGTACAAAATACTTTAAACGTGTTCATTTTAATTGTGACAGCAAAACTTACACAATTTTCCCTTTTCTGTGGCAGGGCTTTTTGATGGCCTGTTGGTAGGAGACAGGGGTTATGCATGCCAGAGGTTTTTGCTAACCCCCTATCCTGACCCTCAAACAGGGCCACAAAACCGCTTCAATGTGGCCCTCAGTAAAACCAGGGTCAAGATCGAGATGACTTTCGGCATCCTAAAGGCACGTTTCAACTGCCTTAGACGCTTAAGAGTGTCACCAGAGCGGGCATCACAGATAGTGGCTGCATGTGCCATTCTGCACAATATAGCCACTCTCAGAAAGGAGCGAGTACCACCACACAACCAGCTTCTACCCGATGAAATTGACCCCATCACACTTGACCACCCAGCTGGCGCAGCTGTCAGAGATGCAATCACAACACAATATTTTACTTAATAAAAGCACATTAACACTGCAGATAGGTCTCATTGTTTTATTGGTCATGTGGCTAGGGAGGAAGAAAGAGAACAAGAGAAAGTTCCATTAATAAACATTCATAGTGTTCATACTAAAGGATTACTTGGTTAAATAAGTTCACATGAGATCTGTTTTTTCCAGCTGTTTGATCTCCAATTTAATTTTTTTTATTTGGAGCCTCCTCAGCTCACAGTCCAACTCTTTTAGTGAACAGTCTAGTTCTAGACTCCTAGTAAAGGGCCCTGACTGAGTCGGTTTCCACCTGAAACAATCATCACAAGTTTTCTGGATGTTAATCAAGAAATCACAAAAAGTGGCATGCCTTACAAGCATAGGACTGACTGTAATTTATGTCAAGGGTTTAAAGTATTACCTTGTTCACATTCCTTCTGTAGCCCATTGAGGTAGAGGCTTCAGTTTCTGGGGCAGGTTGTGAAAAATTCTACAATAAAAGAGATGTGTAAGGGTCAGTCACTTAATTATGACATTTAAATGTGTGCCATAATAAAAAGCCCAATGCATTCACCTCAGCAACTGCCTCAGAACACACAGACAGAGTGTCTTCATCTGCTTCACCCTAATAAATAAAAGTAGGCCAATATAAAGCATAACTGTTGTAAAACTGTTGTGTTTTGTCTGCTGTATACTGACCTCTGTGTGGGAGACTGTGTGCATGTGTGCTGGTTTCAACAGGGACACTGGATTTCCCTCTACTGCAGAATAGAGTCAGCCATATTTAACACTTTTTAAAAATTAGTAATGCATTGCACACACATACCCAGTGTCACTTGCTTCGAGGAGCCAGCACCAGGGTCAGATTGCACAGCACCTGCAATACCATCCATAATTGGCCGCCCCTTATTGCTGCTCAGAGCCAACTCCTCCGCCACAGTGTATTCTGGAGGAGGTGGCCCTCCCCCAGTTTTCCGGATTTCACACTTTTTTTTTGTTTGCTGCAAACAAGTGTTTGTGATAAAATGTTCACAAAAATAATAAAAGGTTATTGTAAATACTCACCACTTTGAATTATATTTTTATATTTTGTCTTGATCTGCTGCCAAGAACGTTTGGAGTTGGGGTTGCTTCTAAAAACCAATGAATATCAATCTTTCTTAGGATGTCATGGCCAATACATTCACATTTTACAGACATTCACATTTTATCTACATATATACACACACACAAATGTTTTATATTTATATATTAACATGAATACACACATTTTCATTTTATTTAATAAATTTTTAATGATTATGTACATAATTTTACATTAATGGCCTATAGAATGTATTGTTTAACTTACGCATTAACGCAATCAGCAATCTTCCTCCAAGATTGTTCTCTTGCTTTGGCAGCAGAGACAGTGTTACTGCGTGCTAGGAAGACATTTCTATATTCTTCATATTTCTGAAGAATAATCTGTTGCTCCTCCGCAGAAAAATATACAGCTCTCGCTCTATCCATATCGAACGCGATTGGTTGTTCGGTGCCGACGTCACTCTTTTATGTGCACGCGCCCGTGGAGTAATCATAGTTTAAGGCTCAAAGCCTGAGTTGACAGAAAGTTGATGAGCTGCTTCATGGTACCAATAAAGCCTGATTGCATCAGTTTGGTTTTGTCAACTCTAAACCAATCCTGTAACCCTGAGTTTGTTCAACTACCATCATGGTACAGGCCCCAGAAATTATATTTTGGTGGTATACAAGGACATTCCCGCCCATCCTAAAATGTTCCCGCCTATGACATAATTGTGATTTCTGGGGCCCAACCGGATTATGAGGACACTCATTTTACAATACACAAAATATGTAATTTCAGTGGATATACAGTACAAACTCGTCTCTGTATCTCTATTCTCTCAAGTGTTTATACAGTAAACTCGTCTCTGTACTGTATAAACACCTTCTGATAGAATAGATGTAAACTCGTCTCTGTATCTCTATTCTCTCAAGTGTTTATACAGTAAACTCATCTCTGTATCTCTATTCTCTCAGGTGTTTATACAGTAAACTCGTCTCTGTATCTCTATTCTCTCGAGTGTTTATACAGTAAACTCGTCTCTGTACTGTATAAACACCTTCTGATAGAATAGATGTAAACTCGTCTCTGTATCTCTATTCTATCAGAAGGTGTTTATACAGTACAAACTCGTCTCTGTATCTCTATTCTCTCAAGTGTTTATACAGTAAACTCGTCTCTGTACTGTATAAACACCTTCTGATAGAATAGATGTAAACTCGTCTCTGTATCTCTATTCTCTCAAGTGTTTATACAGTAAACTCATCTCTGTATCTCTATTCTCTCAGGTGTTTATACAGTAAACTCGTCTCTGTACTGTATAAACACCTTCTGATAAAATAGAGGTAAACTCGTCTCTGTATCTCTATTCTCTCAAGTGTTTATACAGTAAACTCGTCTCTGTACTGTATAAACATCTTCTGATAAAATAGAGGTAAACTCGTCTCTGTATCTCTATTCTCTCAAGTGTTTATACAGTAAACTCGTCTCTGTATCTCTATTCTCTCAAGTGTTTATACAGTAAACTCGTCTCTGTACTGTATAAACATCTTCTGATAAAATAGAGGTAAACTCATCTCTGTATCTCTATTCTCTCAGGTGTTTATACAGTAAACTCGTCTCTGTGTATCTATTCTATCAGAAGGTGTTTATACAGTAAACTCGTCTCTGTATCTCTATTCTCTCAAGTGTTTATACAGTAAACTCGTCTCTGTACTGTATAAACACCTTCTGATAAAATAGAGGTAAACTCGTCTCTGTATCTCTATTCTCTCAAGTGTTTATACAGTAAACTCGTCTCTGTATCTCTATTCTCTCAAGTGTTTATACAGTAAACTCGTCTCTGTACTGTATAAACATCTTCTGATAAAATAGAGGTAAACTCGTCTCTGTATCTCTATTCTCTCAAGTGTTTATACAGTAAACTCATCTCTGTATCTCTATTCTCTCAAGTGTTTATACAGTAAACTCGTCTCTGTACTGTATAAACACCTTCTGATAGAATAGAGGTAAACTCGTCTCTGTATCTCTATTCTCTCAAGTGTTTATACAGTAAACTCGTCTCTGTATCTCCATTCTGTCAAGTGTTTATACAGTAAACTCGTCTCTGTACTGTATAAACACCTTCTGATAAAATAGAGGTAAACTCGTCTCTGTATCTCTATTCTATCAAATGTTTATACAGTAAACTCGTCTCTGTACTGTATAAACACCTTCTGATAAAATAGAGGTAAACTCGTCTCTGTATCTCTATTCTCTCAAGTGTTTATACAGTAAACTCGTCTCTGTATCTCTATTCTCTCAAGTGTTTATACAGTAAACTCGTCTCTGTTTCTTTATTCTCTCAAGTGTTTATACAGTAAACTCATCTCTGTATCTCTATTCTCTCAAGTGTTTATACAGTAAACTCGTCTCTGTACTGTATAAACACCTTCTGATAGAATAGATGTAAACTCGTCTCTGTATCTCTATTCTCTCAAGTGTTTATACAGTAAACTCGTCTCTGTATCTCTATTCTCTCAAGTGTTTATACAGTAAACTCGTCTCTGTACTGTATAAACACCTGATAGAATAGATGTAACCTCGTCTCTGTATCTCTAATCTATCAGAAGGTGTTTATACAGTAAACTCGTCTCTGTACTGTATAAACACCTTCTGATAGAATAGATGTAAACTCGTCTCTGTATCTCTATTCTCTCAAGTGTTTATACAGTAAACTCGTCTCTGTATCTCTATTCTCTCAAGTGTTTATACAGTAAACTCGTCTCTGTACTGTATAAACACCTTCTGATAGAATAGATGTAAACTCGTCTCTGTATCTCTATTCTCTCAAGTGTTTATACAGTAAACTCGTCTCTGTATCTCTATTCTCTACAGAGACGAGTTTACTGTATAAACACTTGACTGTATAAACACCTTCTGATAGAATAGATGTAAACTCGTCTCTGTATCTCTATTCTCTCAAGTGTTTATACAGTAAACTAGTCTCTGTATCTCTATTCTCTCAAGCTTTTATACAGTAAACTCGTCTCTGCATCTCTATTCTCTCAAGTGTTTATACAGTAAACTCGTCTCTGTATCTCTATTCTATCATGTGTTTATACAGTAAACTCGTCTCTGTATCTCTATTCTATCAGGTGTTTATACAGTAAACTTGTGTCTGTAACTCTATTCCAGGTGAGGCTGAGTTTGGCCCTAACATTCTGCTAAACGTCTCCTTTTGTGTTCCACTGAAGATAGAAAGTCATACAGGTTTGAAACAACATGAGGGTGAAGAAATGCTCACAGAATTGCCTTTTGCTCACAAACCACTGCTGCCATAAGTTTCTTAAGTTATGAAAATAACAAAAACAACAAAGTAATAATCAAAATAGAACAACATTAAATAAGACACATGATGTAACTTTACTTGATTTGGGGTTTCCTTTTTAAACTAATTCCACGATTTCTGACAAAATCTCTGATGTTTTGTGCAGTTCGCCTTGCCAAAACAGGATCTTCAGCGGTCTTACACTGCAGGCATTCAGTCAGTGTGGCCAGTTTCCCTTTGGTTACATGTGCCTTAAAATGTTTCATTACAGCGCTAACTTCCGCATTCGACCAGCACACTTTTTGTCCTCTCCGTGGGTTTTCAATTTGTGCCTCACTCTCATTCTCTGTACAGAATAATAAATACGTTAGTAAGCTCTAACTATATGAGAGCTCATGTACTTACAATGATGGTTGTATACCAATTTAAACCTCAGGTACCTTGCGAAACTTCAGTGGTTTCCTCAATGGGCATCTGATGAACATCTGCAAGAAATCAGTTATATACCAATCAGGAAACTTGGATGTAACTTAAATTTACAGAACTCGATGTTAACTGTTTATAAACCGGATATCTTGATGACATTACAAACAAAATATTTAAAATATTATTCTAGAGATTAAATATCATCAGCCTGTTAAACAGCTGCTTTTTAAAACTTGTGTTCATTTGTCATTTATCTGTTTTTGGCGAATTTATTGGTTAATCTCTAATTTCAATAATATTCTGCTAGAAAAGTTGCAATTTATGCATAATATACAGTATAATTGTATCTATGCATTTTATATATGCCAATAATCTAATGAAAATGATGGGTTAAAATAATAAACAAATAAAGAAGTGTGAAGTCCGCACACTGGAAATTAATGCTCCAAAGGATTTATTAAAAGGCAACGTTTCGACCCTCAGGTCTTCATCAGGCACAATACCAATGTAGAGTGAAGTCAACTTTAAATAGACACAGGTGATCACCTTAAAATAATAAACAAACATGTTCATAAACTTGACACATACCAAAATCACTGGAGACACCTGCAGCTCCAGCAGGAGCATCATCCTCAGACAGGCTCTCATCAGGATCACTGGCATCACAATCCGTCAAACTGATCTCATCTTGAAGAAAAAGTGAAATTTAGAACATAAACATCTACATATTTAACATGTACTCAAAAGTAACTTGTGAAAAATGAAAATTAGACTACACCCTACAGTGTACCCAATGGATACAGTGTACGTCACATGAATTAAGTTTCCTTAAATCTTCCTATGAGTGTAAAATATCCACTGTACTGCCTACACTCGGATGCACAAGACAAGTCATCTTCATTTATATAGCGCTTTTAACAATGTAGATTGTTCCAAAGCGGCTTCACAGTGATAAACGGATAATTTACATTAACATACCTTCTATCTCAATGTCATCAAGCGATTTGCCTTGAATATTAGGAAGACAGCCCTTTTCCATGGCTAGCAATAACTTGGATATTTTAGCCAGCTGAGTAGTGGCTTCAGGCAGCCTGTAATAGTCGCGGTGGACGCGGATATCGTGTCCTAAGAAATCTGCCACCTGATCCAATTCGTTGTTTTTCAGGTTTAGGATTTGGGAGAGAGTAGCTACATGTTTGCGCAGAGAAGTTGATCTTAGAAACTCTGGATTTTTAGCTCCACATTCACTTGCATAGACCCTAAGAGAGTCTGGGCCTCTGTAGTGACTCTGGGAGTTGGGTCTGGCAAACAAGAATTCATTAGTGTCCAGCACTCCACATTCACTTCTCTTGCTGACCAGCAGTGTCAGGGCATCAACCATATCAGGTGAGAGAAGAACCGCAACCTTTCTTCCTCTTTTCCCCCTGATCTCAACGCGACTAAAATGGCTGCAGAGTTTCTGTTCAAAGTTGCTCAGGCCCATGGCAACATCATCATGGAGAGAAGTGCTGTCCCTTTCTTGGAAGCCTTTGAGTGGCATTTTAGAGACCTCTCCTGCACGTCTGCGGTTGAAAACAATGATTTTGGTGAGCGTTGCTTTGGCTAGTTCTGCATAGCTTTGAGGTGACCCAGTCTCTTTTAGTTTCTGAAATGCCGTGTATGCAGTCTTCTCAAGGAACCGATGAAGGCACTGTACGTCCTGAGTGAAAGGCAGTGTTGAAGGCTTGTTAAATTTTGCCTCATTCAGTGTGACTAAAGCAGTGTGTGAGATCATCTCGGACCACTTTGAGGAGTAGAGCTTTTTAAAGGTCTCTGTCGACGCGATCAGTTCCTTGTCCTCGGACATCAGTGCTCTGCAGTGAATGATTTCACTAATCTTATTCAAAGAATGCCCCAATTTCAGTGCAAGGCTTGGACATTGATAGCAGTGACTCTCGTCGTCATAGCCAGACAGCCTCTGGACCGCTCCAATGAGTCTGTGAAAATTGGCAGGTTTCACAGCTTCTTCAAGACTGTATATAGAAAACTCTCTACGCAAAGTCAACAACAATCTTCCAATTTCTCTGAGTTTTTGACGAATGTACTCAAATTTGGTAGGGTCATGTCCATGTTTGTTAAAGAAAGACTGTGCAAGCTGAAGAATACTCAGGTCATTTTTGACAACAGCAGAAATGTCATCCTGGTTCATCACACTTAAGAGTTTCCAAACTCCTTGACATATCGGCTGACTGAATGAAGACTCTGCCATAGTTGCCAGACCCAAAACCCTGGTTCTCCCTTGGTTTTCACTGTCAGACGCTGGTTTTGAGGAACATCTTTTCAAATGACGCCATAGATCTCTCCGTACAAACATCCCTTTGCAGTACATGCAATGCACAAAATGCTTTGAATCACGTTCTTTTTTTGGTGCGCGTTTTATTTTAAGGGCCCCCTCTCCACACTGTAAAACGTCTGTGTTATGCTGATAGTTGCCCTTGTTCCTGAGTTTTTCCAGCATTGCTTTACGTTCTTTGGAGTGCACAGGGAGTGACAAAGCCTGCCCAACTTCAACATCAGACATATGAGTTTTCAAATGGCGTGCTAACTTGGACTGAGGTTTCCCGCAGATGTAACAATAGTTCTTACTATTTGTTGAACAGGAAATCTTTGCTGATTGCTCACACTGATCTGCTTCAGACATACTGCTTTCTCTACCTTCCTGTCTCAACGTTGCTGCCCTTTTTGCACTCAAAAGCTTCTCAGTACTGTCCTCTCTGTTGTGTGATCGGGGTGATGACATAACCTCTGTTGACCTGCATACCTCTGAACCTTGCTTTCTGGGAAGGTGGCATTCAACTGTCTCTGATTCAATGCTCTGATTCAATGTCTCTCTCAACATCAGTCAACTGCTCCTCATGACATAGCAAGCCAGACTCTTCATACACACATGCTGCTTCCCTGGCCTTTAAGATTGTTTTCCCTTTGTCCTCAGATAAATTCAGAGGGGTTACATCAGATTTGAGGGGTTCACTAAACTTAGAGGTTACAGCTCCCTGTATATCTGAGAGGAGTTTAGCTTGATCATATCTTGCTGGTCTTGTTGTCAGTTCAACTGAACTGTCTGACTGATTGTCTGACTCAGACTGTGGTATGTATTCCTCATCTGACTGCTCGTCTTCCTCTGAACTTACTTCCTATTGTCAATATACTTATGATTAATTTACAGTAATAATAGAAAGTTCATTCATAAAACTGAGGAGCAAACAATATAGAATCAAACATTCTCTTACCAGTGATGACTGTTTTCTAGTCCATTTGTGAAACTTTGAATAACAGGACTTGTGCCAAAAACTGGAGCACACTATGAGAGAAATCATGTTTCAGGACAATAACAGCTGTTAACATTTGTATTGCATTTAGGTATATAATCTCATGTTAATTTACTATAACCCTCTTTTCCTTATTAATGGTTTTTAGTGGTGTAATAGAGCACAAAACTCACAAAGGTTTGGATCATATACAGTTTTTGGTAACAGATAGGATATTATTTTAAGATCAGGAAAATAAAAAATAAAGAGGTGTTTAAATGTAACTTTGCTTTATATGCATTACTTTAAGCAAATTTTAAGTACTTTTATACCACAGTAAAAACTACTAGCCTAACCAATAATCTGATAATAACCTGCAACAGTTATTCAATTTTGATATTAAATGAATGATACTAAAATGAATTAAAGATATGTGATACTTTAAAATAGACATTATACTTACATTTACATCTCAGGCCATTCCACTTCAGTGCAGCAACAGGTCCCACACATTCAGCACATCGGTCCATGCTTGATATTGCTGAAGTGACCACGTCATGCTTACAGACCTGTGAAGAAAAACAATTGTGAATGTGAAATAGTAGAACGGGAATATTCTAAAACACACATGTAAAACTACATTATGAGCTACATTAGCATTCATTAATCGTTTCATTTTTTTGGGTGAAAGGGAAGCTGTGGTCATATCATTAAAAAAAGACCATTACATTGCATTGCTTAAATGGTATCGGTTGATATGCTGTAACACAAATCCTTATTTAGACATTGTCTAGTATTACTAAAAAGAGCTTATAAAAAAAAAGGCTGCATGCTCTTCACTTTGAAACGGAGTGCAATAGTCTATTTACTTAATTTCAGTCATATCGTGCTTTCGACTTTAGTTCATTTGACAGATTCTTTGCCTAAGCAATGGCACAGAACACAATGTTAAATACATTTTAAGTTATTATTAAAAGAGTAAAAATATTTTTTGGTTCATTCGGTTCAAACTGGGGGAGGACAGATTAGACTGTGTTGGGCCAGCAGAGTAAAGGCAATTAATGGGAAACACTGTGTAAATAATTTAACTAAAACATGTAAATACCTCTTTGACTCCTTCAGTAGGTGCACAAACACTCTGCTCCTCATTTAACAAGTACTCTTTGACAGGAGGCATCTGAAAACAATGAAAAAAGAAGGCTAATGTGGTGAAGATACACTACAACAAACTAGTATTTTCTAAAATGATGCAATGGTCTTTTTAATTACCATCTCAACATCCTTCTCAACACAGTCTTGACCTTCCAATGATAATCTGTCCTTCTCAGGAGTCACCTGGAAGTAAAGAAAAGAAAAAAGCTACTAAACAATATTACAGACAGGATTCAGAGATTATCCAAATAAAGCAGCATCACAAGCTAAGTTTCCATCCACTTGTCAATTGAATTATCTGAAGTTCAGTTAAAAAAAAACTCATGCAAATAAAGCTGGTGAAAGTGTGTTTCCATCCAACGGCTTAAAAGCGAATAAAAACCTGTGCGTAATGCCGTCACATGCTGTTTTGCGAACAAATTGGTATATCGAATTGATTTGAGACATTTTAAGGTGTTTCCATTCATTTTCCAAACATTTGCGAACAAAGTTTTGCTAGACTTTCGAACTTAGTTAGCAACTATGGTTTTGGGAAACGCACCCCAGGTCAGAAGTGGTGAAGACTGCCGCGTCATGCGCACGGTATAAATCCATCCATATGTTTCCCAAACCACTATAAATCAAACAAAAAAAAGTTGTCTTTTTAAAAATGTTTTTTCCTCAAATGCAAACACGAAAAATAAGACAAAAGACTAAGTTGTGTGACAGTTCTCCATTACGGACGTGACCGCTCTGAAAGCGGCACTAAAAGACTTTCAAACTTTCACACAGAGACCTCAAAACAGAAAGCACAAAGCCTATTAAAGCGAATTTCGTTTTTTATTAATTGCATCTTAACTTTTTCATTAACCAATTTCCTGGATTTAATAAATAAAAAGTAAATATAGCAGACGAATAGATAATCACAAGATGAGGCTACGATGCCTGAACTGGAGATTATATCATTATGAACCGAACCGTAGCCCACTCGCCTCACAGGCCTAAAAAATGTGAAATATATCTATTATCTACAGAAAGCAGGTTCTAAACAGAACCATCCAAAACAAAATAAAACTATGCAATCCGTAGGAAATGTGCATTTCTCTTCGCAAGTCAGTATCGTCAACTTCATCTTTGCAGCCGACACAGAAAACACTTTGATAAACAATTAAAATGTCTCATTGCCAACCATAGACAGTATATAAGAGGCACAAATAGAGCGGAAATACTGGGCGGAAATGAACAAAAACTTCTAGGTTTTGTGGCGTTTTGCAACCATAAAATAACCTGAAAACTTAAATCGCAATTCATTTTTTTTTCGGCAAATAACGTTTCCATCAGCATTTATCCCATAATCTGTATATCGATCAAGATAAAATCCGATGAGACCGAACGCATTTCATTTGAGTCAATATTCATGAATTTCAATCGAATTTTACTGTTTCCATAAGGCATTTTTCATTTGATATCACTTAATTCATATAAAAAACTTGTGGATGGAAACATAGCTACAGACATAACTTTTCCAGTCCTTCAGTGGATGCACAGACCCTTGATTCAATTAACACTGACTGATCACTGACAACTGTCAACTGAAAACATGAAATAAAAACAAGCTCACATTATGAATGAGGTACTCAAGCAAAAGATGGCTAATGATACCATTATTAGATGATGCCCGAACAAATTCAGGTATGATGGCACATTTTCAACCACTAGGTAATTATAGTGGACAAATAAATTCATAGGTTACAGCAGTGACTTGCACATTAAAAAGAGGGAGAAATATTAACGTGGTATTCATGCATTTAGTTAAAATCCTGAATATATGTCCATTACCATTTGATTTTTAGAGAGAGAAAAAAAACAATACCTTATGTACATCTCTGGCTTCTGAATGAGTGTTCACTTTAAGAGTGGGGGGTTCAACCTCACGGAGAGTCTACAAAACATAAAATTAGACATTTGAAACACTGGTCTAAATATGTTAAAAGCCTAGGTTGCAATTTGCAAAAACATATTTGCTACATTTGCTCATATGAGTTGGGAATCAAAAACAATTCCAATTCTAAAATATGATACTTACGGTCAGGAATTGTATACTAGTTATAAAATTAACATTTAAATTCCTCCGATCTATTCCTTTGTGTGCATTTTAATATGACTTTGAACTATTCAAGTGCTAGCCCCATGCATTCTTTTCTGTGCTGCACACACATCCAAAGCACACTCACAGAAAAAGTGTCCTAATGTTCATTTAAACCATAGACTCACGCATTGCTCTTCTGTGCTGCTCACACATCAAAAACAAATCTCTCTAAGAAATCCACCTTTTATAGTGAATAGTGCGAGATACTGAAACAAGTATTTTTCAATTATCATTCTGCATCTTTTTGCACATGAATGGACAAATACACACAATTATGTGTCAAAATATCTTTGTAAACAGTCAGTTTTGTCTTAAATGAATGTAACAGTTGAGAACAGTTCCGTGCAGCTCTTAAAGTTACAGCAGCGCAATATTCCTGCTGCTGTCTTTTTAATAAAGGTAAATCAAACCACAAAAGATAGAGAAAATTCAGTTTTTGACTGAATACGTTTGGTAACATTTCATTACAGTTTCTGTAGTATTTGTGCGATAGCTAATTTATTAGCTACAACTTGTCTTTATTAATGCTTGAAATTTATAATAGCTAGGCTAGTTGTTTATACGGTATTTTTAAACCATAGGCAAAATTTTCTTGTGTAAGAGTTCTTAAGACTGTGGATTTTTGTTTATGGGATTCAGCTACAATGAAATGTTTTAGAATCAGACCTAGAATAAATGTGAATGATATACAAGTTTTTTTTACCTTATTGGAATCAATGAGAATTGGAATACCATAGATATGCAGAATTGAGAAATATTAGAGAAATGTTCAAGTGTCACCCAAGGTAATGTTCATGGCTTTTTATATGAATTATATTATGTGAGTGTTCATTACAGTATGTCTGTGTTGTGTGTAGCTTTACACCCGTTTTATGAGGACACAGTATTATGAGGACATCATACAAACATGTTCCTGATGTTTGACTTGACTGGAGAATCTCAGTGTGTTTGTGTTAGTTTGACAGGTCCTGGTCTATGAGGACACAGTATTATGAGGACATCATACAAACATGTTCCTGATGTTTGACTTGACTGGAGAATCTCAGTGTGTTTGTGTTAGTTTGACAGGTCCTGGTCTATGAGGACACAGTATTATGAGGACATCATACGAACATGTTCCTGATGTGTGACTTTGACTGGGTGTGATGTGTTAGTTTGACAGGTCCTGGTCTGTGTAGAGATGCAGCGATTACTGAATTTCACAATTAACCGCGCTTTAAAATGTCGCGGTTAATTAATCGTAAAGACTATTCTACACCGAGTGTTCTGCACGGAACGGAAATTTTGCAACTAACACAAAACGAAAACAGTTACACCAGCGGTGCACCAGCTTAAAGTGCCGTGCTCATCAGTCACTAAGGCAAAGGGACTAAGCAGCGACGCTCTATTTCCACCGAAAAAACGCTTTAAGTCAGCAGTGGGCACATTTGTACTGTAACGTGCTGATCTACGCAGCGGTCCCATAAAACGTTAAAAAATGTAAACGTCTGGGAGAATGAATAGAGCAGACATATCGATCTGAATAAGAGTGACGATGCAGAAAAGAGCTCTATTCGGTACGTTTTTCTGTGCTCACACACCCGACCCGAAGCGTGCAGCCATGCACATAGACACCTATACAGCGCGCGAGTACTGAATTGAGCTCTCTTTCGTGTCTGAATAGAAAAATACACACAACATTATGTCTAAATGTCCGATTTGGATAGTATTCATGTAAACTATGACGGTAACAGTTGTGAGAGTATCTGATGTGCATCAGTGCAATTGGATCCGCATGTCATTGGAAATGATCCGACGTCTTAAAGTGATAGTGGATAATAAACCTAATGCGGTCTGTCTCCTTAATATTGATCAAGCAACAAAAGATAAGAGAAAAGCATTCACTGTTTTTTAATAGCTTTAATAAGGATTAATTATATTCATACAAATAAATATGGCTGCTTGAAAGAATAAAGAATGATGTATGCAAGTAGTTATAAAGAATGCATATATCATTCATGGAAAAGAAGATTGTTTTACTTTAGCAAAGGTGGTTTTAATTAAGATATTTTTTAAGTCACAGTAGTTAAATCTGTGTCTGTATTGAATGTTCAAACTTAAAAATCATTCATATTAATGGCTTGATAGATTTTTGAGAAATTCTAAATTAATGCATTACAATTGACCTAAACCCATTATATTTTAGACGACTAAATCTACTGTAGATTTAGTCGACTAAAATCTTATTGTGTTTCATCGACTAAAACTAGACTAAAACTAAAACAATTCAGATGACTAAAATATGACTAAAACTAAATGGCATTTTAGACAAAAGACTATGACTAAACTAAATCAAAATTAACACTGCGGTGAGTGTTCATGTGATATTAAACATTAGTAGTGTTGTGAAATTAATTGATGCATAATAATCGTGATAATCGTTAAATCGTGATTATTTCTCAGACAATAATCGTACTTACAAAATCTGTAATCGTTGCATCACTAGGTCTGTGAGGACACTAGTTTTACTGGGACACTGGTAACTAGATACATTTGGACGGCACCCTGAGTTCAAGTGTGTGTGTGTATGTATGAGAGTGATACAAGACAACACGCCTCTGCCAGTTGTACAGTAAGTGATCAGGACTCAAATTTTTGCACAAACAATCATATTTCAGTGACTGATAACTGTGGCAAACAATCTGTTTCTGAGGAACACTGAAATATGTTCTATTCTTTAAGGACTAAGTAAATTATTAAATTAACTTCTTGGATACCTTTAGATTTGCTGTATCTTGTTTGGGTCTCAACTGAGTCTTTTCAGTTGTCATCTGAAACAAGTTTTAAAAAACAAATAAGAAACTTATTACTTGACAAATAATTACTATTGTAGAATTACTTATTGAAAGTCTATTTTAACTGAATAGGCTACTTTATTTACCTTCTATTGTGATTACATTTTATCTAACAAGTACAATTATGAGTATTCAATATTGGCATGAACTGTTCTTGAGATGTCCTCATAAAACAGGTGTAAAGCTACACACAAATTGACATACCAGTACTGTAATCAACACACATGTAATGTAAAACATAAAATCCATTACATTTGACCTTTAATATTTTTAACCTTTGAAATAATTGAATAAATAAAAATTGTTATTGTAAAGGTTTACATACCTCTCATCGCCATGGCCACTCAGAATCCCCGTAATTATATGTGATCTCTTCACCAGCACAGATGCTTCTTATAGCAAATAAGCATAGGTGAGGTTTTCCATCCACACGGATCGTCTTCATCTTGCTGTTTGGGTTAATATGTTCATCATTTACAAGTCTACCAAGAGAAGAGTCATCTCGGGCTGCATCAACACTAAACAAAAGAGAGATCAACAATCAATAATGGAGTCTTATTCCTTTTAAAATGGTTTTGACATTAACCCTCTGGGGTCGGCGGTCTCGCCGGCGATACCAGCTCACTTTTTTCCTTACCAGTGCAAAAGAGACTCAAATTACTCTGTTGATTTTGATCTTACATATAAGTGTTGTACATTATTCGATCCTGTTAAGTTTGTATTTTTTTTGTGGAACCTCATAATAAAAACAAAGTGTTGTGCTTTTCGCCTAATAAAGAAAAATAAACATGATGCGCGTTCTGCGTTCTCTCTGTCAGTGAAGTCCATTCTGAAACGCGTCCGAAAAATGAACTGTAACTCTGCAAATACTCAGTCAAACAGGTATACAGGCACACAGTCATGAAGCCTGAATTATCTTCTTTTAAATGAAGTGATTTATATAAAAAACAAATTTTCTCATTTTATGTAATCTGTACGAAAAGAGAGAGATGATAGTCGTTCTCGTCTCAGGTCATTAAAGTTAATTTGACCACGCCCACAGAGCGCGCGCTCTATTCAAACACAAATGCTCTGAGGCGATCCATTACATTTGAAATATAGTTAATTTTAATTGTTGTTGTAATTGTAACCTTTTTATTAAAATAGCAAAAATATATGTAGGCTACATATAAATAAATCTTAGGTAAATCTTTAAAGCCCAATATAAGCCTCCTCTTTAAATTATTTGTATTGTGTTTTATTAGTGACACATTTGGAATATATTCCCAAACTTTCTGTAAAAACAGTATGAGAATTAACTGCACAATTACTAGAAATGTTTACATTTGATATTATACAATTTGCAAGCACATTGCATTCTTGTGGCTCAGTGACACACCTGAATGAAAGGGTCATTAGTATGCAGCCCCATTATGCGCTCATTATGCGGGCCCATTGTCTTCTCAGGTGTGAATCACAGCAGGTCACACCCCTGCACATATTGCCTTTCCAAACAAAAAGTGTCATTTTTAAATTTAAACCAATCTATTGTTTTATGTGAATGATAAGGCAGGATGATTTTCAGATCATTTTGAAGAAAAAACTCTAGGCGACAACATCCATTAGTCAAAAGTCGTGCGGACACATATTTAGTATGTGTTTTGTGGCCTTATTTCAGAAACTTTAAGTTTTAGTTTTTTCAATAACCACGCATAAACAATATTCTCTCAAAAATGTACATAAATGTTGATAACATATTATGGTAGCCCTGTGTGTGCTAAATAGAGTGTAATTACACCTTTGCCAGTAATTTGTTTATAAGCAACTGAAAAAAGCACAAATGTCAGAGTATGTCAAAACATCTCAAGGACCCCAAAAACACCTTGGACCCCAGAGGGTTAAAAACAGAATATCAGTTCTGAAAACCTTGGAACATCAAATATTATATTATTTGCGTTCAATCATTTAATGCTCATTACCCAGCATTGATAATACATAACTGATAAATATAATAATTATAACAAAACGTGCAATAAGCTTTGCATTAAATAATCATTGACATGTCCACTTTCACATTTTAATTATAATTATAAATAAACACTATTGCGCAAAAGTCTTACGCATGTTAGTTTTTTCACCTAGCCTGGCTAACGTCAGACTCAAGTTTGATTGAGACTTGGGTCTGGGAACCACATGATCATTTTCTCGTATTTGAGGCATGGTTTACGAATGCCCAGAGCCGTTTATTGGGTGCTACGAATGTCTATCAAATGCGCCTGTACGTAGCTCATAGCCAATCGTTTTAATTATACCAGATGATGTATGTAGAGCGACAGAAAGTAGACGAGGAAGAATTTGCCAACCGCCATTAAATCCTAGAAGAAGACGAGGAAGACAACGATGGGTCAGAGATTTACGTGTACACGATGGCGTGTATCTAATGGCCGTTTCACACCGCATGCGTGAGCAGCGCGTATTTTTTTTCGGCGTGCATGTTAATCAATGAGTGCATTAACACCGGGAGCAGCGTCGAGCAGGAGCGGCGCGTGAGCAGCAGTGGAGCGGGGGTTTTGGCAAGTGAAAGCACACTTTTGATGGGACAAAAATAAATATGATTTCACACAAAAAGTGCCCAAAATGCACAGAATAAGCATGTCAAGTGAGTTTTAACAAGAACTTGAGTAGGCAAATAAAAGAAAATAAAGACTCAAAAATATTTATAGAAGATTTAGGCTACCCGGTAAAAACTTGTTTTTAATTATTCAGTTTGGGTGAAAGTTGTGTATTATATAAAAAAAAAACTTAGTAAACTAGCCAGAAAATATATATAAATGTTCTTTTAGTTTATGTAACACACAGACAGATACAGGCTAGCACAACCCAAATCAAACCGGAGTGTGCGTTTTATTTTTTTATCCGCGGAGTTGCAGTCTTGTAAACATATCGAAAGTATGACTGAAACTAATAGATTGGAGACATTTTCTGGGTTGTTTTGTTGTTTAACATTTATATGTGAATGTTGTACACCTCCCCATTACAAACTTTCAAGACTATCAATGTTATAAAATGACCAACTTCTATAAACAAATGTATAGTTGTCTTTGTAAAGAATTGCTCGCTTGTATGTAACTTTGGAGCCGCTGCTGTGACACTGTACAAACGCTTCCAGTGTGAATACTCTCGCGCGTCTGCAGCTGCAGTGGCGATGTAGTTACGCTGACGCGCTGCTCAAATGCCGCTCACGCTTGCGGTGTGAAACGGCCGTAAGGCTGCATCGAAAGGTAACTTCGCGTCTGCTGCCATGTTGGATCCATAGGTATAAACAAACTGCTTCGGTGTGTCGCATAGACGTCGTCATCGTCTTGCTGCTCCCTCCCTGATCTGTGATTGGTTCCCTAGATGAGGCGAAAATTTGGTCCATGGTATCCAGACTACCTAGCAGCGTGAATAAAATCACGCTGCGGCAAGGTTGTATGGGGAATTCCAGGCTAATTTTCACCCAAAACAAAAAATGGTTTTAAGCTAGTTATTCAAATATATTTTGCTGTAGTGTGTCAGTAGGAACTGTCAGTTTACATTTACACAGATTTATTTGAGATATTTGTATGCACAAGTCTGACAACTGGTATGATCTGATCTCACCTTCATTGAGTCTGTCTGTGATTACATGAAGAAACAGAAAAAAACTGAGACAGACTAAATACAGAAGAACTGCAGCAATGTCTCCAAGACGCTTGACGAAACCTTCCTGCAAAGCTACAGTACTGTGAAAAGTTTTAGGCACATAGGCACAAGGGCTGTAAAGTCAGGATGCTATAAAAAAATAATGTCAAGAATATATTTTATTTATCAATTAACCTCTATTAAATAAATCAAATAAATATTTGGTGTGATAACACTTTGTGTTTAAAACGGCTTTTGTCCAGGTACACTTGCACAGTTTTTCAGTTAGATTTACAGGAAGGGTTCTTTAAGCATCTGAAAGACGTTTCCGCAGTTTCTTCATGTAGCCTAACCCCAGACACACTCGCTGATTTGTTGTCAGACTCTATGTGCATATATAAATCTTACTGGATTATAACAATTAATGGCAAAATTAATGTGTGGAAACGTAAAATGACATTTCCTTAAGGACACATTACAGCAAAATATATAAATAACAGGCTTAAAACATTTTTACGGGGTGAAAATATTAAAGTGCCTAACACTTCTGCATAGTACTGTACATTTAATTTCAATACATGTACATACCAGAGGAGTTTTCCATCATAACGAAACTCAAACAAGAATACTTTGAGGGCGTCATGATATATTCTTTGCCTCCGCTCACATTCTTCTTTGCTTATGAGGTCTCCTCTGTATTCCAGCAGAAAATCTCCCTTTTCAAACTCAGTGCAACTGAAAACACCTCTCCCTAAACAACAAGAGAGAATAAGTAAAATCATCACTGTAAATAGCATATAATGTGAAAAAAAAACTCACTTATTTAACTGACCTTTATAATCATTAATAAATCTGCCATCAAGCCCTTCTTTGTCCTTTTTTAGAAGGGAAAACTGTATGGCCTCCTCCAGAGGATTTGGCTTTCTCTTTCGCCTTTTAACTTCAGCCATTACGGTATCTGATGTGTCTGCGGTCACAGAAAAAAAAACCTCAGTAATTGTGAATATTGCATTTCATTTGCAAGTTTGTTTTCAGTATAAACATTGACAGTTCTATTGTTACAGAATATGTTATTACATTCAGGAGTCACAATAGCGCATCTTGAACAATCTCTTTAATACCCAGCAGAACTAGTTATATAAACAGCGGCATGTCAGGATACTGCACTGGGTGGTATTATTAATATAATATATATTAACGTTATATCCATCCCCCTCCCCTTCAACAGAAGTCATGACAATGCATTATTATGATGGATAGAGTAATTATGTGCTCAAAAAGTTGCAGTTACAATTCTATTGAAATCGAAAACAAGTTCAAACGGACAAATATCGCTGATTCTCTATTGCAATCTGTCGACAATCACTAACGTTATGCTAGCGCCGTTAGCATCACGCGCTATAGCTGCTTTCTGACTGCAAAATGAGCAGCAAATATCTTGCAAGACATGCACAAACAAGCCAGACTGACCCACAAGCGATTAAACAGCAGTATAACTTACCTTTTCGGTAATAGTTGCTTCAAACAGCCTGGTGCAGTGGATAAAACGGGTCTTCTCGTGTGCAGTTTCTGGTCCAACCTTGAAATTAAAGTGACGCATCACTACACCACTGATTACCATATTATAAAATAAACTTAAAAATAATATAATTTTTTATTTAAATGAGCATCTATGATGTACGCCTATGAGTAAACAGTGTGTTTATACTTATTATTAATTGCAAATAAGCTAATGAGATAATTGTCAGTTCACATTTCTCTATTAAACTGAGTGATAACTGCTTTCAAGTTATTTTCATAATTTATTATATGATATTTAAGGAATGCGTTTCATTGCAGGATTACTATGCATCACATATTTTATTCACAATCGATAAATTATTGAGAATTATAATATTACTTAGTATTTTGTATATTAACTCACGTGATGCAGTGATGCAGTCAAGCAAGCAGGGCTGAATGAAGCTCCGCCCACTGGTGCCAGTTTGTTTTCACGATTTCCCGCCAACTGGTATCGATCTGTCCAATCACAGGCCTCAAAGCATACACTTGTGTAAAAAATGCTAATTTTTGATGACGCAGGTGTAATACCAGGACCTGGCTCCAGGGGCGACACTCGCGAAATCAGGGATACACTGTGTATGGTAAAATTTCAGGGTTTTGTGGTATATAAAGACATGGCGCCAAACTTTGAGAGGGAGCATCTGGAACGTAGTAAATGACATCTACACTGTCGGAATTATGAGGACATGTCCTCTGTCCCCATAAACCCAAATGTCCCCATAGTGCTGGTGCGTATTCAGGTCAAAAGTCCTCGTAAACCACAAAAACAAACACACACACACACACACACACACACACACACACACACATTTAGTGTTTCCATGTTTTATGGGGACTTTCCATAGACATAATGATTTTTATACTGTACAAACTGTATATTCTATTCCCGTACACTAACCCTACCCCTAAACCTACCCATCACAGAAAACTTTCTGCATTTTTAAATTTCAAAAAACATCACTTAGTATGATTTATAAGCTGCTTTCCTCATGGGGACCAAAAAATGTCCCCAAACGAACAAGTATTTCTGGTATTGCCATCCTTATTGCCATCCATAATGTAGGGTTTACCCGGCCACACACACACACACACACACACACACACACACACACACACACACACACACACACACACACACACACACACACACACACACACACACACACACACACACACACACACATACAAAGTATACATATATAGGTTATATATGCTGCAAAAAAGTGATTATTTTAACCCTCATTCTGTCTGAAATGGTCAGTTTTTAAAGGTCCCCATATAGCTGAAGTGCCTTGGCAGCTTTATATGATGCATTGACTTAATTTCCACTGAAACAGGAAGCTAAGGACATATTGAATGGCTTTTCAAATAGCCAATAGCAATTAGTTTACCTCACAGACTGCAATTCGTACTTGACAGCACAATGCAAGCGAATCTGAGCGCTGATGATACATTGGAATCAATAGTAGAGATGCCAATAAACGACCTCTGAAATATAGCAATTGTAAGTCGCTTTGGATAAAAGCATCAGCTAAATGAATAAATGTAAATGTAAGTTGGTGGGACAGGCGTGTGGGGGGGAGGAAGTTGCTATACAATGCTAAGATATAAAGGCTCCTTTAAGGCTTGCCAGTAAACGGCCTCTGTTATAATTGGCTAAGGTTATTACATAAGAAACTCTATCAACCTCAACTCAACTCGCTATTGCACGCTAGTAAGTGTTTTGAAAACATTATCCGTATAAAACTTGAACCTGCTGTCAGATCCAATAATACAGCTGACTGCTTATAATCTTTCAACAAGAATTTCTTTGCGAAATCTCAATTACACTGCCTCGCTTACAAAACAAAATGTTTTGAACAAACATATCCTCTGACGCGAGCCAGGATGCCAATTAAAACAGTTAGTTGAAATGTCTATTCTTGATATCAACAATTGAATTGCTACTAGTAAAAATGTTAATTTTTGATATCTGAAAATGTATTTCTGATATCAATATAATTTCAGATATCGAAAATGGCTTTCTTACTAGTAACAATTACATTCATGATATCAGAAATTAACATTGTTACTAGTAGCAATTCAATTGTTGATATCAAGAATAGACATTTCAACTAGTGACAATTGAATTCTTGATATCAAAAATAAAGGTTTTTACTAGTAAGAATTGTATTTTTGATATGTGAAATTGGAATATCAACAATTCATATCCTGAAAATGAATAAAAGTTAAAACGGCTTGCCATATCTATTTGCTTTTGACGTGATGTGACGCTTGTATCCAGTGTAGGATACAGTCAGTTCAGTCTTTCTGCAACTAAATGGCAATGGGCGGGGCCTATAGTGCGATGATGTGTAACTATTCGTGGACATCTTGCTCTGGAGGCAGTCATATGCAAATGTATGTGCCTGTGTGATGTCACAGATTCTGCAATATCCATACAACCTGTTTTTGGAGCTTGATTAAATAAATACTTTGTTTATGAGGAGGATGTTTTAAATTATGAAACTTGCAGGTTTTAATGGTACAAAGACCTCTTGGTAACACTTTAGTTTAGGGTCCAATTCTCACTATTAACTAGTTTAATAGCTTATAAGCATGCATACTACTAGGAAATTGGTTGTTTATTAGTACTTACAAAGCACATATTAATGCCTTATTCTGCATGACCATTTACATCCCTTAATCCTATTCCTACCCAATACCTAATTTATCACTAACTATTTATACGCAGTATTTAGGAGTTTATTGAGGCTAAAGTCGTAGTTAATAGTTAGAATTGTATCCTTATCTAAAGTGTAACCAACCTCTTATATGTCAAAAGACCAAGGCAAATTTGATTTCTTATGTCATGACCCCTTTAGTGTTTTTAAAAGAAGTCTCTTATGCTCACCAATGCTGCATTTATTTGAAACAGTAATAATGTGAAATGTTATTACTAATTTCTATATTAATATATTTTAAAATATAAATGTATTTTCTGTAACTTTTGATACATTTTACGGACTCGAAATATTTGAACGGTATTGTATATGTTCATGTCAGGGTGTGTGCAGGTAGCTGAAGACTATGCAGGAACTTCAAAGTAGTTGATTTATTTACAAATTTAACTTCAGGAACATACAAGAACAAAATAAACTCCAGGACTTCAGGGTAAACATAACCATAGATTGACGACGACCAACAAACACTGAGGGAAAACACAAGGCTTAAAGGGACTGGGACTAATGGGATAATTAACAGAACACAGGTGAATAAACTGAATACAAACGAGGAGCGGGAAAACTAACAGGACTGAACCAAAATCACAAAGACGGGGGAAAACAAGATCTCAAAACTGAACTAATAACAGGACTAAACCAAAATCACAAAGACAGGGGAAACCAAGATCACAAAACAGAACTCAACACATAGAAACATGACAGTACCTCCCCCCTCCCCGAAGGCGCGTCCTCGCGCCGTATAACATCCAAAGGGGTGGGAGGGCGGGCGCCCTGGAGGCTGACGAGGGAGCGGTTGCACAGAAGCGGGAACCCTCCAGGGCGGAGCTGGTAGCCCGGGGAACCGGGGCGGAGCAGGCTGTGGGCGTGGCCAGAACCAGTCATCTGCACAGTCAAGTCTATTTACAAGTTTGATGACTTCACCGATCTCCCGTTAGTAACCGAGTATCGTTCTGTTACGAGAGGTTCTCTCGTATTGCGTAAGTTTAGCTTACGCTACGGGAACACTTTGTCAACGCCGTGCGCGCCAAGCATCCACATGAGACCCCGAGCTTAAGGGGAACCCCATAAGTGGAAAAAATAAGGTGGCCAGCCACGCGGGCCATCACTTGTACATAAGCACACATAGGAAATACAGAGCAGCGCGCCGGTCTGTATAGTCATATGGCACATACCCTACTTAGTGCAGCTCAACCAGGAGAGCTGAGTCATGAACGTGATCTGAGCAGGAGATCTGGGCAGAATACACCTCTTTTCAGACTGACAACAGTTTAGCCTGCAAGGCAGGAACTTCTAGGTTATAAAACCTGACAAAGGTAGACTGGGAGCTCCAGCCCGCCGCTACACATATGTCATGGATAGAAATTCCACTGGACCATGCCCACGACGAGGCCACACCTCTCGTGGAATGAGCCCTGATGCCCAGAGGGCATTGCAGGCCTTTTGACGCGTAAGCTGCCGCTATAGCGTCCACTATCCATCTGGACAGGCTCTGTTTCGAGGAGGCAAGCCCCTTGGCGCGCCCACCAAACGAAACGAAAAGCTGTTCCGAACGCCTGAAGGAGGCGGAGCGCGTAATGTAAAACCTCAGCGCTCTGACAGGGCAGAGGAGATTCACATCACTTTCGCTGTCAGATGCTGGCAGAGCTGACAGCGAAATAACTTGCGCTCTGAATGGAGTGCCCATCACTTTAGGGACATAACCATGTCTAGGTCTGAGGATGACTTTAGAGTCATTTGGTCCGAACTCAAGACACGACGCGCTGACAGACAGCGCGTGCAGATCCCCTACACGTTTTACTGACGACAGTGCAGTCAGAAAAACGGCTTTTAGTGATAGATATTTCAACTCCACGGAGTCTAGTGGTTCAAATGGAAAAGCTTTCAGGGCCTCGAGGACCAGTGAAAGATCCCACATGGGAACCGACGGGGGGCGCGGCGGATTCATCCTTCTAGCTCCTCTAAGGAAGCGGATGACCAACTCATGTCTTCCCAGTGACTGGCCGTGCGTCGATTCCGCGAATGCTGCTACGGCCGCCACGTAAACTTTGAGCGTGGATGGGGATCTTCCCTTATCCAACAGCTCTTGTAGGAAAGTGAGCAGATGCGCCACCCCGCATGTCCGCGGGTCCAGACCTCTGTCAGTGCACCATCCAGAGAACACCGACCATTTTGACGCGTAGAGCCTTCTCGTGGAAGGGGCTCTAGACTGCGTGATTGTGTTCATCACTCCTTCTGGCAGGGCAACGAGTACCCGTTGATCAACCATGCATGCAGAGACCAGCGCTCTGGATGGCGATGCCAGATCGTGCCACGAGCTTGAGAGAGGAGATCTGCCCTCACCGGAATCGGCCACGGAGCTGTATGTGACAGCCGTGCCAGTTCCGGGAACCAAGTCTGATTCTCCCAACGCGGGGCTATGAGGAGCACCGAGTGGCGCGTTTCCCTGATCCTCTTGATCACCTGTGGCAACAGAGAGACCGGAGGGAAAGCATATAGCGGGAGGCTGGGCCAAACCTGGGCCAGCGCGTCCTCGTCCTTCGAGAAGAACATCGGGCATTGAGCGTTGTCTTTTGACGCAAACAGGTCGACTTCCGCTCTGCCGAATAGGCGCCACAGTTTCTGGACCGTTTGGGGGTGCAGGGACCATTCCCCTGGGGGAACATTGTCCCTGGACAGTCTGTCTGGGCCGTCGTTCAAATGGCCAGGCACATGCGCCGCCCTCAGCGAGCGCAGGTTCGTCTGTGACCAAATAAGGAGGCGTTCCGTCAGATTGCAGAGATTTCTGGATCTGACACCGCCCTGACGGTTTACATAGGATACCACAGATGTGTTGTCCGAGCGGACAAGAACATGCTGGTCCTGTATAAACGGGAGGAAGCACTTCAGCGCGTTCTCGACCGCTATCATTTCCAGACAGTTTATGTGAAAACCCTTCTCCTGGTCTGACCACTGGCCAAAGGCCGGTCTGCCCTCGAACAGCGCGCCCCAACCCGAGTTGGACGCGTCTGTCGAGATGACCTTCCGATAAGAGATGGTTCCCATCATTACTCCATGCTGGTACCAATCGGCCACTAACCAGGGCTGCAGAGCTGTTATGCAGGTCTGAGTCACTCTGATTTTCTGGCCGCCAGACACCCAGGCTCGGCGAGGCGCGCAACCGTTCAACCAGCGTTGGAGCGGGCGCATGCGCAGTAGGCCCAGCTGGAGCACCGCTGCAGCTGATGCCATACAGCCCAACATCCTTTGAAATGTTTTCAAAGGGAGTAAGCTGCCCTTCTGGAAAGATGCGGCTAGGTGGCGAACACGGCGCGCGCGCTGTGTCGATAAACGAGCCGTCATGGTCACCGAGTCCAGTTCTATTCCTAAAAAGGAAATTGACTGGCTGGGCAGTAATGAGCTCTTGGTCCAGTTGACCGTGAGACCCAAGCTTTCCAGATGACTGAGAAGCACTGTTCTGTGAGATAGTAGTTCTGTCTCTGACTGTGCCAATATCAGCCAATCGTCCAGATAGTTTATTATGCGCAGCCCCTGACTTCTCAGGGGGGCGAGCGCCGCGTCCATGCAATTTGTAAATGTACGGGGTGCTAGGGACAGGCCGAACGGCAGGACGGTGTATTGATATGCCTGACCGTCGAAGGCGAATCTCAAAAATTGCCTGTGACGGGGTACTATCTGAATCTGAAAATAGGCATCCTTCAGATCTAGAGAAATAAACCAGTCCCTCGGGCGAACGTGCGCGAGGATTTTTCTGGTCGTAAGCATTTTGAACGGTCTTTTTACAAGCACTTTGTTCAAATATCTCAGATCTAGGATAGGTCTGAAGGCTCCGTCCTTCTTGGGTACGAGAAAATATCGGCTGTAAAAGCCTGACTCGGTTCTGGGCAATGGCCGCTCGCTGACAGCCGAGACCGGCTGACTTATGTGAGATGTCCCGATCATAAGGGATGGGGAACATACTTTTGCCACACTTTGACGCGCGAGCAGCGCTCTGGGCGGGAGAGCTCTCTGTAAGCGTGAGCGCGCGCACGCGGGCACGAGACTTACAACTGTATCTGACGCCCCGATCATAGTAGATGGGGAGCGTTTTATTAACGCCCTGTGTTTCGTGATAACACTTAAACGCACAGGCGGGACCCGGGGGAAGGTTTGTGTTAGCAAGCGTGAGCGCTCTCTGGCGGGCACGAGACTTACGTTCATAAGCTTCTTTGATCGTGTAACAGAGCGGGCAGATAGTGGGCACAGACCTGTGGACACATTTCTTACATTCAACACTCGAGCGGCTTTTCTGCGCTTTATGAGAGTGTGCTCTGTGAGTGACACGGGATTTTGAGTGCTTATGTGTAGGGGTGAACACTGGGGCGTGGGCACATTCACTACACTTAAAACACTGACGGCGTGAGCCGGACCAGACATTATACTCTTTTTGAGATTTCTCTGGGTCGCCGTGAAAACGGCGTTTGTGTGCAGGCGAGAGGGTGAATAAACCGGCTCGTTGGCTGCTAGTTGAACCACTGCAGTAGCCTGTTCGAAGGGGACTGACAGGGAAATGAACTTTGACGGCGGTCCGGCCGCAGCGGGACACGCGCGTCTTTTCTCTCCCGCTGTTAGGAGGGCTTCCCGTGCTCAGACTTCAGCGTGAGCCTTTGCCGAGGCCCTCTGGGGGGCGGCGGTCTGCGACGGCTGTCTGAGCGCGATCTAGGGCGGCCGCCCTGACGTCGCTGCGAAGGCTGATGCTGAGGCTGTGCTGGACGCTGGGTGCTGGTTCGCACAGGAGGCTGGCTTTGTCTCTCGCGAGAGCGGCCTGTGGCGGAACTCGAGCGTCGCGGCAGGAAGAGGTTCATGGCCTGCGTGGTCTTTTGCACCATAGAGAAGCGGTCAACAATCCCGTTCACCGCTGGGCCAAAGAGACCAGTGGGGGAAAGCGGCGCGTTCAGAAAGGTGGCTCGCTCAGTTTCCCTCATATCCGCGAGCGTTAACCAGAGGTGCCTCTCCGTCACGGTTAACGCGGCCATGGCTCGTCCGATGGCCTGGGCTGCAGCTTTGGTGGCGCGGAGAGAAAGATCCGTCGCGCTTCTCAAATCCGTAACCGCAGCTGGGTGCCGGCCCTTCTCATCCCATTCACGGAGGAGGTCGGCTTGCAGGATCTGAAGCACAGCCATCGAGTGTAGAGCAGACGCGGCCTGGCCGGAGGCGGCATAAGCGCGGCCGACCAAGGCGGAAGTGGCTCTGCAGGCTTTAGACGGGAGGGCTGACCGTGACCGCCATCTCGCGGAGGGCGGGCAAAGGTGCGCTGCGACCGCCTCTTCCACAGGGGGAATCGCTGTGTACCCTTTCTCGGCGGCGCCGTCCACTCGGGAGAGCGACGCGGAGGCCTGTGACTGAAGTCTAGCAGAAAAAGGTGAATTCCACGACTTCGTCAGCTCCGCATGAAGTTCCGGCAGGAATGGAGCGGGCCTGGTTTCTGAAACTGCGCGGCGGCGACTTTGAAGGAAGCAGCCGTCGAGCCTGTTCGGCGCGGGTTCCTTCGGCAGCGACCACTCGAGCCCGAGACGGTCGACAGCTTGCGTCAGCAGGCGCATAAGTTCCGCGTCAGCTCCAGCGCGGGTACGGGCGGATTCCTGGATTGACGAGGAGGCGGAGTGAAGCGACCATTCCTCGCTGTCTGATGCCAGGATAGAGCAGCAGTCTTTTGTGGCGTGTCCCACGGACTCATCCTCCGAAGTGACGGCAGTGAGGCTCGCAAGCGGCAGCTGCGCGTCAGTGAGGAGAGGTGGGGAAGGCGAGAGCGAGGCTCGAGGGAGGTTCTCCGGCGAGCGCGTCGCTGTGGCCACAGGTTCCGGCTGTCTCAGCGAACGGCGCTTCTTTCTGCGCGGTCCCACAGGAGGCGGAGTGACTGCTGTGGTGTTGAACGCTTCGAGTCGAGCCCGCAGGGTCGACAGCGGAAGCTCCTCACAGAGCTCGCAGCCCCCGGACGCGAGGGCGAGCTCTGCGTGTTCCAGGCCCAGGCAGAGAGCGCAGATCAGGTGGCGGTCTCCGGCGCTGAGCGGGGCTTTACACGAGCCGCAGGAAGTGCGAGGCATCTTTAAAAAGACGCTCGCTGCTCTTTTAGAATGATTTGCAAAAAAAGATACGTCACCGGATAGCGTAGCTCGCACGGATGGCTGAAGGTGGCGAAGACGGCCGGCTTCCTCAGCGCTGTCCTAAGCTGGCTGTTCGCTGTTCGACGGCGGCGGTGGCTTCTCTCAAATCCAGCGATGCGAAGAGCTCGCTGAAGAGTCGAAAAATCAGAGAATTCAGCCTACAGCCCCTGTTTTATACGCTAAGCCACGCCTATCTGGTGGGCTGTGACGCTATAAAGGCGCGGGCGCCCTTCATTGGGTGTGACGTCACGCCGGGCGCACTGGTAGGCTGCAGCAGTTGCCCGCAGGGCAGCCAATGAGCACGCGAGATGGCCTGCTCTAGGTCTGCTAGCTGCTGCACTGCGTTGACAAGTTATACAAAATTAAGGATAATTTTTTGGCTTCAGTATCTCGAGAAGATGAATCTTTCCCGTAGCGTAAGCTAAACTTACGCAATACGAGAGAACCTCTCGTAAGAGAACTAATTAGTTCAGTTTACTTAATTAAATTGTGCAAACTCGTTGCCTTAATTTAAGTAAGTAAGCATAACTTAATTACATCAAGTTCTTCTCATTTAATCTATTTAAATTTTGTCAACTTAATTCTATTTGTGATCTAAGGAAGTGTACTCCAAGAGTTCATTGCGGAATGAATAAATAAATTGCTTTGTTTTTACCATTTTTGGCTTTATTTTACCATTAAAATTGTATTTGCTATCATTATTGGGGTCAGTGTTGGGAGTAACGCGTTACAAAAGTAATGCATTACAGTAACATATTACGTTTTGCTGTAACGCAGTAATGTAAGGCATTACTAATCAATTTTCAGTAATATTTTACTCGGTACATGTTCGGTAAGGCTTGCGTTACAACAGACTTTTAGTTTTAATTGTAAAACAAACAAAAACAAAAAACAAAAAAAAACAGCAAGACCGCCAGACATTAACGAATGAAAGATGCAAGTAGGCTAAATTACCTGTTCGTGGTCAGTCAATAGCCGCGTGTGGTGTCCAAGTCTGTAATTAAAGACTAAATGGCAGCGGCTGATATATTTGTATGGCGATTTATTTTTTACAGGAGTGCCGTGAGGTATGATTTCGGCCTCTGTGCTCGCGCTGGCCAGAGGAAAAGCGGCTAATGGTGAAGGTGGCATGAAGAAGACTATACATTCGCGAGATGGACGTATGAGCATTAGGCTATTCGTTCTGTGTTTTCTTTATAAACAGTTAGGCTATGTTTATGTGGTATTTTTCATGTTTTCATCACGCAATCATGTTTTTGATGCCGTGGTGACGCGTTCATGTAAGGGCGGCGGCGCTGCCGATGAAGCACCTAAAAGCTGTCACAAAGAACCGGCAAAAGCAATGATTATGAATATGTCAAATATAGCAAGGAGACATGTTGATTGTTTATTAATAAAGTCAAGATGAAGTTGACGATGCTGACTCCCGATCTTCGCAGTAGTGAATGCACCAGAGAGAGATGCACATTTAATTTCATAAGCAGAGAGCAGTCTGTTTTCTTTCGTTTTGAATTGTTCTGTTTACAAGTAGACATTTCAATATAGATATATTTTTCAGGTCCGTACAATTAATACAAAACGAAATTCACTTTAAAGAAAGGCTTCGTGTCTTCTGTGTAAGGTGTCTGTGAAAGTTTTAAAGCAGTCTTTTAGTGCCGCTTCAGAGCGGTCGCGTCAGTAACGGAGAACTGTCACGTCTGTAACATAGTTTTTTCCTCATAAATGCGAAAACGAAAAATAAAATAAAATGAATATTTTATGTTCTGTGGAGAGCCCTTCTTCATTAGATTTGCGCAGTGTAATTCACAGAATTACAACCAAAAAATCGTTGCCTCCTAAAAGTTAAAGATTTTTTTTTTGTCACACATGACTGTCGATTTCCCTATATTAAAAAACGCATGTGTAGACTGATATTTTTCTAATGTCTGGACTCCTTTCTGGGAGGAGCCTATGGATAAACAGACGTTTCAATATTTTGGTATTAATGCATTTTCTGAGAATTTATATAATTATATAAGTTTTGACTGCAAGTCTGCAAATGTCATGTCCATAACGCTGGAATTCCCAAATTTTAAATAATTTATCCTCAACTAGTTTTGTGGTGTAGGTCTACATATTTTATAATTAACTTCAGATAATACTAATAGTAATTTAAAGATGTGGTAGCATTGGATCTGGACGGTATGGATAACGCTGGGAGTTGGAAGGGGTGTGTCGCGATTCTGCAGGTTGTGTCGCGATTTCGGTTTCATATCGCATATCGTTACAGCCCTGGTCATTTTAGAACGTTAAGTTCTACTTCTGTATAGTTATTTTGGTGAAAGTAACTCAAAAGTAATACAGGATGTAACGCATTACAATTCTGAGACAGTAATTTTGTAAGGTAATGAATTACTTTTAAATAACAGTAACAAGTAATATATAATGTATTACAGTTTGGAAGTAACTTGCACAACACTGATTGGGGTAATACTGACAAGAGACAGCAAATAAAATTGCAATGGTCTAATTAATTAAATTAATTTAAATAAACTTGTTACCATTGTTGTGGTTTGCATGCTGAATGTTGAAGTCTGTGTGTGACTCAAGCATAATTGCAAGATATTGTCACAAATATAGAGGGATTATAACAACCCAATTAAAGGTTTATGCCATAAGTGTTTGCAATTAAAATGTAAAAAGATCATTATTAAACATGATAGTTATGTTATAAACCATAATTACATTCATTAAGAACATGGAAATAATTTAAGTATATATATATATATATTATTATTATTATTATTATTATTATTATTATTATTATTATTATTATATAATATATTATTACTTCACTTCCTCTGAAATCAAATAACTGTGATTTCATGTTGCATCACTGCATCAATTGGAAGAGAATCAGGATGATATAAATGAAGTTCCAAGTGACCAACCAAAGGGAATCACAATAATGGTGAGACATTTTCAGTGTTGTGCAAGTTACTTCCAAACTGTAATACATTATATATTACTTGTTACTGTTATTTAAAAGTAATTCATTACCTTACAATATTACTGTCTCAGAATTGTAATGCGTTACATTACTCCTGTATTACTTTTGAGTTACTTTCACCAAAATAACTATACAGAAGTAGAACTTAACGTTCTAAAATGACCAGGGCTGTATGCGATATGAAACCGAAATCGCGACACTCAGATTAACGAACCTGCAGAATCGCGACACACCCCTTCCAACTCCCAGCGTTATCCATACCGTCCAGATCCAATGCTACCACATCTTTAAATTACTATTAGTATTATTTGAAGTTAATTATAAAATATGTAGACCTACACCACAAAACTAGTTGAGGATAAATTATTTAAAATTTGGGAATTCCATCCTTATGGACATGACATTTGCAGACTTGCAGTCAAAACTTATATAATTATATAAATTCTCAGAAAATGCATTAATACCAAAATATTGAAACGTCTGTTTATCCATAGGCTCCTCCCAGAAAGGAGTCCAGACATTAGAAAAATATCAGTCTACACATGCGTTTTTTAATATAGGGAAATCGACAGTCATGTGTGACAAAAAAAAATCTTTAACTTTTAGGAGGCAACGATTTTTGGTTGTAATTCTGTGAATTACACTGCGCAAATCTAATGAAGAAGGGCTCTCCACAGAACATAAAATATTCATTTTATTTTATTTTTCGTGTTCGCATTTATGAGGAAAAAACAATGTTACAGACGTGACAGTTCTCCGTTACTGACGCGACCGCTCTGAAGCGGCACTAAAAGACTGCTTTAAAACTTTCACAGACACCTTACACAGAAGACACGAAGCCTTTCTTTAAAGTGAATTTCGTTTTGTATTAATTGTACGGACCTGAAAAATATATCTATATTGAAATGTCTACTTGTAAACAGAACAATTCAAAACGAAAGAAAACAGACTGCTCTCTGCTTATGAAATTAAATGTGCATCTCTCTCTGGTGCATTCACTACTGCGAAGATCGGGAGTCAGCATCGTCAACTTCATCTTGACTTTATTAATAAACAATCAACATGTCTCCTTGCTATATTTGACATATTCATAATCATTGCTTTTGCCGGTTCTTTGTGACAGCTTTTAGGTGCTTCATCGGCAGCGCCGCCGCCCTTACATGAACGCGTCACCACGGCATCAAAAACATGATTGCGTGATGAAAACATGAAAAATACCACATAAACATAGCCTAACTGTTTATAAAGAAAACACAGAACGAATAGCCTAATGCTCATACGTCCATCTCGCGAATGTATAGTCTTCTTCATGCCACCTTCACCATTAGCCGCTTTTCCTCTGGCCAGCGCGAGCACAGAGGCCGAAATCATACCTCACGGCACTCCTGTAAAAAATAAATCGCTATACAAATATATCAGCCGCTGCCATTTAGTCTTTAATTACAGACTTGGACACCACACGCGGCTATTGACTGACCACGAACAGGTAATTTAGCCTACTTGCATCTTTCATTCGTTAATGTCTGGCGGTCTTGCTGTTTTTTTTTTTTTGGTTTTTTTTTTGTTTGTTTTACAATTAAAACTAAAAGTCTGTTGTAACGCAAGCCTTACCGAACATGTACCGAGTAAAATATTACTGAAAATTGATTAGTAATGCCTTACATTACTGCGTTACAGCAAAACGTAATATGTTACTGTAATGCATTACTTTTGTAACGCGTTACTCCCAACACTGGACATTTTAGGTTGATTTTAGGAAGTCAACATGAATTTATGAAGAACGATGACTGCAGAAGTGTTAGAAATTAGTGAAAAGTCTATTAAGAATTTCAGAAGTTATGTTGAAGTATTGGGAGCGGATTTAAGAGTCCTGCTGGTAGTTGTCGGGAGGATTTGGAAATGTTACAAGTTATGCAGTTCTGGATGTTTCGGGTTGTGTCTGACTGTAAAGTTGGCCACCAAAAGAGGTTCCGGAGTAGATGGGTGGTCGCTGTGATGCCGGGATGTCCTGAACTGGGTGTGGAGTGTACCTGTTCGGTAAGTCGTGAGCGTAAGGGTTCTGAAATGAATAAGAGACCCTCGGGACATTCGGTTGGAGGTTCTACTTGACTGTTGAACTGCTCGATTTCCATAACAATATCCCATTGTACAGGAGCCACTAGGTGTTTCTCTGGGATAATGGTGTCAGTGACAGGGAGTTGAGCGGGTTATTCCTTCTGGCGAGAGAGAGCATGAGTTTTAACGTTCTTGAAATCTGGATGATAGGAGACAGTAAACCGAAATCTGGTGAAGAACCAGGCCCACCTGGCCTGACAGGGATTCAAACGTTTAGCTGATCAATCTGAAAGGTATTCGAGATTCTTGTGGTCGGTAAGGATAATGAATGGTTGTGTTGCTCCCTCCAGGCAGTGTCGCCACTCCTCGAGAGTGAGTTTCATTGCCAACAATTCGTGGTTTCCTACATCGTAGTTTTGCTCTCCTGGAGTTAGATTTCTGGAGAAGTAGGCACATGGAAACATCTTTTCTGGGTCACCTTGATGTTGTGATAGAATGCCTCCCACTCCTGTGTTATAGCGCTTTTTACAATATAGATTGTTTCAAAGCAGCTTTACACAGATAACAGGAAAATAATGTTGTAATAGTTTTGTTAAATACAAAATGAAATGTCCCCAACTAAGCAAGCCAAAAGCCAATGGCAACAAAGGGGAAGAAAGGCGAAAAGGCAACAGTGGCAAGTAACCAAAACTCCATCGGGTGACAGAATGGAGAAAAAAACCTTGGGAGAACCCAGGCTAAGTCGAGGGCCTGTCCTCCTTTTGCCAATGAACGAACAGTGTATGATTATGATTCAGGCAGCATTATAGGTCAGAAGTCAGATGGGATCAGAACCTTCACAATATTTATCCAGTTCCATGTGGTTGGGGTCGGAGTCATCACGCCGGTATGGAGACAAGTTTGTTGAGGTGTCCTTGAGGCCTTCACAGGGTTGATGAGGCTGGCACTTCAGGGATGTGTTGTTATCGTGTCCATGCAATGGTCCTTCATCAGATCTGGATATGGCCTGGATCAGGCGGTTTGCGGTAAACCTCGGGATAAACAGAGAGACTAATATTAGCGTAGACGCCATCCTTCTTATGATGTACAAAGTACATCAGGATTTATGGGAAGTGTTCCCGGTTCCGGCTGATCTAAACTATGCAGCCTAACATTGAATTATAGAAGTCCATAATGTGTTATGTGTATGCTAAGCCAAAGAGATGTGTTTTTAGTCTAGAGTTGAACTGACAGACTGTGTCTGCTTCCCGGACCATGTTAGGAAGATTGTTCCAAAGTTTTGGTGCTAAATAGGAAAAGGATCTACCGCCAGCAATCGATTTAGATATTCTAGGTATTATCAACTAGCCAGAATTTTGAGATCCCAATAGACGTGAAGGACTATAATGCGTTAAGAGCTCGCTCAAGTACAGGGGAGCTAAACCATTTATTGCTTTGTAAGTAATCAGCAATATTTTAAAATGTATACAATGTTTAATAGAGAGCCAATGCAATGTTGACAAAACCGGGCTAATATGGTCATACTTCCTGGTTCTGGTAAGAACTCTAGCGGTTGCATTTTGGAACTGTAGTTTATGTATTAAACGTGCAGGGCAACCACCCAGTAGAGCATTACAATAATCTAGCCTTGATGTCATGAACGCATGAACCAATTGTTCTGCATTTTTCATTGAGAGCAAATGCCGTAATTTAGATTTATTTTTAAGATGAAAAAATGCAGTTTTACTAGACATGTGACTTTCAAATGAAAGATTGGTATCAAAGAGCACACCCAGGTTCCTAACCTACGACGAAGACTTGACAGAGCAGCCATCAAGTGTTAGACAGTATTCTAGGTTATTATGTGAGGAAGTTTTTTGTCCAATAATTAGAATCTCTGTTTTTTCAGAATTAAGTAGTAGGAAATTACTAGTAATCCAGTTTTTTATATCAGCTATGCATTCCGTTAATTTTGAGGATTGGTAAGTTTCGTCAGACCGTGAAGAAATATAGAGCTGAGTATCATCAGCATAACAGTGAAAACTAATGCCATGCTTCCTAATGAAATGTCCTAAGGGTAGCATGTACAGAGTGAACAGCAACGGTCCTAGTACTGAGCCTTGTGGTACACCATACTGAACTTTTGACCGATAAGACATCCCTCCATTTACTACTACAAACTGGTAACGGTCAGATAAGTATGATTTAAACCATGCTAGTGCAATTCCACTAATGCCAACGTAATTTTCGAGTCTATTTAAAAGAATGTTGTGGTCGATAGTGTCAAATGCAGCACTAAGATCGAATAGCACTAATAGAGAGATACAACCACGATCGGATGATAAGAGCAAATCATTTGTGACTCTAATGAGAGCTGTCTCAGTACTATGATACGGTCTAAATCCTGATCGAAAATTCTCGCAGATACCATTTCTTTCTAAAAAGGAACTTAGTTTTGAAGATACTGCCTTTTCTAGTATCTTTGACAGAAAAGGTAGATTCGAGATTGGCCTGTAATTGACTAATTCTGTAGGATCAAGTTGCGTTTTTTTAACAAGCGGTTTAATCATAGCCAGCTTAAAGGTTTTTGGTATGTATCCTAATGACAAAGATAAATTAACGATATTAAGAAGAGGGTCTATGACCTCTGGAAGCATCTCTTTCAATAGTTTAGTTGGTATAGGGTCTAACATAGATGTTGTCGATTTAGATGATTTAACGAGTTTAGAAAATTCTTCCTCTCCAATAGCAATAAATGAATCGAATTTTTTGTCAGTGAAACTACACTGCACTGTCTGATGCGATGCTGTAGTAGACGGTTGCACAGTTATAATTTTCTCCCTGATATTATCAATCTTTTAAGTGAAGAAGGTCATAAAGTCATTACTGTTGTGCTGCCTGCAAACTTCTGGGCTTGAAACTTTATTTTTCATCAGTTTAGCGACTGTTTCGAATAAGTACCTTGGGTTTTGTATATTTTCTTCTAATAGGGTTGAACAATAAGCAAATCTAGCAGTTTTTAAGGCCTCTCTGCAATCGAGCTCTCCTTCCATGAAATGCGACAAACCTCTAGTTCCCTTTCAGTCGATAACGTCGGACGTAGTCGACGTCGACTGAATGGGATCACGCTAGGGAGCCTATCATCATCGATTACTATTGAACGAGCCAATGGAATTTGGCGTGCATGATTTGCATCACACACTCCGCCCCCGCGGCGCGGGTATAAATACGGAAGTGGATGCACGCACTAGTTGCCTTTCGCTTCGGAGCCGTTCGTCTTTGATGTCTCTGAAGAGTGCTGTTGTACTCAACGAGCGAGTGTGTCGGTGTTCTTACGGGAAGACCTCTCCAGTGTTGGTGTTCTACAGCGTGGTGCAGCGGTGATCGCGAGCTTCTCAGCTCTCAACTGCTGTTTTAACAGCATCAAATTTCTATTGTTTGTTTGTGTGTTGACGGTTGGTTAGAGGGCGAGAAGTGAGTGCTTCACTGTTAGTTGAAAGACTATTCAGTGTTTGCCGCGGTCATTCCCTGTGTGCTCCGGCACTGGTGACGGTCCCATTTCCTAAAAGAGCAACACGGGTGTGAGTGCGTCTTTTTCAAGATGCCATTCCATCCATGCGTTTTTGGGTGCGGTCTGGCACTATCCCCCTCTGACGGTCACGAAAGTTGTGTCGCATGTTTGGGCTTACAGCATGCTGAGGCAGCTTTCGTGGATGAGTCATGTTCTCACTGCGGGAACATGACCATCTCGGTGTTGAGATCTAGACTCGCCTTCGTCAAAAGCGTTGGTGCAGTCCCCACCTCTGGGCCCCG
Organism: Siphateles boraxobius; assembly: GCF_051911475.1. Classification (NCBI taxonomy): domain Eukaryota; kingdom Metazoa; phylum Chordata; class Actinopteri; order Cypriniformes; family Leuciscidae; genus Siphateles; species Siphateles boraxobius. Next base: position 13,942,233 of record NW_027508876.1, read on the forward strand.
CCCTTGTTCTTCCTCTGGGTTACCTTCCCAGAGGAGGACTGGGGTGCCGTCCAAGCTGGGTGATCTGAGGATCACAGTGAGGGGTAATCCGCCCGGCCAGGCCCCGTGGGTCCCTCACTCCTCTCTCACACCGCAACCGGTGGAGCTCCCCATTGATCCCGCTGGTCCCTCTGTAATGGACAGGCCAGCCGTGTCATTTGGGGCCCCTCCAGGGGATACGATGTCAATCGCAGCATCGGAGGGGGAGCTGAACTCTGGAGATGATGACTCGGCTGCACTGCCTCCCTCCGGGAGACCAGTGTTGCCCGAGCCAGATCCAGAGATGTCAGCTATGCTGAAAAAGGCCGCCGAGGCGGTAGGGCTCGTGTGGAACCCTCCACCGTGTCCCGAGCCGTCTCGGTTGGATGATTGGTATATCGGGGCGGGCCGTACTGGTTCTCAGTCCGCCGCCCCGGTTCCTTTCTTTCCTGAAGTGCATGAGGAGCTTACGAGGGCATGGATGGCACCTTTCTCTGCCAGAAACCGCCTGAGTAGCTCCTCCCCCCTCACTACCCTTGATGGGGGAGCGGTGAAGGGTTACGAGGCTATCCCTCCGGTGGAGCGGGCCGTTGCGATGCAGTTATGCCCAACGGCGGCCGCTTCCTGGAGAGGTGATCCTCGTCACCCCTCTAAAGCCTGTAAGCTCTCGTCCGCTCTTACGGGCAAGGCTTACAAAGCTTGTGGGCAAGCCGCTTCCTCCTTGCATGCCATGGCGTTGCTCCAGGTCCACCAGGCCCAGGCACTCATGAACATGCACGAGGGTAGTTCGGACCGTGAGCTCATGGGTGAGCTCCGCACTGCAACTGACCTCGCCCTCCGGGCGGCGAAGGTTGCAGCTCGCGCGGTTGGTTCGGCGATGTCCACACTGGTGGTCCAGGAGCGCCATCTCTGGCTCAACCTGGCCGATATGAGAGAAGCGGACAAGGTTCGGTTCCTGGACTCTCCCATTTCCCAGGTTGGGTTATTCGGCGACGCTGTGGAGAACTTTGCCCAACAGTTCTCTACAGCTCAGAAGCAGACGGAGCCCATCCGGCACATCCTGCCTCGGAGGGACGCTGCTGCCTACACCCGCCTTCCGAGGTCAGATCCTCCGCCTGCTCCTCACCGAGGGCGTCCGCCCGCAGCCGCCTCAGCTCCCGCCGGACCATCGCAGCAGCCTTCACCCAGGTTCCGGCGTGGAGCCGGCCGTGGAAGGGGCGCCCAGCCTGCTCCAGGCGCTGCCAAGCCAGGTGGTAAGCATCAGCGCAAAAGAAAACGCTGAACCTGGACGGGCTCTCAGGGATGGAGGAGTTGCTCCTGGAGTGGTCGCCGATCCACTCCCTCTGGCTGGTTGGAGGGCCGGCTAGAGTTTTTTGTTATGTGTGTGTCTGTTCCGCCGCTGGCCCCTATAAAGACGGGGTCAGCGGTACCCACATATTCAGAAAAAGAGCAAATTTTCTATTCCTGAGTCCCAAGTGGACCAGTCTGGCGGGTGTGACCCTGTATTAGCCTTACTTCCCCCAGCTTCCCTTGGTCACCAGCAGGCAGCTTGGGGCGTTCGAGGACCCGGTCATCCGCCTTCTCACGTCCCCTGCCGCTAGTGGAGACAGGTAAGTGTTGCACTGCACACTAACACCACTATCTCTACTTTGCTGCCCCACCTCAGGCTCGGCTACCCCGCTCAAGTCAGTGTTAATCATCACATTAGGTGTTGAGCAGACGTGCTCCTGAAAATTCAGTGATATTCATCACACCGAGTGTGGAGCAAAAGTGCTCCTGACTTGTGCGTGTTTATCTTATCCTGCTGGCGAAGGATTTGATATAGCCGCTCCTCCAGCCGGTACGAAGGCCAGTCGCAAACTCGCTCTTCGTGCTACTAGGTGGTGAGTCTGACCATCTTGGCCCAAGATTGGTCTGCAGCTTTGACCTGAAAGACATGTGCTTCAGATCTCTACCTCCCGCTCCGCAGGCCATCCTGTGTGTTGCGTCTAAGGGTGGAGTATCAGTACAGTGTCCTTCCCCTCGAGTGCTCCAGAGCCCGTTGGGTCTTCAGGTCAACTGGAAGAGAGTAATCTCGCCCACGGGCTGAGTATCTCTTTTTCAGTTTTGGAGAGGTACTCGGTCGAACACGTCTCTCCAATGAGAATGTGTTCAGCTGGTGTTGAAGTGAGAAAGGGTCCCACTGAAAGAACTTTCAGAGGCTCCTGGGGTATATGGTAGTCGCAGCCTTTGGCTTCCTCCATATGTGACCGCTTCAGCGCTAGCTTCACGATCGAGTCCCGAGGTGACCGTGGCAGAGCAGCTCACCCTGTGTGACTGTAGTTCATCCCGGTCTGCTGCCAAACCCTCTTCAACAGAGGGGCCATGTACAAAGGGCGTGTTTTAACGGGGGCCTGGGCGACCCCCGACTACACGGGCATTCGTGCCTCGAGTTGTTAGACATTGCGACCGTTGCGCAAGCTTCCCCTGCATGTCACAACTCACCCGTCACCTCCTCCTTGGAGTCAGATGCTTCTGAGGGCGCCTTGTTCCACTCCTCCCGCTTACTCAATCGTGCCGCCATCGAGCCTCACGACAGTTATAGCCAGGGCAAGTGGAGACTCCATCCCCTGGGTCCGGCTGGGTCATGACCATTCCGGGGCCGCTCAGTCGCCCCCGGTTTCATTTTTCCGCCAGTGTTTGCGTAAACCGAGCGGACTACCCTTGGGCAAACACTGGGTCTCAGCTGCCCCAGGGGCCCGCAGAAATGCGTTTAACCCCAGTGAGCCTTCTAAAAGTGACTGCGACTCATGGTCGCCTTGCGCCTGCTCAAGTCAGTGAAATCATCACTCTTCATGTTGAGCAGAATTGCTCCTGAAACTCAGTGAAGTTCATCGCACTCAGGTGTTGAGCAGCAATGCTCCTGTAGCTCAGTGAGTTCATCACATGTAGCTCAGTGAATTCGTCACACGCAGTGCTGAGCAGAAATGCTCCTGGGGCTCAGTGAAGTGCTTCGCACTCAAGTGTTGAGCAGAAATGCTCCTGAAGCTCAGTGAGTTTATCACACTCAGGTGTTGAGCAGGAATGCTCCTGAAGCTCAGTGAACTTGTCACACTCAAGTGCTGAGCAGAAATGCTCCTGTCGCTCAGTGAAGTTCTTCGCACTCAAGTGTTGAGCAGAAATGCTCCTGAAGCTTGGTGAGTTTGTCAAACTCAGGTGTTGAGCAGGAATGCTCCTGAAGCTCAGTGAACTTATCACACCCAAGTGCTGAGCAGAAAATGCTCCTGAAGCCCAGTGATCTTCACATGTTGTGTTGAGCAATGCTCCTGTCTTTTGCGCCCGTCGCTTGCACCTACGTGCCAAGTCAGGAGAGGAACAGATCTTCATAGTTGCCCCTTATTGGCCCAACTAGACCTGGTTCCCATCAACAGCCTTCCTGACTTCCCCTGAAAACTCTTTCGGGGACGGGGCGCGATGGCACACGCGTTCTTCCCCCGGAGATTCCGGGCGGTCTTACATCTGAACGCGGAGGTTCAGGTGGCTATCACAAGAACATGTGATAGTTACCATCACTTCTGCGAGCACCCCCTAGAATTGGGTAGCGTGCTTACGCCTTTAGAAGTGGAACCTAGTCGTTGAGTGTGTCTTCTCTCCAGAGGAGATCCTGAAAGCTTTCGATCACTTCAGTGCTCTCTTTCCTGCAAAATAAGGGTTGCAGTAGGCTGTTTTCCTTCACCCTCAAAATGATGTTGCCTCGGTGTTGAAACGACGCTCATCGTGTTGCAGAAGTGTGCAGAAGCACGTTCTGATCGTCAGGTTCCTGGGGAGCAAGGTCTTGTAAATCCTTGTGTCCCTCTTTATCCTCTTGGGCCTTGTCCCTGGTGCGACTGCACTGCAGAGACCTCTCCTTAGCCACTGCAGGCAGTGAGTTAAAAAATCTGTTATATCAGTTCTCCTGCTCGCGTGGTCTCTACTAGAGGGTAGGGACTTGCTCGCTTTCGGTCAACGTATTGTGCCTGGAGTCTGGGCCGGCTAACTCTCACAAGCTGAGACCCCGGCTCGGATTGTGCCCAAGGTTCCTAGCTCTCCCGTAATAGGAGCAGGTGGTCAGCCTGCAAGCGCTGCCCTGGAGGAGGCAGATCCAGCCCTGGCTTCTCTGTCCGTTCGCTTGGACGATCGGCCAATCCTGGTCCGAACCGCTCCCTTCACAGGCTGCCGTTCAAGATGCTCCTGGCCAAACGCATTTCTTGATGTGTGCGGCCACAGGATTGGTTTGCAGCGATCGACCTGAAGGACGCCTACTTTTATGTCTCCGTTCTCCCTCGACTCAGACCATACCTACAGTTTGCTGTCAGGGCGCGCATATCAGTACGCTGTTTTCCCATTCGGGCTAACCCTGTCTCTTCGCGCCTTCACAAGGTTGTTGAGGCTGCCTTTGTTCCTCCATGGGAACACGGGGTTCGCATCCTGAACTATCTCGGTGACTGGCTGTCTTAAGCTCACTCCTGAGACTAGGTTTGCGAATACAGGGACCCAGTGCTCCGGCACCTAGCTCGTCTGGGCCTTCGGGTCAACCGGGGAAGGAGTAAACTTTGCCCCGTGCAGAGGAGCTCTTTTCTCGGTATGGACTTGGTCGCCTTCTCCACTCAGCCATTGCTGACTTGCCTGAGACTATCAAGCGCAAGAGTGCGGTTCCACTGAAGTTTCTTCAGAGGCTCCTGGGGCATATGGCATCTGCAGCCGCGGTTCGCCGCTCAGATTGCTTCATATGAGACCGCTTCAGCTGTGGCTCCGCGACCGAGGTGGGCATGGCAACACGGCACCCTCCGAGTACCAGTTACTCCGACCTGCCGTCAGACCTGCCGTCAGTGCCATGTGCAATGGACGTGCTGCCGCGGGCTCCTGTACAGGACCCCGACGCCTCTGGCACGTCAATTGCCTCGAGTTGCTGGCCGTACGTCTTGCTTTGCGCCGCTTCCGGGCCGTGCTCAAGAACCAACACGTACTAGTCCGTTCAGACTATACCGCCTCTGTAGCGTACATCAACCATCAAGGTGGTCTACGCTCCCGCCGTATGTCGCAACTCGCCCGCCACCTCCTCATATGGAGTCAGAAGCATCTGAGGTCGCTTCATGCCATTTATATCCCCGGAGCCCTGAACTGTGCAGCCGACGAGCTCTCACGGCTTCAGCCCCTCCCGGGAGATTGGCGACTCCATCCCCAGTCGGTTCAGCTGATTTGGGACCAGTTCGGGGACGCACAGATAGATCTGTTTGCCTCCCACGACTCGACCCATTGCGCCCAGGTTTATTCCCTGACCGAGGGCACGCTCGGCACGGATGCTCTGGCGCACAGCTGGCCGCAGGGCCGCAAGTATGCGTTTCCCCCAGTGAGCCTTCTTGCGCAGACCTTGCGCAAGGTCAGGGAGGACGCGGAGCAGGTCATTCTGGTCGCGCCGTACTGGCCCGCCCAGACCTGGTTCTCCGAACTAGTACTCCTCGCGACAGCACCTCCCTGGCCGATCCCTCTGAGGAAGAACCTTCTTCCTCAGGGATGGGGCCACCTATGGCACCCTCGTCCCGATCTCTGGAACCTCCACGTGTGGCTCCTCGATGGGACGAGGCAGGTTTGAGTACCCTACCACCAGCGGTGGTGAAGCACGACCTGGTTATCAGGTTCCTGAGAGGAGCGAGGAGACTAAATCCGCCCCCCTCCTCTCGTTCCCTCTTCGGACCTCTCAGTGGTTCTAACTGCCCTGAAGAGTGCTCCATTTGAGCCCCTGCAATCAGTCGGGCTTAAATTCCTGTCTATGAAGACAGCGCTCCTGGTTGCACTGGCCTCTATCAAGAGGGTAGGGGACCTGCACGCATTCTCCGTTGACGAAGCGTGCCTGGAGTCCGGGCCGGCTTACTCTCACGTGATCCTGAGACCCCGGCCTGGATACGTGCCCAAGGTTCCTACCACTCCCTTCCGGGACCAGGTGGTGAACCTGCAAGCGCTGCCCCTGGAGGAGGCAGACCCAGCCTTGCACTGCTCTGTCCAGTACGCGCTCTCCGCGCCTATGTAGACAGGACGCAGTGTTTCAGGACCTCAGACCAGCTCTTTGTCTGTTATGGTGGGAAGCTGAAGGGAAAGGCTCTCTCAAAGCAAAGGTTGTCTCACTGGATAGTGGACGCCATTGCTTTGGCATACCAGCAGCAAGGTCGACCGTGCCCCCTTGGTGTGACTGCCCACTCCACCCGGAGTGTGGCATCCTCTTGGGCTCTAGCGCATGGCGCCTCGCTAACAGACATCTGCAGAGCTGCAGGCTGGGCGACACCTAACACATTCGCCAGATTCTATAATCTCCGAGTGGAGCCAGTGTCCTCTCGTGTACTCGCTTCAACCAGCTAGTACCGGACCCGCTCAGGTGTCTTCGCTTGCTCGCCATTCCACTCCACGGACTGGATACGTGCGATATTCTCCTCAGGTGAGCTTCCCCGAAAGCCCTGAGCTCCTCCAGCACTCCTGACGCCGGCGCCAGTGTCTATTGCCTGCGTGTCGGCTAGGTGCCTCCCGTGTGCATGGTCCCTCTTCTGAGCGACCCCCACATGTGTATTTCCACTGTAAGCCTCTTTGAGCATGTGTCTTTCCCTTGGCAAGCCACCTTGCCACCCCTGGGGTTGAAATATTCCACCTGCGGCTGGACACCCCAGTGTTCTCCATATGTCTCCTTCGGGTCATATGTGTATTCTCTAAGTCCCCCCCTCTGGGTTGGCAGTAATTGCATATTTCCCCTAAACTTTGGGATATGCTCCCCAGTGTACCTTGGTATTCCTGTGCTAAATAGGAGTCCTTCGTCCGTGCCAGTCTCACGACAGGGATCTCAGATTTACGCAGGGCACTGGAAGACAGCTGAGAAGGTGGCGTGATTAGACTGGTAACCCCATTCGTCGTCATCCGACGTAACTCGGAGTGACAACGAAAGGGAACGTCTCGGTTACGTATGTAACCCTCGTTCCCTGAGTAGGGAACGGAGACGTTACGTCTTCCTGCCACTTTCCGCTGTACCGCGGGGATCGCCTGAGCTCAGTCTTGGCTCCTCAGCGAAGAAACATATCTGCCTGTTGCCGGCGTCCTCCTTTTATACCCACGAGGTAAGGCGGAGATACGCTATGCAAATTCCGCAGACCCATGGCATTTCTTTGCCATTGGCTCGTTTTGTAATACCCGAAGTCGATAGGTGTTCTAAGCGAAACCCCATTCGTCGTCATCCGACGTAACGTCTCCGTTCCCTACTCAGGGAACGAGGGTTACATACGTAACCGAGACGTTTTCCATTGGTATTTACATGTTTCTAACCAAGCCTCTTCTGATATAGTGATGTTTACTTCTTTCTCCCATTTAATTTTGATATATGAGGTGGATTCTGGTCTATGGTGTTGGAGACAAAGATAGAGTTTAGAAATAACCTTACTAATTGTAGTAGCCTTAAATGTAGACAAGAGTATCTTCACAAAATCATTTTGTTTTCCAATTCCCGGTTTTATTTACTATTATGTTGAAGTGGTGTCTTATTTGAAAGTATCTGTACAAATTTTTGTACACTGAAGTGGATTACTCACTTCAAACCTATTCTTAAATTCTTGAAAGGTTAAGAAAATATTGTTGTTTGTGATAGAATAATATGACGTAACTCCTTTCTTAATCCACTTCTTAAAAACTTCATCTAAAGTATTAGGGGTAAATTCTGTATCGTACGCACACCATCTAATTATTTTCAAAGTGTCTTTCAATTCACATTTTTTTATTATTGTGACCCATATTTCTAGTGTGATAGTAATCCATGGATATTCTTTACTTATATGGGCTCTTATTAGTTTGTCATCTGCGATTACTGCTTGGATTGGTACTTCAGAGAAAGAGGAAAGTTCAATTTGTTTCCATCTAGCTTTATAGCTTGGATTGCACCAGCAAACTAAGGCTCTTAACTGGGCAGCTATGTAATAGTCTTTTAAGGAGGGGAGGGCTAAGCCACCTCTTTCTTTAGGTATCTGGAGTGTTTTATAACGAATTCTAGATTTTTTACCTTCCCAAATAAACCTTATAATCCATTTATCCCAATGTTTAAATTGTTCTTCTGAGACCTTTACTGGAAGTGTCTGAAAAAGATATAAAAGCTCAGGAGCATATTCATTTTAATAATATCCACTCTCTCCACCAAATTCAAAAAAGGGATAACACTCCACCTCTGGATATCTGCATGAAGCTTACTATTTAAATGTCTATAATTTACATCTAGCAGGTTAGTATCTTTTGGCAGGTAAATTCCCAAATATTTAATTACATCTACATTATAATTGATCCTATATTTGGTCCTTATTTCTTCAGATGGAATAAAATTATAGCAAATGACTTGTGTTTTTTTAACATTTAGTCTGTATCCTGATTGAGTGCTAAATTTATCTAGTGTTGACATAAGGGTTGTAAATGATATTGCCGGGTCTCTCAAGTATATCATAACATCGTCTGCAAATAGCGATATTTTATGTTCATCTTCACCCATCTTTATCCCGCTAATATGATGATTTTGCCGTATCCATTGACTAAGGGGTTCAATGTAGAGGGCAAAAAGAAGGGGGGAGAGAGGGCACCCCTGTCTTGTGCCTCTCTCCAGATTAAATAAATTAGATAGACTCCCGTTTACTTTTATTCTGGCTCGTGGTCTCGAATATATTAATTTAATGGCTTTAATAATATTTTCATGAAAACCAAATATTTCTAATGTTCTATATAGGTATAAGCATCTGACAGAATCAAAGGCTTTCTCGGCATCTAGACTCACTATCATTGCTGGGATGTTACTCTCTTGAATGTGTTTCATTATGTTTAGGGTGCGTCTAACATTGTCCTGTGTTTGTCTTTGTTGAATGAATCCTGTCTGATCATTGTGGATCAGTTCTGGAAGTAATTTTTCTATCCTCCTCGTCAATATTGCTGCATATAGCTTATAATCAACATTCAAGACTGAGATGGGCCTATAGGAAGCGCATTCTAATTTATCTTTTCCTTCCTTAGGAATAGGGGAGATAATCGCTTCATTCCATGAAATGGGAATCTCGCTTCCATGAAATGCAGCATTGCAGGCTGAAAGGAGGATAGGGACAAGTTGTTCCCTGAATGTCTTGTACCATTCAGCCGTAAACCCATCTGTGCCTGGTGATTTATTTAGTTTTAATTTAGTGATCTCTGCTGACAGTTCTTGTGAAGTTATGTCCTTTATTAAACTTTCATTTTGTTCTTCAGTTAATTTGGGTAATTTTAATGAACTCAGAAATGCATTAATACCCGTTTCTTGGCTAGATATATTTTCTGTATATAATTTTTTATAAAACTTTTCAAATTGTTCATGAATTTCTGTTAATCTAAATTTAGCCTTTTTCATTTTAGGATCTCTAATTTTGTAAATTGTGTTGTCAGCTTGTTTTTTTCCGGAGTTTACTAGCTAGAAGTTTTAATGATTTACTTCCAGCCTCGTAATAGCGTTGTTTCAGAAATGTGAGATTCTTTTCTATTTCTGCATTATGTACCTCAGTGATTTCTTCTTTTACTTTTCCAATCTCTTGCATTAAGCCTGGCCTATGCGCTTGTGTACTTTTGTTCCCTTTCTAGCTCTTTTAGTTGTACTTGTAGTTTAATGAGCTTCTCCTGTCTTAATTTCTTACCTAATGCTGTTTCTACAATTATTTTCCCTCTCAAGACTGCTTTGCAGGCATCCCACAGTACTGCTGGGGAAACTTCTCCATTGTCATTGTCCTCTAGATAGTATTTAATTTCAGTTTTCATCCGTTCTATGAACTGCTCGTTATTTAGAATACTAGAGTTTAGTCTCCATAATGTATTTCTACTAATTTTATTTAGACTCACTGAGGCATATACTGGTGCATGGTCAGACAGGTCCATTGTTCCTATGCTACATTTGTTTATCTTATGTCTATCTTTTCTGAACAGAAATAGATAGTCTATTCTCGAGTATTTGGAGTGTGCAAACGAGTAGTGAGTATAATCTCGTCCTTTAGGAAAAAAATCCCTCCAAAGGTCTATCAATCCTACATCTCTTAATAGAGCTTTAAATTTCCTTGCTGTAGAAGTAATCGGTTTCTCTTTTGTAGAGGTATCCATTTTCGAATTGAAAATTATATTAAAGTCTCCACCGCAAATTAAGGTTCCTTGTGACTCAGTTGTGATCATCTCAAAGATTTTTTGATAGAACTTAAATTTGCTACCTGGGGGGACATAAACATTGATAAATGTAACTGGAGCCCATTCAATTTGTCCTTTAATTAAAATATAGCGTCCTTCTTTATCCTTAACTTCAGTCCGATGGTCATACCCAAGCTTGTTTGATATTAAAATAGCCACTCCCCTCCTTCTACCAGAAGGATGTGATGATGAAAATACATATTTAAATCCATTTCTGGCCAATTTAGAGTGTTCTGCCTGATCTAAATGGGTCTCTTGCAAAAACGCTACCTGAACCTTTTCTTTTTTTAATTTTGATAAAATTCTAGTTCTCTTAATAGGATTGTGGACTCCATTTATATTATATGTTACTAATTTAAACACTTGCTCTATGCCAACCATGTATTATGTATAATTATTATTAGCACCTTCATACACATAAACGCAACTGTACTTCCATTTACCCTGTAATAGAACCTCAGGGCTTTGAACAATGTAAAACAAGACACAAAAACATGAACAAGAACATGTATCATATAAAGTGACTTCCATAGAAGAGATCCCCAATCTATGGATCCTATTCGAGCCTGAATGAAAATTTGGCTCTGAGGGAAAAGCCTCACACCTGCGAGCTGAAGTGAGGGCCCTCGATGGCACATTGTCATATAATGGCACCTTGTGATACAATTTTAGGTCTCCCAACATTAAACTATAACTAGCACTTGGAAAGGGCTACTGATCTTCTCGTATAGTTAGCTTATTCTGCAAAGGTTTATTCCAAAAAGTTCCAAATAAACACATCCCCTGACCTGCATTAATGCCGTCCCGTCATTTTCCTGTCATTTAAGTTACATCCATTGTACAGGTCAGTGTGCGAGCTCACTTTCTAATTATTTTCGTCTGAAAGTTTTCAGTCGCTCCACGTAGTCCGGTGTTGTAGAGGTTTCCACTTGACTACCTCCTCGCCCCCTTTTCGTCGACCAAGCTCGGCGCTGAAGGCGTTCCAGTGGCGTCTGTTGTGGTCGGATGATGTCCACCTGAAGGCCTCTGTCCTTCATGTCCTTTGTTGCCTCTTCCGCAGAATTATAGAGCACTGTCTCGCCTTCGTAGAACACCCGAAGTTTCGCTGGATATGGAGTTTGGAACCTGATCTTTTTTTCCTTCAACACTGATTTTGCTTGTGCATATTCTTTTCGTTTCTTTAGGATATCAGGGGGGTAATCGTGGTCACATGTAATTCTTGCATTGTTCCATTTCAGCCCTCCTTTTTTCCACACCTGTCCCAAGATCTCTTCTTTCGTCTTGGAGCTCAGGAATTTAGCTATAACGGAGCGTGGTCTCGTATTGTCCGTTGGCTTTGGCGCTAAAGCTCTATGAGCCCTCTGAATATGGAGATCCGTCGTTGGGTCAAGCCCCAACCCATCCTTCAGCAAGTCTTCAATAAACTTGATCGTCGATGTGCCATTTTCGCTGCCGTCTGGAATTCCGTATATTCGAATGTTGTCTCGCCTCGACCTGCCTTCTTGGTCAGTTAACTTCGCTTCGAGCTGAGCCTGGAGTTTCAGCAGTTCAGACAGCACCTCACCCGTGTGTTGAATTTGTTCCTCGGCTTCCACAATACGATTCTCAGCATCTTCGATTCTCTTGTTTGTAGTGTTCAAATCCTCCTTGATATCCGCTAGTTTTTCATTATTTTCCTTTCTGAATTCTCTTAACTCAACGAGTATCTTTTCCAGGTTAATTTCCCCCTCAGCGTTAGCATTACTGTGAGCTGTCGGCTCTTTTTCTCCCTTTTCTTCTCCAGTCTTTTCTTCGCATCCTGGAACTTTCTTTTGTTTCGCCCTTGTTTCCATCCCTGCCCCACACTCCATTGTTGTTTTATATAAAAATTAACTGAATATTTAAATATTTCGGTGGCTTTTACAAGTATCTGTCGGGAGAGCAATTCACTCACACTGCCATCAGTGTTCGCGCGCTACCGGAAGTCCTATGCTTGTCTCTTTAATGATTTAATGTAAACTTTTTTTTGTCTGTACAATAAAAACCATTGAAAAAAACCTATTTGCATACAGCACAAAAAAATTTCAGATAACAGTGATAATAACTTATATTAACCTTTAAACCTACTAATAACAAACGGCAAAATAATATGGCATAAGTTATAGAAATAAATATTTATGAATTGATATTTAGAGATTCAAAGTTATTCTGTACATTGAGCACATTTTGTACAAATCCAGTGAAACATGCACTAAATAAATGCACCAAAGAAGCTGCCTAGAAGTACAGGTGTTTTTGTTTTTGTTTTTGCATTCATAAGGTCCACTGATAAAAGCAAAGTACAAGAAAAGTCTTTGGACTTTAATCTGTCATTAAAAAAATTAAAACAAACCTTTATCTGATGATGTTTTGGATGCAGGGTATTGTTGCAAGACAATGTATACTGAAACAGTGTATCATTTGAGTTATATACCCAAATATTGTGGAAAATAGGAATTACATATGTTGTTACTATGCTATCCTTTGGCTTAGTGTGTGAATTTAATCAGTCCAGTGACAGCAGATGAAAATGATCTGTTTATATAACACCAGTGCTAATTAATGTGTGTTGTCATTGACAAATAAATAGATACACATTTATATTTTTATTTTTAACTTGTTTTTTATTATTATACATGCATTCATATAACACATGTACAAACACAATATAAATATTAAATATTTGAAATTACACAAAATCTAGTGAATATGTTACATAAATTGTCAATTTGCTCTAAACTGCCTGGATCCGGCTGTTGGTCCTTGACTTTGATTGACATACGCTGCTTCTTTTGTGGGGGTGACTGGTCCACACCTGCATTGTCCTGTTGAAAGAACAGACATAATCATGTAATGCTGACCAGACTTAATAAGTGATTCTTAAAAAAAATCTAAAGTCAAACTGCTTCTGCCATTTCAATATGAGGGGTCCGAATTGAAAACGATAAGAATATTGTCCAAGATTAAATTACTAAAGTGTTTAATAATTTCTAAATGTAAGTAAAACTGAGAGATCGGAGGGTCTAACCAATACTCTTTTCCGGGTCAGCTGAGACTTGGGCTGAAGGCTCCTCTGAGTTCTCTGGTCCAGTTGAGAAGTGGTCATCTGATGGGCTTGACGGTTGTACCTCTTCAGTTTAAGATTCTTCTTCACCTTGTTGTCAATTTCCACACATAGTTTTTGTGGAGGTGACTGACACAGACCTAAATTTTCCTGTTGAGGGAACAGATACATGTATAATCGTGCAATGCTGGGCAGGTTTAATGAGTGCTTCTTAGACTAAATCTAAAGATGTCTAAATCTTTTTAGCGTTTTGTGACATAGAAAACATAGTAGCATAGTTAAAGGCAATGTTTTCTTTTTTGAATATATCTTAAAATAAGTAAAAACAAGAGATAGAAGGGACTTACAGAAGCTTCAATGCTCCATGGACACACACTCTTACTCCGACTGGGCATGGGTGCTCCCTTACATTCGAGCACCTTTGAGGCAGCCACAGGTGTCCTCTGTAGAGACTTGACAGGCTTGGCCATTTCAAAAGAGGCTTTTTGCAAATGTTTGCAAATGTCCTGTGTGTATGTGGAGGGCACATGTGCGTCCTGTGTGGATCTTGAGGGCAGAGATGCATCCTGTGTGGATCTGTTGGACAAAGGTGCATCCTGTGTGGATCTGGAGGGCAGAGATGCATCATGTGTGGATCTGGAGGGCACACGTGCGTTCTGTGTGGATCTGGAGAGCACACGTGCGTCCTGTGTGGATCTAGCGAGCACACGTGCATCCTGTGTGGATCTGGAGAGCAAACATGCGTCCTGTGTGGATCTGGAGAGCAAACGTGCGTCCTGTGTGGATCTGGAGGGCACAGGTGCTCCCTGTGTGGATCTGGAGAGAAAACGTGCGTCCTGTGTGGATCTGGAGAGCACACGTGCGTCCTGTGTAGATCCGGAGAGCAAACGTGCGTCCTGTGTGGATCTAGAGAGCACATGTGCATCCTGTGTGGATCTCGAGAGCAAACATGCGTCCTGTGTGGATCTGGAGAGCAAACGTGCGTCCTGTGTGGATCTGGAGGGCACAGGTGCTCCCTGTGTGGATCTGGAGAGCAAACGTGCGTCCTGTGTGGATCTGGAGAGCACACGTGCGTCCTGTGTAGATCCGGAGAGCAAACGTGCGTCCTGTGTGGATCCGGAGAGCAAACGTGCGTCCTGTGTGGATCTGGAGAGCACACGTGCGTCCTGTGTGGATCTGGAGAGCACACGTGCGTCCTGTGTGGATCTGGAGAGCACACGTGCGTCCTGTGTGGATCTGGAGAGCAAACATGTGTCTTGTGTGGATCCGGAGAGCACACGTGCGTCCTGTGTGGATCCGGAGAGCAAACGTGCGTCCTGTGTGGATCTTGAGAGCAAACGTGCGTCCTGTGTGGATCTGGAGAGCACACCTGCATCCTGTGTGGATCTGGAGAGCACACGTGCGTCCTGTGTGGATCTGGAGAGCACACGTGCGTCCTGTGTGGATCTGGAGATCAAACGTGCGTCCTGTGTGGATCTGGAGATCAAACATGCGTCCTGTGTGGATCTGGAGAGCACACCTGCATCCTGTGTGGATCTGGAGAGCACACGTGCGTCCTGTGTGGATCTGGAGAGCACACATGCGTCCTGTGTGGATCTGGAGGGCACAGGTGCTCCCCGTGTGGATCTGGAGGGCAAACGTGCGTCCTGTGTGGATCTGGAGGGCACACGTGCGTCCTGTGTGGATCTGGAGGGCACAGGTGCTCCCCGTGTGGATCTGGAGGGCAAACGTGCGTCCTGTGTGGATCTGGAGGGCAAACGTGCGTCCTGTGTGGATATGGAGGGCACAGGTGCTCCCTCACTTGATCTGGCAGAAAAAGGTGCTCCCTGCACTCTCTTCTGCCTCCACTGTGGTGTGGTCTTCAGTGTAACATCTGAGAAGCCTGATTGCTGGGACTGAGCCTTCTTAGATGCGTCACTGAAGACCAGGGATGTGGGGCATGAAGTATCTCCTGCCTCCACAGTTCCCCAACACACGCTAGAGATGAGGTCCCCACACACAGGCTCATCAGATATGGGGTCTGAAACTTCCATGATTGCCCACCACCGCCCCGCAGCAAGGGCCGTACTGAGCTCATCTGAGTATTCAGCAGATGAGGACTGCTCTGCACTCTCAAAAATGGTGGACATGGTAGACATAAATTTGCTGATGAAAGATGATCTAGAAGTGAACAATACTTTTTGCAATCTATATCTGTGAAACACTATGAAACAAAGAGAAAAGGAAGAGATGAGTTGAGTTAACATACAGTAAAGAACCTGAAAGCTTGTTTTCTTAAGCCCAACGTATACTAATGTTGTCTGCACTGCAATTTTTGTTATCTGAGGGTCCACGAACACCTGTGTGCAGCCCAATTTTTGTGTTCACACTGAAGTGCATGTACAATAATGCATACGAAGAATGAAGAATGCAGACACAACTCAGTGCTGCTTGTAGATAAATAAGCAACTGTGCTGTACATTTGTCGAACTTGTCCATCGCTAAATTTCTGTGGAGACACGGCTTGGTGCGAGATGAAGCGGAAAGCAGAAAATAAAGTTTACCTGGGCCTTTAGTTTTATAAAAAAATTAATTAAAAACATTTGCCTATACAATGTATGCCCATTGGCGGTCCATCAGATGAGCCAAGGATGGCTACGAGAGTAATTAAAATGTATCCAAAAATCAATGAAGCTGAAAAAGGTTGGTTTTTAAAAAAAAATCAATTTCTTTACCAATGTGCATAACTCAGATGCACATAATGTAAAAGCATATTATAATTTCCTATGTCCCACAGGCAAATTTTCGACTTCACAAATCAGCTTAAGGTCAACCAGCTTTCAGTATCACTTCAATGTGTAATCAGATCTGCTATTGGTTGGTCAGTGAAATATAAATTATCAACAATTATATAGAAAAAAATTGTTTGATCATTCTTGATTTACATGTCAGCCCAGCCTCCCATTTCCACTCAATTCGCCACTGTGTAGGATGCCTATTTATTTGACTAGCCTAAATGTACAGTAAATCGAGACAATACAGATTCTTATACGAGTTAGGAAAATATTAAAATTCAAATCCCCAAACCCTGTGTAAAAAGCGTACTCACACACACTCGCCGACTCGCTACAAAATTGCACAAAGCCGCTGCACTCAATAAACTCACCGAACGTTCTAAGGAATGCGGCGATCATTATGACGTTAATCGACCAAACGAGTCTGAGTGATGGGAGACCTACGCTGTTTAGTTGGATTAAAACTTGCAATACAAATACAAAGAGTGACTAAGCATTATTAATTTATGATTGGATACAAAAATTAGCGCTGTTTATTATTTATATTATTTTTAGCCTTTCCAACTGATGCATAAAGTGCTTTCCCGAACAGCAGCACGATACTGATTTTATAGGCTACAATTAAAAAAAAAAAATATCCTACGTTAAGGCTGATATCGCCAGCAAATAGCCTATATCAAAAATAAATCGTTGCACATCTCCTGTGTCCTTGACCTGAAATTTTTCCAGCAGTTTAGCGGCTTGAGATCTCTGAAGCGAAGACAGAGGAGCCGAAACATAACGATGTATATTGTCCAAAAACCTGCTTGAGCTTTTTAAACTATGATTATTTATTTTATTATAATGTATTGATTGAAAAACGGATAATATAATTGTATAATATTAACATAAAAACGGATGTTAAATATTAAAATTCAGCTGTCCATAGAAAAGCAGTGCAGGTTAACATAACATGTCGTTTGCAGCTGAATATGAATTATTATGGGCTGCTGGTGGTGCTTGAGACTACATTTATCATTTTGTGTTTCTGTGAAAAAAGCTAACAATAATGAGGGTATAGCCTATGATCTCTATGCAGGTGGTGGGCATACGCAAAATCCATTTAAAGATAGATTGTCTCATCCCATAAATTTTGCGTCTGAAAGGGAAACTCCTATAAATGCATATTCAATTAGGTCAGCCGCAAAAATAACCCTGTCCATGCCTTTTCAGCGCTAACTGACAGTAGTGCTTTCAACGCCAAAAGGGCACTAATATTAAGGCATAATATTTAGTTTTTTTGCACACACACATGTAGTGTTTCCATGTTTTATGGGGACTTTCCATAGACATAATGATTTTTATACTGTACAAACTGTATATTATATTCCCGTACACTAACCCTACCCCTAAACCTACCCATCACAGAAAACTTTCTGCATTTTTACATTTTCAAAAAACATCACTTAGTATGATTTATAAGCTGTTTTCCTCATGGGGAACAAAAAATGTCCCCACACGAACAAGGATTTCAGATATTGCCATCCTTATGGGGACATTTTGTCCCCATAATGTAGGGTTTACCAGGCCACACACACACACACACACACACACACATACTTGTTTATGTGGTATAGAAGGTCACACAAGTTTGGTGGTGGTATATGGGGACACACCTTTCCCAATGCCCTACAGTGATGATAAAACTATCAAAAATTTTGTTTTGATCTGCAGATCACAAATCTGACTTCAAATGTTCTATACACACAACAGAACAGGGGCCTATACCATGAAGCCGGTTTAGGTGGCTAGCCAGCTATGTTTCAGTTTAGTTTGCGGTCACCCTGGGTTTTAGGTACTATGAAAGTAGCTTGGCTTTAATCGGTGTTCGTCGCCATGGTATCTTACGCTGCACGGCTAACCTGCTCAGGGGCAGGTTATGTTCTGGATTTGAGATCTCAGACTGAAGTTTGACCAATCAGCTGTGAGCAAAGAAACATAAGTGACGTAACTAATTCCCAGCTTCTGTTCTCTGTTGCAATGGCTTCACCTTTTCTTCCAAATCCTGTGGACATCTCCGCGCAAATTGTTAGACGAGCACTTCGTAGAGAACGAGTTTTTAGGGACAGACAAAATCCCCTTGACTTTCCTGATACTTACTTGTATGAAAGATACAGATTTTCCACGGAGGGAATATCTTATCTTTGCGAACTTCTTGAGCCGCATATAACAAATGTGACTCGTCGAAGCCATGCACTTACTGTACCGCAAATGGTATGTATTGCGTTGCGCTTTTTTGCAAGTGATACATACTTGTATGCGGTCGGTGATAACCTTGGGAAAAACACAGTTTGTCGAAGCATTCGCAAGGTGGTCCTCGCACTGCAGCGGTACATAAATAGCTTTATTGTGTTCCCTGGACATTTATCGACCATGTCCATAAAAGAGGGTTTTTATAAAATTGCCGGTAAGATCAGAGCCGATCCGCCCTATACGCTCACTACGCAAGCTGCGTAGGGCCCCGCAAATTACTCAAGGCCCCGCCTCCCCCTCGTGCCATAGCGCCTCAATTAATGTTTACAACATCCATGACAAAATTAAGTGAAACCAGTGGCGGTTCTAGACCATTTCAACTGGGGGGGCCAAGCTGGGGCCAGTTGTACTGTTAGAGGGGCCAGTTGCATTTAGACCTTATTGTTGTCATATCATTTTCTGCACTGCACTGCAGGCATTAACAGGCAAAATACCATGTTTATAATCATTCAACAATGCATTTGCATTTGCATTTCCATTATATTTTTACATTTGCCTTACATATTCAGAATTAGTCACAGTAACTGTAATTGACATGATGTCCTTCTTTCTCTTCATTTTGGTGAGAACTATAGAGCAAAAGCAATGGGGACCAAGAAGCATATTAATTCATTTACTGAAAATAACTGACTTGTAACTACTAACCGTTTACAGGGTTCCTGCACACTTTTTAAAATCGAATTTAAGGCTTTTTAAAACCTGAAGAAATCAAAATTCATACCGTACATTAGGGGTGTGCAATATTGACAAAAATATATCTCAATATTTTCAATGTTTTGTTGATGATTAGATGATATTTTACTGATTGTGTTTTTGTTCTGGTGCCATGGCTGGTTTAGGCCTGTTGTTGACAGCAGACTCACGAAGATATTCATATTTTTTAATATTCTATGCAGTGGTCAGTTAACAGCAGGGACCGAAATTAATTTTTTAATTAATTTATAATTAATTTAATTTGCCACCTTACATTGATTTCCAGGGGCATTTTCACCTATATATGGACATTCTTTCTAAACTTATTTAGAGTTATGAATCACCTTTTATGTCAAATACTAACATTCAAATTATACAGTAATTATACTTATTTATACAATAATACTTAATTATACAATAATTATACAGTACCACTGTTACCAGTCAAATTAAATCATTTAATCAAAATCCATCTTTGCAGTGCAGTCTAGAGGTGACACAGAAGCGGCATTAATATATTTAAACTCCATTTACAATTGCATAAATAAAGCTATGAGATTTTTTTTAAATCAATATTTAAACATGAAATTATTTCTAATTTTAACGTTTTAATTAAAGGGTACTTTAAAAATGAAACTAAAACCGCCAGTAGGCGGCGGCAAGCCACAGTCTTAACAAGCGAGTTGAAGGATTCATTCATTCAACCGATTCGTTCAAACGGCTGATTCATTCGGGAAAGGAGCAAGTGTTTCCTTCAAATCGCGGATTTCAGTCAAGAAATCATCGCTGTCTGTTGCATTGAAACTCTGCTACGGTTTCATTTTGAAATTCTAGTCGGCGAAATAAAGGGAAAACGTCTCGGGTTATGACTATAACCCTTGTTCCCTGAGAAGGGAACGAGACACTGCGTCGTTGAAAACGACTCTTTGGGGACGCTCCCTAAGCGTGCGCCTCTGAAGTATGAATGAAACTAATCCAATCCTGATTGGTGTTGCGTCGTGACGTAACATGTGACGGCATAACCGGATGTATAAAAACGGCGCTGATGCAAACACATACCAGCCTTGCGATGAAGCAAGACGCTCTACGGCCTCTAGGGGCGTGGCAGGACGACGCAGTGTCTCGTTCCCTTCTCAGGGAACAAGGGTTATAGTCATAACCCGAGACGTTCCCTTTCGAGGGAACTCGCACTGCGTCGTTGAAAACGACTCTTTGGGGAACGAATGCCCACTATGCCACGCACCGGAACAAGGCCCGCCCTAAAGTGAAACTGAAACAGGCACAAAACTAGGACGAGAGCACTCGCGCACCAGGCGTACTAGGGAGGTGCAGACCATAAAACCTGATAAAGGTGTGCGGGGTAGCCCAACCGGCTGCCTCACAGATCTCCTGAAGAGGCACGCCCAGTTGGAGAGCCCTAGAGGAAGCCATGCCTCTAGTCGAGTGAGCCCTAACGGCCAAAGGTGAAGGCATATTGCGCACCTTGTAGGCCTCGGTAATAGCCTGAACAATCCAATTACTAATAGTTTGTTTGGACGCAGGGAGCCCCTTTTTAGGTGACCCAAAACACACCAATAGCTGGTCCGACCTCCTCCAGGAAGAGGACCTCTCAAGGTAAATGCTCAACGCTCTGACAGGACAGAGCAAATGGAGCCTCTCTTCCTCTGCCGACACATGAGGTGGAGGATGAAAAGCCTGAAGGACTGTAGACCGTGCCACATTAGAAGGCACCTTAGGCACATAGCCCGGTCTTGGGTTCAAAATGACCTTAACTCCGCCAGGGGCAAACTCCAAGCAAGCTGGCGTTACTGCCAGGGCTTGGAGATCTCCCACCCTCTTAAGGGAAGTAATGGCTAAGAGGAATGCCATCTTGAAAGTCAGATCCTTGGGTGACGCCGACTGAAGAGGTTCGAAGGGGGCAAGGGATAACCCCTCGAGAACCACTGCCAGGTCCCAGGAGGGAACCCTGGACCTGGTTGTCGGTCTCATCCTCCATGTACCACGGAGAAAACGTACAACCAGTTGGTGCCTCCCCAAAGGCCCATCGCCCAGTGGTGCATGGAAAGCCGCAATGACAGCTACGTACACTTTAAGCGTGGATGGGGAGAGACCCGCAGAGAAGCGATTTTGGAGAAACTCCAGAACTGAAGCCACCGGGCAGTTAACTGGATCTAGCTCATGTTCTCTACACCAAGTGGCAAAAACATTCCACTTGAGGCCATACAATCTCCTAGTAGACGGAGCCCTAGAGTTAAGTATGGTATCAACCACCCCCTCTGATAACCCAGCATTTAAGTACTGGACCCCCTCAGGGGCCAGACCCACAGCTTCCACAACTCTGGGCGAGGGTGGAAAACTGTGCCCTCCGCCTGAGACAACAGATCCCTCCTCAGAGGAATCTGCCACGGCGAGTCTATCAGGAGTGATACGATGTCTGAAAACCATACTCGGGCCGGCCACAACGGGGCTACCAGAAGAAGACTGATGCCCTCCTGACGGACCCTCTCTAGGACTCCCGGAAGCAGAGCAACGGGGGGAAAAGCATACAGGCGAAGCCTCGGCCAATCCTGTACCATGGCATCCAACCCCAGCGGGGCTGGATGGGTGAGGGAAAACCAAAGGGGACAGTGGGACGTCTCTTGAGACGCGAATAGATCCACTTCCATAGGTCCGAACCTCTGCCATATTAGCTTCACCACCTCTGGGTGAAGTCTCCACTCCACGGGCCTCAGCCCCTGCCTCGACAGGATGTCTGCTCCCCGATTCTGAACCCCCGGGACATATATTGCTCTGATAGACAATATTTTCCCCTGGGACCAAAGAATAATCTGATGCGCCAATCTGGATAGAGGGCGCGATCTGAGTCCCCCTTGTCGGTTCAGATAAGCTACCACTGATGTATTGTCCGATCGTACAAGGACATGGTAACCCTTGATGTCTGGAAGGAAGCTCCTCAGAGCCCTGAACACAGCCAACATCTCCAGGCAATTTATATGCCCAGAATGATGATGGTCCTGCCACAGACCCCTGGCAAAGCGGCCGTCCATGACCGCGCCCCAGCCAGTGAGGGAGGCGTCTGTCGAAACGGTTTTCCGGCGACACGACGCTCCTAACACTGGCCCTTGGGACAGGAACCAAGGTTTCTTCCATATTAATAGAGAACGAAGGCATCTGCGCGTTACTCTGATTATACGAAATGGATTCCCCTTGGGGGAAAACCCCTTGGCTTTCAGCCACCACTGGAGGGGCCTCATATGTAGAAGGCCCAAAGGTATAATGTTGGATGCCGCTGTCATGAGGCCCAGCATCCTTTGAAACCTCTTCACAGTGATGGGCTGGCCTAGCTTTATCCCAGAAACCATTGTCAGGATGGACTCGATTCGTGCGGGAGACATGTGTGCCCGCATCGTAACCGAATTCCATACCACGCCCAAAAACGTTGTTTTCTGAGCTGGTTCCAACACGCTTTTTTTCGTGTTGAGTCTCAACCCCAATTCCTGAATGTGGCCAAGGACGACATCTCGATGCCGAACCGCCATTTCCCGAGACTGGGCCAATATGAGCCAGTCGTCAATATAATTCAGTATACGGATGCCCTGAAGTCTTAATGGAGCCAGAGCTGCATCCATACACTTCGTGAACGTGCGGGGAGAGAGTGCTAGGCCGAACGGAAGAACCCGACACTGATATGCTTCGCCCCCGAAAGCAAACCTTAGGAACCTCCTGTGACACGGAAGGATGGAGACATGAAAATAGGCGTCTTTTAGGTCTATCATGACAAACGAGTCCTCGGACCTGATTTGATTCACAATGATGGGAATCGTAAGCATTTTGAACCTGAATCTCCTCAGAGACCGATTCAACTGCCTTAGATCCAAAATCGGCCTTAGCCCGCCATCCTTCTTTGGAACTATAAAGTATCGGCTGTAAAACCCGGACTCTCTGTCTGGTGGGGGAACAATTTCTATAGCCCCTTTGACCAGGAGAGCCTGTACTTCTTGTTCCATGACCCGAGCCTGTTCTGGAACCACTGTAGTCGGCACCACCCCTGCAAACCTGGGAGGTCGGTGACCAAACTGCAGTCTGTATCCTTTTTCTATTATATTCAGGACCCATAGAGAAATATTTGGAAGAAGGCGCCACCCCTCTACAAAATTTACTAAGGGAACCAGCCTCTCGAGACTGGCCTCGGTTGTTTCTCGAGCACTGTTCTCGACCCTCTGACACAGCGAACTGGCAGGAAGCGGACAAGAACGATTTTGTGACCATAGTCGGTGCTCTCTTGCAAGCTTTTGGGGCGAACGCCACGGTGTGCGTTCGCTGGAAATCGATGCGACCCGAAGCGTCCAGGACGGCGGGACAACATCTCTTTCCAGAGGGCTCCGTTGTGAAAACAACCTCGGTTGCTCCCTCACGGGGGGGACAGCCCTCAGAGGTCCTACCAGATTGGCTAGGACCTCTTTCCTGAAGCCCTCTTTGCCTGAATGACGGCCCTCAAGTCGCCCTTCTGGCCAGAGGATTTAGAGTGAGAACGTTTCCTCTGTTGCCAAGCTCCCTAGGGAGGGGCTCGAGAGGAAACGCTCTCCTTTTGCTCCAGGCGATGGGAGGAGCTGGCTGACGGCTGAGGCTGGCCACTTGGACCAGCCCTCCTAGACCTAGATCTAGATCGGCGAGGAAGATACTGCTGAAAAGCTGCTGACTGTTTTTTCGCCTCCTGAAACCTGTCGACAACGGTGTTTACTGCGTCGCCGAACAGGCCAGAAGGCGATAACGGGGCATCCAACAAAAATGATCTGTCCTTATCCTTAATACCGGACAGATTAAGCCATAGATGCCTCTCTGTGGCCACCAAAGCTGCCATGGAGCGGCCAATAGCACGGGCCGTCTCCCTAGTGGCTCGGAGAGATAAATCAGTTGCTCTTCTAAGTTCCGCAATATCTTCGGGTGTTGGGCCCTCACCCTCATCTAGGTCTTTTAGGATATCGGCCTGGTACGCCTGCAAGATTGCCATAGAGTGCAGGGACGCACCAGCCCGACCAGCCGCCATATAAGCCCTGCCCACCATCGCAGAAGTGTCCCTGCATGGTTTGCTGGGCAGCGCCGGGGCTTTAAGCGAAGATGCCGCTTGGGGAGAAAGATAGCTCGCCAAAGCTTCCTCCACCCGCGGCATCTTGCCATACCCCGACTCTCTCGCACCCACCACATTACTATAATCACATAACGTAGGTGATGAAATACGAGATGAGTGGGGCTTTTCCCAGGATCTCGAGATCTCTTTATGAAGATCCGGGAAAAAGGCAAGCCCCGGCGATGAGGCTGTGAGCGATGCTGCAGGAATCTCTCGTCTAACTTGCTCTGACGAGAATCATCCTGCTTATCTTGTGGCCAACTAATATTGAGTCTGGGCACAGCACGCGTCACAACCTCCACTAACTCCTCATACGCGGGAACATGAGTCGGCGAGTGTGACTCATGTTCCCCGCTCCCGATGCTGATCACATCCACTTCCTCGGAAGCGGATAGTTCAAGCACCGGGCACTCGTCACGGGCAGAAGAAGCCGCAGCGCGGGCTTCTGCATCATGAGCGAGTGTTATAGAATCCACAGATGATGCACGAGAAAGTGCCTCAGCAGTCTCGTTCTCATCTGCGAGATCCTTTTGCGATCCCCACGATCTAAGCCTCCGCGCCGCCTCAACGGACGCGGGACCTGAACCGCAAGGATCGCGAGCTTGGCCATCTTTATCAAAAACAGCCAAGCGGGAGCGCAGCACTCTCTAATGGGAGTGCTTCACAATGTGTACAGGGATCACAGGCAGCTCCCTCGAGAGCTGCCTGTGCGTGCTGCACTCCCAAACAATTCACACATAGTGGATGCGTGTCCCCACCCGTGATAAATCTAGGACAGGGGTGCACACATCTAGTGAATTGCTCACTCGCCATACTTTCACTTTCAAACAGACAATACAACACCAAATAAGACAGACAGTTTTCAACAGATAGCGCTTGCTGAAGAGCGAAAGCTGGTATGTGTTTGCATCAGCGCCGTTTTTATACATCCGGTTATGCCGTCACATGTTACGTCACGACGCAACACCAATCAGGATTGGATTAGTTTCATTCATACTTCAGAGGCGCACGCTTAGGGAGCGTCCCCAAAGAGTCGTTTTCAACGACGCAGTGCGAGTTCCCTCGAAAGGGAACAATATTGACAATATTGTGTCTAAAAAGTAACGCCCAATGGTAACTTATTGTTAATTTAACTGCATGTTGTATAAGATCAATAGCACAGTTGCAATTGTGGACGGGAAAACGGAACTCTTGCTGATGTGATATTCTAATATAAGAACATAATATGATATAAATATAAGACATAAACTAATTTGGGGTCATAGCCTACCTATGAACCGCACACAGCAGTGAAAGGACGAGAGACAAATGCGATGTCAGCTCACAGTGCCTCTTATACAGTTAAAACATTGATAACTATATCATGATAGACAATACACATCGCACACCCGATACGCACATAAAGAATGAACTTGCAACTGAACTGACATTTACCAGCTTTCTCCTTCTCTCCTCTCTCGCGTGCAGGAGACAGACGTTATTCTGCCGCGATTCCCGCGAATGTGATGCGAATTGTCACGTGAACAAGCAAATCCACAAAGATAGAATAATAAAAAAAAAATATGCATACAACGATAACAACGATAGCAAAAAAACAGTTTTGTAAAAATTATTTCACACTCCACATTTAGGGGGGCCACAGGGGGGGCCAAGCTTGTTGTCACAGGGGCACGGGCCCCCCTGGCCCCCCCTCTAGAACCGCCACTGAGTGAAACTATTCTTCTGGTCACGAAAAGAGGGGGGAAAAAACATGAGAGTGAATTGCGGGAAAAACAATCAGGTAAACTTGTGTTCTCTCCTCTCCAAGTTTGATGTCAGCAAAGTTAAGTTTATGTGCATTTCTACTGTGTTTTTTCGGTCTTGCTAACCTAGCTGGGCAGGCAGTCAGTGCATCTCTTGCATCACTTTGTGCCTGACAAAAGTGAGAGTAAAATACAATTATTTATTACGTTTGTTTTTGATGAACGACAAAGTGCAACGGTGTTTGTTTACTGCAGCTCGGAAAAGATAACCGCGTCGCGTGTGTTATCATGCGTTCATATGCGCGCGCACGAAATTAAACGCGCATTTTTCAAGCAGAAATATATGTGGAGACCACGACCAGACATACTGTACAATATATGGGCGTGAATGATGGCACTCCTCATCAAAGTACACATTATACAGTAAATATACTTTTAAAACAAGACACTGATTATCTAGTCTCAGTCAATGTGTAGTTAAAAACTCTAAACAACTGCACTAATTATACAAGATGGAAAGCAATGTATTGACAATTTGACTACTGATTTATTGGCTATATTGAATTTTAAATGTTGAATAGCTAGCTGGACATACTGGTCAATATGGATGGACATCCCTCAGTAAATATTAATCATAAATCAAAAATTGCTTCAACATGCATAATAAAAAAAACCTTTAACATGCTATGGCAAGCCATTTTAGATTTTATTCATTTACAGTTCATGCATTTTTGATATCAAGAATTTTTTTTTTTACTATTTGCAATGTGAATTCTTGATTATTTTTACTATAGGGCCCCTTAGTTACATTTTTATTAACCAATGTCTATTTTTGATATCAGGAATTACATGTTCACTTATACAAAAGTTAATTTTTTATATCAATGATGTCATCACTCACAGGGATTATTGATATCTGCATCACTAGTTCACTAGTTAAATATTACAAGAGCCAAGTCATAGTATTAATAGTATTTTATATTTGAAAATGAATAAAAGGAAATTGGGAGCCAGTTTGAATGGGTCTGATGCAGCTTATAAAATGAGTTATCTATAATTTGCAGGTGCTATGCTTAAGTTTGTCAGTAGAGGAGATGCTGCCAATCAGCCAATATTCTATAGAAATACTCTATTCAATAAATATTGGTTGTTTGAACCTCATTCTGTTCTATATTTTTGTACTTATTCTTTAACTGTTTTGTTTAAAGGAGGGAGGATTGTATTGGGAGCACTGAAGTGTCAGGTGTGACTGTGTGTAAATGGCAATCGGTTTACATAGCTTTTGCCAAGTAAGACATGGTCCTGGATCAACATATTTTGTTGATCCTGGATCAACATTCCTGTCCCAAAATGTAGTCCTTACCCAATCCCTACCCTTAAACATAACCCTACCCATAACCCTTCCCTAAAATCAGAGGGTAATGATCAGTGAATAACACTGATGTTTAAGGACTTCACCCTGATTCTAAGCCTAAACTTGACATAAACTGTAAACTTGTCCCTCAAATCTGATTGGTTGATTGGAAAGTTGATCCAGGATCAACAAAGATGTTGATCCAGGAACATGTGGTACTTGGTGAAATCACGTTCACCCACGGGGTCAGGTAGAGGGCCCCTTAGCAGAATTTTGCTTAGGGCCCCAGGGAGGTCAGGATCGGCACTGGGTAAGATATATTGAGTGACAGAACAAATTTAACCTTTCACATTCAGTAGTTTTTTTTTTCTTCAAAAAGCAGATTTCACTTAAAGCACTTAAATGTATTATACAATAGTTTACAGTAGCTACATGTTAAGAATGGTTTTAAATGCGTAGCCTATTTTTTTTTTTTTATTCCTATGATAGGATTCCCTAGAGTCATTGGAGCAATAGACTGCACACATATTGCAATCTCCACAGCTCTAGGAGAACATGAGGCGGATTATGTGAACAGAAAGTCCTTTCATAGCCTTAATGTTCAGGTAGGGCTGTGAGATGATTTTTATTTGCAATTTAGATCAATCTTTAAATGAATAGTAACTAACAGATAGGACAATGATTTACTGTACATTTCATCTGCAGATGACTTGTGATCATGAATGCATGATCACAAGCTTGGATTCCAAGTGGCCTGGCTCAGTGCATGACTCACGAATTTTCCGTGCGTCTATGTTGTGTCAGCGCTTTGAGGAAGGCAAGTGAAATTTGGCACAGTACAAAATACTTTAAACGTGTTCATTTTAATTGTGACAGCAAAACTTACACAATTTTCCCTTTTCTGTGGCAGGGCTTTTTGATGGCCTGTTGGTAGGAGACAGGGGTTATGCATGCCAGAGGTTTTTGCTAACCCCCTATCCTGACCCTCAAACAGGGCCACAAAACCGCTTCAATGTGGCCCTCAGTAAAACCAGGGTCAAGATCGAGATGACTTTCGGCATCCTAAAGGCACGTTTCAACTGCCTTAGACGCTTAAGAGTGTCACCAGAGCAGGCATCACAGATAGTGGCTGCATGTGCCATTCTGCACAATATAACCACTCTCAGAAAGGAGCGAGTACCACCACACAACCAGCTTCTACCCGATGAAATTGACCCCATCACACTTGACCACTCAGCTGGCGCAGCTGTCAGAGATGCAATCACAACACAATATTTTACTTAATAAAAGCACATTAACACTGCAGATAGGTCTCATTGTTTTATTGGTCATGTGGCTAGGGAGGAAGAAAGAGAGCAAGAGAAAGTTCCATTAATAAACATTCATAGTGTTCATACTAAAGGATTACTTGGTTAAATAAGTTCACATACTGAGATCTGTTTTTTTCCAGCTGTTTGATCTCCAATTTAATTTTTTTTATTTGGAGCCTCCTCAGCTCACAGTCCAACTCTTTTAGTGAACAGTCTAGTTCTAGACTCCTTTTGTAAAGGGCCCTGACTGAGTCGGTTTCCACCTGAAACAATCATCACAAGTTTTCTGGATGTTAATCAAGAAATCACAAAAAGTGGCATGCCTTACAAGCATAGGACTGACTGTAATTTATGTCAAGGGTTTAAAGTATTACCTTGTTCACATTCCTTCTGTAGCCCATTGAGGTAGAGGCTTCAGTTTCTGGGGCAGGTTGTGAAAAATCCTACAATAAAAGAGATGTGTAAGGGTCAGTCACTTAATTATGACATTTAAATGTGTGCCATAATAAAAAGCCCAATGCATTCACCTCAGCAACTGCCTCAGGACACACAGACAGAGTGTCTTCATCTGCTTCACCCTAATAAATAAAAGTAGGCCAATATAAAGCATGCAACTGTTGTAAAACTGTTGTGTTTTGTCTGCTGTATACTGACCTCTGTGTGGGAGACTGTGTGCATGTGTGCTGGTTTCAACAGGGACACTGTATTTCCCTCTACTGCAGAATAGAGTCAGCCATATTTAACACTTTTTAAAAATTAGTAATGCATTGCACACACATACCCAGTGTCACTTGCTTCGAGGAGCCAGCACCAGGGTCAGATTGCACAGCACCTGCACCCGTGGAGTAATCATAGTTTAAGGCTCAAAGCCTGAATTGACAGAAAGTTGATGAGCTGCTTCATGGTACCAATAAAGCCTGATTGCATCAGTTTGGTTTTGTCAACTCGAACAAACTCAGGGTTACAGGATTGGTTTAAACTACCATCATGGTACAGGCCCCAGAAATTATATTTTGGTGGTATACAAGGACATTCCCGCCCATCCTAAAATGTTCCCGCCTATGACATAATTGTGATTTCTGGGGCCCAACCGGATTATGAGGACACTCATTTTACAATACACAAAATATGTAATTTCAGTGGATTACAGGGACCTATGTGTTTTACAGGCACATGACCACACACACACACAACACAAACGTGACAACATGGTGTATTACCAAGACTAAGGTGATTTAAGAGTACTGGATCTTAAACACAATACACAACTGCACAATCCAACATTATAAGGATGAGTGTGTTTAATGGTACATGCCCACACACACACACACACACACACACAAACCTGACGATATGGTGGATTACCAAGACTAAGGTGATTTAAGAGTACTGGATCTTAAACAATACACAACTCCACAATCCAACATTACAGGGACCAGTGTGTTTTACCTGCACATGACCACACACACACAAACAAGACAACACTGTGTATTACCAAGACTAAGGTGATTAAAGAGTCCTGGATCTACAAAAAAAAAAAAAAAAAAAACACATTACAGGGAGTGTTTTAAAAGTACTTTAATTACAACTTAACATTTGGAAAAAAATTCCAGATATTAATCATTCAAACCTTTCCCCCCCAAAAAAGACAAAACAGCCGTTTTAAAACCGGCACATTTTAAATGTTATTAAACAGGCATTGAAATGTATTAAGATAAACTTACTGAACATGCAATGGATGCTAATCACATGAGAAACTTTTATGAGAGACTCTAACCAAAATGAATAATTCTGTGAGCATTTCTTCACCCTCATGTTGTTTCAAACCTGTATGACTTTCTATCTTCAGTGGAACACAAAAGGAGACGTTTAGCAGAATGTTAGGGCCAAACTCAGCCTCACCTGGAATAGAGTTACAGACACAAGTTTACTGTATAAACACCTGATAGAATAGAGATACAGAGACGAGTTTACTGTATAAACACGCAGTAAACTCATGTCTGTAACTTTTCTCAGGTGTTTATACAGTAAACTCGTCTCTGTATCTCTATTCTCTCGAGTGTTTATACAGTAAACTCGTCTCTGTACTGTATAAACACCTCATAGAATAGATGTAAACTCGTCTCTGTATCTCTATTCTATCAGAAGGTGTTTATACAGTAAACTCGTCTCTGTACTGTATAAACACCTTCTGATAGAATAGATGTAAACTCGTCTCTGTATCTCTATTCTCTCAAGTGTTTATACAGTAAACTCGTCTCTGTATCTCTATTCTCTCAAGTGTTTATACAGTAAACTCGTCTCTGTATCTCTATTCTCTCAAGTGTTTATACAGTAAACTCATCTCTGTATCTCTATTCTCTCAGGTGTTTATGCAGTAAACTCGTCTCTGTACTGTATAAACACCTTCTGATAGAATAGAGGTAAACTCGTCTCTGTATCTCTATTCTCTCAAGTGTTTATACAGTAAACTCATCTCTTTATCTCTATTCTCTCAGGTGTTTATGCAGTAAACTCGTCTCTGTACTGTATAAACACCTTCTGATAGAATAGAGGTAAACTCGTCTCTGTATCTCTATTCTCTCAAGTGTTTATACAATAAACTCATCTCTGTATCTCTATTCTCTCAGGTGTTTATACAGTAAACTTGTCTCTGTATCTCTATTCTATCAGAAGGTGTTTATACAGTAAACTCGTCTCTGTATCTCTACAGAGACGAGTTTACTGTATAAACACTTGAGAATAGAATAGAGGTAAACTCGTCTCTGTATCTCTATTCTCAAGTGTTTATACAGTAAACTCGTCTCTGTACTGTATAAACACCTTCTGATAGAATAGATGTAACCTCGTCTCTGTATCTCTATTCTCTCAAGTGTTTATACAGTAAACTAGTCTCTGTACTGTATAAACACCTTCTGATAGAATAGATGTAACCTCGTCTCTGTATCTCTAATCTCTCAAGTGTTTATACAGTAAACTCGTCTCTGTTTTTCTATTCTCTCAAGTGTTTATACAGTAAACTCGTCTCTGTACTGTATAAACACCTTCTGATAGAATAGATGTAAACTCGTCTCTGTATCTCTATTCTCTCAAGTGTTTATACAGTAAACTCGTCTCTGTATCTCTATTCTCTACAGAGACGAGTTTACTGTATAAACACTTGACTGTATAAACACCTTCTGATAGAATAGATGTAAACTCGTCTCTGTATCTCTATTCTCTCAAGTGTTTATACAGTAAACTAGTCTCTGTATCTCTATTCTCTCAAGCTTTTATACAGTAAACTCGTCTCTGCATCTCTATTCTCTCAAGTGTTTATACAGTAAACTCGTCTCTGTATCTCTATTCTATCATGTGTTTATACAGTAAACTCGTCTCTGTATCTCTATTCTATCAGGTGTTTATACAGTAAACTTGTGTCTGTAACTCTATTCCAGGTGAGGCTGAGTTTGGCCCTAACATTCTGCTAAACGTCTCCTTTTGTGTTCCACTGAAGATAGAAAGTCATACAGGTTTGAAACAACATGAGGGTGAAGAAATGCTCACAGAATTGCCTTTTGCTCACAAACCACTGCTGCCATAAGTTTCTTAAGTTATGAAAATAACAAAAACAACAAAGTAATAATCAAAATAGAACAACATTAAATAAGACACATGATGTAACTTTACTTGATTTGGGGTTTCCTTTTTAAACTGATTCCACGATTTCTGACAAAATCTCTGATGTTTTGTGCAGTTCGCCTTGCCAAAACAGGATCTTCAGCGGTCTTACACTGCAGGCATTCAGTCAGTGTGGCCAGTTTCCCTTTGGTTACATGTGCCTTAAAATGTTTCATTACAGCGCTAACTTCCGCATTCGACCAGCACACTTTTTGTCCTCTCCGTGGGTTTTCAATTTGTGCCTCACTCTCATTCTCTGTACAGAATAATAAATACGTTAGTAAGCTCTAACTATATGAGAGCTCATGTACTTACAATGATGGTTGTATACCAATTTAAACCTCAGGTACCTTGCGAAACTTCAGTGGTTTCCTCAATGGGCATCTGATGAACATCTGCAAGAAATCAGTTATATACCAATCAGGAAACTTGGATGTAACTTAAATTTACAGAACTCGATGTTAACTGTTTATAAACCGGATATCTTGATGACATTAATCTCTAGAATAATATTTTAAATATTTTGTTTGTAAATATCATCAGCCTGTTAAACAGCTGCTTTTTAAAACTTGTGTTCATTTGTCATTTATCTGTTTTTGGCGAATTTATTGGTTAATCTCTAATTTCAATAATATTCTGCTAGAAAAGTTGCAATTTATGCATAATATACAGTATAATTGTATCTATGCATTTTATATATGCCAATAATCTAATGAAAATGATGGGTTAAAATAATAAACAAATAAAGAAGTGTGAAGTCCGCACACTGGAAATTAATGCTCCAAAGGATTTATTAAAAGGCAACGTTTCGACCCTCAGGTCTTCATCAGGCACAATACCAATGTAGAGTGAAGTCAACTTTAAATAGACACAGGTGATCACCTTAAAATAATAAACAAACATGTTCATAAACTTGACACATACCAAAATCACTGGAGACACCTGCAGCTCCAGCAGGAGCATCATCCTCAGACAGGCTCTCATCAGGATCACTGGCATCACAATCCGTCAAACTGATCTCATCTTGAAGAAAAAGTGAAATTTAGAACATAAACATCTACATATTTAACATGTACTCAAAAGTAACTTGTGAAAAATGAAAATTAGACTACACCCTACAGTGTACCCAATGGATACAGTGTACGTCACATGAATTAAGTTTCCTTAAATCTTCCTATGAGTGTAAAATATCCACTGTACTGCCTACACTCGGATGGACAAGACAAGTCATCTTCATTTATATAGCGCTTTTAACAATGTAGATTGTTCCAAAGCGGCTTCACAGTGATAAACGGATAATTTACATTAACATACCTTCTATCTCAATGTCATCAAGCGATTTGCCTTGAATATTAGGAAGACAGCCCTTTTCCATGGCTAGCAATAACTTGGATATTTTAGCCAGCTGAGTAGTGGCTTCAGGCAGCCTGTAATAGTCGCGGTGGACGCGGATATCGTGTCATAAGAAATCTGCCACCTGATCCAATTCGTTGTTTTTCAGGTTTAGGATTTGGGAGAGAGTAGCTACATGTTTGTGCAGAGAAGTTGATCTTAGAAACTCTGGATTTTTAGCTCCACATTCACTTGCATAGACCCTAAGAGAGTCTGGGCCTCTGTAGTGACTCTGGGAGTTGGGTCTGGCAAACAAGAATTCATTAGTGTCCAGCACTCCACATTCACTTCTCTTGCTGACCAGCAGTGTCAGGGCATCAACCATATCAGGTGAGAGAAGAACCGCAACCTTTCTTCCTCTTTTCCCCCTGATCTCAACGCGACTAAAATGGCTGCAGAGTTTCTGTTCAAAGTTGCTCAGGCTCATGGCAACATCATCATGGAGAGAAGTGCTGTCCCTTTCTTGGAAGCCTTTGAGTGGCATTTTAGAGACCTCTCCTGCACGTCTGCGGTTGAAAACAATGATTTTGGTGAGCGTTGCTTTGGCTAGTTCTGCATAGCTTTGAGGTGACCCAGTGTCTTTTAGTTTCTGAAATGCCGTGTATGCAGTCTTCTCAAGGAACCGATGAAGGCACTGTACGTCCTGAGTGAAAGGCAGTGTTGAAGGCTTGTTAAATTTCGCCTCATTCAGTGTGACTAAAGCAGTGTGTGAGATCATCTCGGACCACTTTGAGGAGTAGAGCTTTTTAAAGGTCTCTGTCGACGCGATCAGTTCCTTGTCCTCGGACATCAGTGCTCTGCAGTGAATGATTTCACTAATCTTATTCAAAGAATGCCCCAATTTCAGTGCAAGGCTTGGACATTGATAGCAGTGACTCTCGTCGTCATAGCCAGACAGCCTCTGGACCGCTCCAATGAGTCTGTGAAAATTGGCAGGTTTCACAGCTTCTTCAAGACTGTATATAGAAAACTCTCTACGCAAAGTCAACAACAATCTTCCAATTTCTCTGAGTTTTTGACTAATGTACTCAAATTTGGTAGGGTCATGTCCATGTTTGTTAAAGAAAGACTGTGCAAGCTGAATAATACTCAGGTCATTTTTGACAACAGCAGAAATGTCATCCTGGTTCATCACACTTAAGAGTTTCCAAACTCCTTGACATATCGGCTGACTGAATGAAGACTCTGCCATGGTTGCCAGACCCAAAACCCTGGTTCTCCCTTGGTTTTCACTGTCAGACGCTGGTTTTGAGGAACATCTTTTCAAATGACGCCATAGATCTCTCCGTACAAACATCCCTTTGCAGTACATGCAATGCACAAAATGCTTTGAATCACGTTCTTTTTTTGGTGCGCGTTTTATTTTAAGGGCCCCCTCTCCACACTGTAAAACGTCTGTGTTATGCTGATAGTTGCCCTTGTTCCTGAGTTTTTCCAGCATTGCTTTACGTTCTTTGGAGTGCACAGGGAGTGACAAAGCCTGCCCAACTTCAACATCAGACATATGAGTTTTCAAATGGCGTGCTAACTTGGACTGAGGTTTCCCGCAGATGTAACAATAGTTCTTACTATTTGTTGAACAGGAAATCTTTGCTGATTGCTCACACTGATCTGCTTCAGACATACTGCTTTCTCTACCTTCCTGTCTCAACGTTGCTGCCCTTTTTGCACTCAAAAGCTTCTCAGTACTGTCCTCTCTGTTGTGTGATCGGGGTGATGACATAACCTCTGTTGTCCTGCATACCTCTGAACCTTGCTTTCTGGGAAGGTGGCATTCAACGGTCTCTGATTCAATGTCTCTCTCAACATCAGTCAACTGCTCCTCATGACATAGCAAGCCAGACTCTTCATACACACATGCTGCTTCCCTGGCCTTTAAGATTGTTTTCCCTTTGTCCTCAGATAAATTCAGAGGGGTTACATCAGATTTGAGGGGTTCACTAAACTTAGAGGTTACAGCTCCCTGTATATCTGAGAGGAGTTTAGCTTGATCATATCTTGCTGGTCTTGTTGTCAGTTCAACTGAACTGTCTGACTGATTGTCTGACTCATACTGTGGTATGTATTCCTCATCTGACTGCTCGTCTTCCTCTGAACTTACTTCCTATTGTCAATATACTTATGATTAATTTACAGCAATAATAGAAAGTTCATTCATAAAACTGAGGAGCAAACAATATAGAATCAAACATTCTCTTACCAGTGATGACTGTTTTCTAGTCCATTTGTGAAACTTTGAATAACAGGACTTGTGCCAAAAACTGGAGCACACTATGAGAGAAATCATGTTTCAGGACAATTTCAGCTGTTAACATTTGTATTGCATTTAGGTATATAATCTCATGTTAATTTACTATAACCCTCTTTTCCTTATTAATGGTTTTTAGTGGTGTAATAGAGCACAAAACTCACAAAGGTTTGGATCATATACAGTTTTTGGTAACAGATAGGATATTATTTTAAGATCAGGAAAATAAAAAATAAAGAGGTGTTTAAATGTAACTTTGCTTTACATGCATTACTTTAAGCACAATTTAAGTACTTTTATACCACAGTAAAAACTACTAGCCTAACCAATAATCTGATAATAACCTGCAACAGTTATTCAATTTTGATATTAAATGAATGATACTAAAATGAATTAAAGATATGTGATACTTTAAAATAGACATTATACTTACATTTACATCTCAGGCCATTCCACTTCAGTGCAGCAACAGGTCCCACACATTCAGCACATCGGTCCATGCTTGATATTGCTGAAGTGACCACGTCATGCTTACAGACCTGTGAAGAAAAACAATTGTGAATGTGAAATAGTAGAACGGGAATATTCTAAAACACACATGTAAAACTACATTATGAGCTACATTAGCATTCATTAATCGTTTCATTTTTTTGGGTGAAAGGGAAGCTGTGGTCATATCATTAAAAAAAGACCATTACATTGCATTGCTAAAATGGTATCGGTTGATATGCTGTAACACAAATCCTTATTTAGACATTGTCTAGTATTACTAAAAAGAGCTTATAAAAAAAAAGGCTGCATGCTCTTCACTTTGAAACGGAGTGCAATAGACTATTTACTTAATTTCAGTCATATCGTGCTTTCGACTTTAGTTCATTTGACAGATTCTTTGCCTAAGCAATGGCACAGAACACAATGTTAAATACATTTTAAGTTATTATTAAAAGAGTAAAAATATTTTTTGGTTCATTCGGTTCAAACTGGGGGAGGACAGATTAGACTGTGTTGGGCCAGCAGAGTAAAGGCAATTAATGGGAAACACTGTGTAAATAATTTAACTAAAACATGTAAATACCTCTTTGACTCCTTCAGTAGGTGCACAAACACTCTGCTCCTCATTTAACAAGTACTCTTTGAAAGGAGGCATCTGAAAACAATGAAAAAAGAAGGCTAATGTGGTGAAGATACACTACAACAAACTAGTATTTTCTAAAATGATGCAATGGTCTTTTTAATTACCATCTCAACATCCTTCTCAACACAGTCTTGACCTTCCAATGATAATCTGTCCTTCTCAGGAGTCACCTGGAAGTAAAGAAAAGAAAAAAGCTACTAAACAATATTACAGACAGGATTCAGAGATTATCCAAATAAAGCAGCATCACAAGCTAAGTTTCCATCCACTTGTCAATTGAATTATCTGAAGTTCAGTTAAAAAAAAAAACTCATGCAAATAAAGCTGGTGAAAGTGTGTTTCCATCCAACGGCTTTAAAGCGAATAAAAACCTCTGCGTAATGCCGTCACTTGCTGTTTTGCGAACAAATTGGTATATCGAATTGATTTGAGACATTTTAAGGTGTTTCCATTCATTTTCCAAACATTTGCGAACAAAGTTTTGCTAGACTTTCGAACTTAGTTAGCAACTATGGTTTTGGGAAACGCACCCCAGGTCAGAAGTGGTGAAGACTGCCGCGTCATGCGCACGGTATAAATCCAAGAAAAATAAGACAAAAGACCAAGTTGTGTGACAGTTCTCCATTACGGACGTGACCGCTCTGAAAGCGGCACTAAAAGACTTTCAAACTTTCACACAGAGACCTCAAAACAGAAAGCACAAAGCCTATTAAAGCGAATTTCGTTTTTTATTAATTGCATCTTAACTTTAATACATTTTTCATTAACCAATTTCCTGGATTTAATAAATAAAAAGTAAATATAGCAGACGAATAGATAATCACAAGATGAGGCTACGATGCCTGAACTGGAGATTATATCATTATGAACCGAACCGTAGCCCACTCGCCTCACAGGCCTAAAAAATGTGAAATATATCTATTATCTACAGAAAGCAGGTTCTAAACAGAACCATCCAAAACAAAATAAAACTATGCAATCCGTAGGAAATGTGCATTTCTCTTCGCAAGTCAGTATCGTCAACTTCATCTTTGCAGCCGACACAGAAAACACTTTGATAAACAATTAAAATGTCTCATTGCCAACCATAGACAGTATATAAGAGGCACAAATAGAGCGGAAATACTGGGCGGAAATGAACAAAAACTTCTATGTTTTGTGGCGTTTTGCAACCATAAAATAACCTTAAAACTTAATCGCAATTCATTTTTTATTCGGCAAATAACGTTTCCATCAGCATTTATCCCATAATCTGTATATCGATCAAGATAAAATCCGATGAGACCGAACGCATTTCATTTGAGTCAATATTCATGAATTTCAATCGAATTTTACTGTTTCCATAAGGCATTTTTCATTTGATATCACTTAATTCATATAAAAAACGTGTGGATGGAAACATAGCTACAGACATAACTTTTCCAGTCCTTCAGTGGATGCACAGACCCTTGATTCAATTAACACTGACTGATCACTGACAACTGTCAACTGAAAACATGAAATAAAAACAAGCTCACATTATGAATGAGGTACTCAAGCAAAAGATGGCTAATGATACCATTATTAGATGATGCCCGAACAAATTCAGGTATGATGGCACATTTTCAACCACTAGGTAATTATAGTGGACAAATAAATTCATAGGTTACAGCAGTGATTTGCACATTAAAAAGAGGGAGAAATATTAACGTGGTATTCATGCATTTAGTTAAAATCCTGAATATATGTCCATTACCATTTGATTTTTAGAGAGAGAAAAAAAACCTTACCTTATGTACATCTCTGGCTTCTGAATGAGTGTTCACTTTAAGAGTGGGGGGTTCAACCTCACGGAGAGTCTACAAAACATAAAATTAGACATTTGAAACACTGGTCTAAATATGTTAAAAGCCTAGGTTGCAAAAACATATTTGCTACATTTGCTCATATGAGTTGGGAATCAAAAACAATTCCAATTCTAAAATATGATACTTACGGTCACGAATTGTATACTAGTTATAAAATTAACATTTAAATTCCTCCGATCTATTCCTTTGTGTGCATTTTAATATGACTTTGAACTATTCAAGTGCTAGCCCCATGCATTCTTTTCTGTGCTGCACACACATCCAAAGCACACTCACAGAAAAAGTGTTCTAATGTTCATTTAAACCATAGACTCACGCATTGCTCTTCTGTGCTGCTCAGACATCAAAAACAAATCTCTCAAAGAAATCCACCTTTTATAGTGAATAGTGCGAGATACTGAAACAAGTATTTTTCAATTATCATTCTGCATCTTTTTGCACATGAATGGACAAATACACACAATTATGTGTCAAAATATCTTGGTAAACAGTCAGTTTTGTCTTAAATGAATGTAACAGTTGAGAACAGTTCCGTGCAGCTCTTAAAGTTACAGCAGCGCAATATTCCTGCTGCTGTCTTTTTAATAAAGGTAAATCAAACCACAAAAGATAGAGAAAATTCAGTTTTTGACTGAATACGTTTGGTAACATTTCATTACAGTTTCTGTAGTATTTGTGCGATAGCTAATTTATTAGCTACTACTTGTCTTTATTAATGCTTGAAATTTATAATAGCTAGGCTAGTTGTTTATACGGTATTTTTAAACCATAGGCAAAATTTTCTTGTGTAAGAGTTCTTAAGACTGTGGATTTTTGTTTATGGGATTCAGCTACAATGAAATGTTTTAGAATCAGACCTAGAATAAATGTGAATGATATACAAGTTTTTTTTTACCTTATTGGAATCAATGAGAATTGGAATACCATAGATATGCAGAATTGAGAAATATTAGAGAAATGTTCAAGTGTCACCCAAGGTAATGTTCATGGCTTTTTATATGAATTATATTATGTGAGTGTTCATTACAGTATGTCCGTGTTGTGTGTAGCTTTACACCCGTTTTATGAGGACACAGTATTATGAGGACATCATACAAACATGTTCCTGATGTTTGACTTGACTGGAGAATCTCAGTGTGTTTGTGTTAGTTTGACAGGTCCTGGTCTATGAGGACACAGTATTATGAGGACATCATACGAACATGTTCCTGATGTGTGACTTTGACTGGGTGTGATGTGTTAGTTTGACAGGTCCTGGTCTGTCTGTGAGGACACTAGTTTTACTGGGACACTGGTAACTAGATACATTTGGACGGCACCCTGAGTTCAAGTGTGTGTGTGTGTGTATGTATGTATGAGAGTGATACAAGACAACACGCCTCTGCCAGATGTAAAGTAAGTGATCAGGACTCAAATTTTTGCACAAACAATCATATTTCAGTGACTGATAACTGTGGCAAACAATCTGTTTCTGAGGAACACTGAAATGTGTTCTATTCTTTAAGGACTAAGTAAATTATTAAATTAACTTCTTGGATACCTTTAGATTTGCTGTATCTTGTTTGGGTCTCAACTGAGTCTTTTCAGTTGTCATCTGAAACAAGTTTTAAAAAATAAATAAGAAACTTATTACTTGACAAATAATTACTATTGTAGAATTACTTATTGAAAGTCTATTTTAATTGAATAGGCTACTTTATTTACCTTCTATTGTGATTACATTTTATCTAACAAGTACAATTATGAGTATTCAATATTGGCATGAACTGTTCTTGAGATGTCCTCATAAAACAGGTGTAAAGCTACACACAAATTGACATACCGGTACTGTAATCAACACACATGTAATGTAAAACATAAAATCCATTACATTTGACCTTTAATATTTTTAGCCTTTGAAATAATTGAATAAATAAAAATTGTTATTGTAAAGGTTTACATACCTCTCATCGCCATGGCCACTCAGAATCCCCGTAATTATATGTGATCTCTTCACCAGCACAGATGCTTCTTATAGCAAATAAGCATAGGTGAGGTTTTCCATCCACACGGATCGTCTTCATCTTGCTGTTTGGGTTAATATGTTCATCATTTACAAGTCTACCAAGAGAAGAGTCATCTCGGGCTGCATCAACACTAACAAAAGAGAGATCAACAATCAATAATGGAGTCTTATTCCTTTTAAAATGGTTTTGACATTAACCCTCTGGGGTCGGCGGTCTCGCCGGCGATACCAGCTCACTTTTTTCCTTATCAGTGCAAAAGAGACTCAAATTACTCTGTTGATTTTGATCTTACATATAAGTGTTGTACATCATTCGATCCTGTTAAGTTTGTATTTTTTTTGTGGAACCTCATAATAAAAACAAAGTGTTGTGCTTTTCGCCTAATAAAGAAAAATAAACATGATGCGCGTTCTGCGTTCTCTCTGTCAGTGAAGTCCATTCTGAAACGCGTCCGAAAAATGAACTGTAACTCTGCAAATACTCAGTCAAACAGGTATACAGGCACACAGTCATGAAGCCTGAATTATCTTCTTTTAAATGAAGTGATTTATATAAAAAACAAATTTTCTCATTTTATGTAATCTGTACGAAAAGAGAGAGATGATAGTCGTTCTCGTCTCAGGTCATTAAAGTTAATTTGACCACGCCCACAGAGCGCGCGCTCTATTCAAACACAAATGCTCTGAGGCGATCCATTACATTTGAAATATAGTTAATTTTAATTGTTGTTGTAATTGTAACCTTTTTATTAAAATAGCAAAAATATATGTAGGCTACATATAAATAAATCTTAGGTAAATCTTTAAAGCCCAATATAAGCCTCCTCTTTAAATTATTTGTATTGTGTTTTATTAGTGACACATTTGGAATATATTCCCAAACTTTCTGTAAAAACAGTATGAGAATTAACTGCACAATTACTAGAAATGTTTACATTTGATATTATACAATTTGCAAGCACAATTTGAAAAATAAATAAATAATTGGAACTGTGAACAAATTTTGTATTATATAGGCCTATATATATATATATATATATATATATATATATAGTCATTGCATTCTTGTGGCTCAGTGACACACCTGAATGAAAGGGTCATTAGTATGCAGCCCCATTATGCGCTCATTATGCGGGCCCATTGTCTTCTCAGGTGTGAATCACAGCAGGTCACACCCCTGCGCATATTGCCTTTCCAAACAAAAAGTGTCATTTTTAAATTTAAACCAATCTATTGTTTTATGTGAATGATAAGGCAGGATGATTTTCAGATCATTTTGAAGAAAAAACTCTAGGCGACAACATCCATTAGTCAAAAGTCGTGTGGACACATATTTAGTATGTGTTTTGTGGCCTTATTTCAGAAACTTTAAGTTTTAGTTTTTTCAATAACCACGCATAAACAATATTCTCTCAAAAATACAAACATGTACATACATGTTGATAACATATTATGGTAGCCCTGTGTGTGCTAAATAGAGTGTAATTACACCTTTGCCAGTAATTTGTTTATAAGCAACTGAAAAAAGCACAAATGTCAGAGTATGTCAAAACATCTCAAGGACCCCAAAAACACCTTGGACCCCAGAGGGTTAAAAACAGAATATCAGTTCTGAAAACCTTGGAACATCAAATATTATATTATTTGCGTTCAATCATTGAATGCTCATTACCCAGCATTGATAATACATAACTGATAAATATAATAATTATAACAAAACGTGCAATAAGCTTTGCATTAAATAATCATTGACATGTCCACTTTCACATTTTAATTATAATTATAAATAAACACTATTGCGCAAAAGTCTTACGCATGTTAGTTTTTTCACCTAGCCTGGCTAACGTCAGACTCAAGTTTGATTGAGACTTGGGTCTGGGAACCACATGATCATTTTCTCGTATTTGAGGCATGGTTTACGAATGCCCAGAGCCGTTTATTGGGTGCTACGAATGTCTATCAAATGCGCCTGTACGTAGCTCATAGCCAATCGTTTTAATTATACCAGATGATGTATGTAGAGCGACAGAAAGTAGACGAGGAAGAATTTGCCAACCGCCATTAAATCCTAGAAGACGAGGAAGACAACGATGGGTCAGAGATTTACGTGTACACGATGGCGTGTATCTAATGGCCGTTTCACACCGCATGCGTGAGCAGCGCGTATTTTTTTCGGCGTGCATGTTAATCAATGAGTGCAGTAACACCGGGAGCAGCGTCGAGCAGGAGCGGCGCGTGAGCAGCAGTGGAGCGGGGGTTTTGGCGTCGAATCTGTTTTTGCTGCACTTCTCCACGCTATTTTAAAGTGAAAGCACACTTTTGATGGGACAAAAAATAAATATGATTTCACACAAAAAGTGCCCAAAATGCACAGAATAAGCATGTCAAGTGAGTTTTAACAAGAACTTGAGTAGGCAAATAAAAGAAAATAAAGACTCAAAAATATTTATAGAAGATTTAGGCTACCCGGTAAAAACTTGTTTTTAATTATTCAGTTTGGGTGAAAGTTGTGTATTATATAAAAAAAAAACTTAGTAAACTAGCCAGAAAATATATATAAATGTTCTTTTAGTTTATGTAACACACAGACAGCTACAGGCTAGCACAACCCAAATCAAACCCGAGTGTGCGTTTTATTTTTTTATCCGCGGAGTTGCAGTCTTGTAAACATATCGAAAGTATGACTGAAACTAATAGATTGGAGACATTTTCTGGGTTGTTTTGTTGTTTAACATTTATATGTGAATGTTGTACACCTCCCCATTACAAACTTTCAAGACTATCAATTTTATAAAATGACCAACTTCTATAAACAAATGTATAGTTGTCTTTGTAAAGAATTGCTCGCTTGTATGTAACTTTGGAGCCGCTGCTGTGACACTGTACAAACGCTTCCAGTGTGAATACTCTCGCGCGTCTGCAGCTGCAGTGGCGATGTAGTTACGCTGACGCGCTGCTCAAATGCCGCTCACGCTTGCGGTGTGAAACGGCCGTAAGGCTGCATCGAAAGGTAACTTTGCGTCTGCTGCCATGTTGGATCCATAGGTATAAACAAACTGCTTCGGTGTGTCGCATAGACGTCGTCATCGTCTTGCTGCTACCTCCCTGATCTGTGATTGGTTCCCTAGATGAGGCGAAAATTTGGTCCATGGTATCCAGACTACCTAGCAGCGTGAATAAAATCACGATGCGGCAATGTAGTATGGGGAATTCCAGGCTAATTTTCACCCAAAACAAAAAATGGTTTTAAGCTAGTTATTCAAATATATTTTGCTGTAGTGTGTCAGTAGGAACTATCAGTTTACATTTACACAGATTTATTTGAGATATTTGTATGCACAAGTCTGACAACTGGTATGATCTGATCTCACCTTCATTGAGTCTGTCTGTGATTACATGAAGAAACAGAAAAAAACTGAGACAGACTAAATACAGAAGAACTGCAGCAATGTCTCCAAGACGCTTGA
The DNA here is from genome assembly GCF_051911475.1 of Siphateles boraxobius. NCBI lineage: Eukaryota > Metazoa > Chordata > Actinopteri > Cypriniformes > Leuciscidae > Siphateles > Siphateles boraxobius. Next base: position 13,986,601 of record NW_027508876.1, read on the forward strand.
CGAAACCTTCCTGCAAAGCTACAGTACTGTGAAAAGTTTTAGGCACATAGGCACAAGGGCTGTAAAGTCAGGATGCTATAAAAAAATAATGTCAAGAATATATTTTATTTATCAATTAACCTCTATTAAATAAATCAAATAAATATTTGGTGTGATAACACTTTGTGTTTAAAACGGCTTTTGTCCAGGTACACTTGCACAGTTTTTCAGTTAGATTTACAGGAAGGGTTCTTTAAGCATCTGAAAGACGTTTCCGCAGTTTCTTCATGTAGCCTAACCCCAGACAGACTCGCTGATTTGTTGTCAGACTCTATGTGCATATATAAATCTTACTGGATTATAACAATTAATGGCAAAATTAATGTGTGGAAACGTAAAATGACATTTCCTTAAGGACACATTACAGCAAAATATATAAATAACAGGCTTAAAACATTTTTACGGGGTGAAAATATTAAAGTGCCTAACACTTCTGCATAGTACTGTACATTTAATTTCAATACATGTACATACCAGAGGAGTTTTCCATCATAACGAAACTCAAACAAGAATACTTTGAGGGCGTCATGATATATTCTTTGCCTCCGCTCACATTCTTCTTTGCTTATGAGGTCTCCTCTGTATTCCAGCAGAAAATCTCCCTTTTCAAACTCAGTGCAACTGAAAACACCTCTCCCTAAACAACAAGAGAGAATAAGTAAAATCATCACTGTAAATAGCATATAATGTGAAAAAAAAACTCACTTATTTAACTGACCTTTATAATCATTAATAAATCTGCCATCAAGCCCTTCTTTGTCCTTTTTTAGAAGGGAAAACTGTATGGCCTCCTCCAGAGGATTTGGCTTTCTCTTTCGCCTTTTAACTTCAGCCATTACGGTATCTGATGTGTCTGCGGTCACAGAAAAAAAAACCTCAGTAATTGTGAATATTGCATTTCATTTGCAAGTTTGTTTTCAGTATAAACATTGACAGTTCTATTGTTACAGAATATGTTATTACATTCAGGAGTCACAATAGCGCATCTTGAACAATCTCTTTAATACCCAGCAGAACTAGTTATATAAACAGCGGCATGTCAGGATACTGCACTGGGTGGTATTATTAATATAATATATATTAACGTTATATCCAACCCCCTCCCCTTCAACAGAAGTCATGACAATGCATTATTATGATGGATAGAGTAATTTATGTGCTCAAAAAGTTGCAGTTACAATTCTATTGAAATCGAAAACAAGTTCAAGCGGACAAATATCGCTGATTCTCTATTGCAATCTGTCGACAACTAACGGTATGCTAGCGCCGTTAGCATCACGCGCTATAGCTGCTTTCTGACTGCAAAATGAGCAGCAAATATCTTGCAAGACATGCACAAACAAGCCAGACTGACCACAAGCGATTAAACAGCAGTATAACTTACATTTTCAGTAATAGTTGCTTCAAACAGCCTGGTGCAGTGGATAAAACGGGTCTTCTCGTGTGCAGTTTCTGGTCCAACCTTGAAATTAAAGTGACGCATCACTACACCACTGATTACCATATTATAAAATAAACTTAAAAATAATATAAATTTTTATTTAAATGAGCATCTATGATGTACGCCTATGAGTAAACAGTGTGTTTATACTTATTATTAATTGCAAATAACTTAAGCTAATGAGATAATTGTCAGTTCACATTTCTCTATTAAACTGAGTGATAACTGCTTTCAAGTTATTTTCATAATTTATTATATGATATTTAAGAAATGCGTTTCATTGCAGGATTACTATGCATCACATATTTTATTCACAATCGATAAATTATTGAGAATTATAATATTACTTAGTATTTTGTATATTAACTCACGTGTATGTAGTGATGCAGTCAAGCAAGCAGGGCTGAATGAAGCTGCGCCCACTGGCGCCATTTTGTTTTCGCGATTTCCCGCCAACTGGTATCGATCTGTCCAATCATAGGCCTCAAAGCATACACTTGTGTAAAAAATGCTAATTTTTGATGACGCAGGTGTAATACCAGGACCTGGCTCCAGAGGCGACACTCGCGAAATCAGGGATACACGGTGTATGGTAAAATTTCAGGGTTTTGTGGTATATAAAGACATGGCGCCAAACTTTGAGAGGGAGCATCTGGAACGTAGTAAATGACATCTACACTGTCGGAATTATGAGGACATGTCCTTTGTCCCCATAAACCCAAATGTCCCCATAGTGCTGGTGCGTATTCAGGTCAAAAGTCCCCGTAAACCACAAAAACAAACACACACACACACACACACACACACACACACACAAAGTATACATATATAGGTTATATATGCTGCAAAAAAGTGATTATTTTAACCCTCATCTATCTGAAATGGTCAGTTTTTAAAGGTCCCCATATAGCTGAAGTGCCTTGGCAGCTTTATATGATGCATTGACTTAATTTCCACTGAAACAGGAGCTAAGGCGGGACATATTGAATGGCTTTTCAAATAGCCAATAGCAATTAGTTTACCTCACAGACTGCAATTAATACTTGACAGCACAATGCAAGCGAATCTGAGTGCTGATGATACGTTGGAATCAATAGTAGAGATGTCAATAAATTCTAGCCATTTCATTCCTAACCAATGTACAGTTAGAAAACGGAATAGAACTCGAGCAACCCAACACACATCTCCAACCAGTGGCGTTATTTTACTTTAAAAAGTGTGGGTGGTGATGGCGCAGTCTTGCTCAGGGACACATGCCTTTGGTGTGAGAGACCCGGGTTCGAATCCCCTGTGAGACACCAATGTGTCCCTGAGCAAGAAACTTAACCCCTAGTTGCTCCAGAGGCGTGCAACCTCTGAAATATAGCAATTGTAAGTCGCTTTGGATAAAAGCATCAGCTAAATGAATAAATGTAAATGTAAGTGGGTGGGACAGGCGTGTGGGGTGTGGGGGGGGAGGTAGTTGCTATACAATGCTAAGATATAAAGGCTCCTTTAAGGCATGCCAGTAAACGGCCTCTGTCATAATTGGCTAACGTTATTACATAAGAAACTCTATCAACCTCAACTCAACTCGCTATTGCATGCTAGTAAGTGTTTTGAAAACATTATCTGTATAAAACTTGAACCTGCTGTCAGATCCAATAATACAGCTGACTGCTTATAATCTTTCAACAAGAATTTCTTTGCGAAATCTCAATTACACTGCCTCGCTTACAAAACAAAATGTTTTGAACAAACATATCCTCTGACGCGAGCCAGGATGCCAATTAAAACAGTTAGTTGAAATGTCTATTCTTGATATCAATAATTGAATTGCTGCTAGTAAAAATGTTAATTTTTGATATCTGAAAATGTATTTCTGATATCAATATAATTTCAGATATCTAAAATGGCTTTCTTACTAGTAACAATTACATTCATGATATCAGAAATTAACACTGTTACTAGTAGCAATTCAATTGTTGATATCAAGAATAGACATTTCAACTAGTGACAATTGAATTCTTGATATCAAAAATAAAGGTTTTTACTAGTAAGAATTGTATTTTTGATATGTGAAATTGGAATATCAACAATTCATATCCTGAAAATGAATAAAAGTTAAAACGGCTTGCCATATCTATTTGCTTTTGACGTGATGTGACGCTTGTATCCAGTGTAGGATACAGTCAGTTCAGTCTTTCTGCAACTAAATGGCAATGGGCGGGGCCTATAGTGCGATGATGTGTAACTATTCGTGGACATCTTGCTCTGGAGGCAGTCGTATGCAAATGTATTTGCCTGTGTGATGTCACAGATTCTGCAATATCAATACAACCTGTTTTTGGAGCTTGATTAAATAAATACTTTGTTTATAATGAGGAGGATGTTCTAAATTATGAAACTTGCAGGTTTTAATGGTACAAAGACCTCTTGGTAATACTTTAGTTTAGGGTCCAATCCTCACTATTAACTAGTTTAATAGCTTATAAGCATTCATACTACTAGGAAATTGGTTGTTTATTAGTACTTACAAAGCACATATTAATGCGTCATTCTGCATGACCATTTACATCCCTTAATCCTATTCCTAGCCAAAACCTAATTTATCACTATTTATACGCAGTATTTAGGAGTTTGAGTCTAAAGTCATAGTTAATAGTTATACTTGTATCCTAATCTAAAGTGTAACCAACCTCTTATATGTCAAAAGACCAAGGCAAATTTGATTTCTTATGTCATGACCCCTTTAGTGTTTTTAAAAGAAGTCTCTTATGCTCACCAATGCTGCATTTGAAACAGTAATAATGTGAAATGTTATTACTAATTTCTATATTAATAGATTTTAAGATATAAATGCATTGTCTGTAACTTTTGATAAATTTTAAGGACTCCAAATATTTGAACGGTATAGTATGTTCATGTCAGCGTGTGTGCAAGTAGCTGAAGACGAGGATGCAGGAACTTCAAAGTAGTTGATTTATTTACAAAATTAACTTCAGGAACATACAAGAACAAAATAAACTCCAGGACTTCAGGCTAAACACAACCATACATTGACGACGACCAACAAACACTGAGGGAAAACACAAGGCTTAAAAAGACTGGGACTAATGGGATAATTAACAGAACACAGGTGAATAAACTGAACACAAACGAGGAGCGGGAAAACTAACAGGACTGAACCAAAATCACAAAGACGGGGGGAAACAAGATCTCAAAACTGAACTAATAACAGGACTAAACCAAAATCACAAAACAGAACTCAACACATAGAAACATGACAGTACCTCCCCCCTCCCCGAAGGCGCGTCCTCACTCCGTATAACATCCAAAGGGGTGGGAGGGTGGGCGCCAGGGCGGAGCTGGTAGCTCGGGGAACCGGGGCAGAGCAGGCTGTGGGCGTGGCCACGGTGGAGCTGTCGGACCCTCGGGCGTCCAGGGCGGAGCTGTCGGACCCTCGGGCGTCCAGGGCGGAGCTGGCGGACCCTCGGGCGTCCAGGGCGGAGCTTGCGGACCCTCGGGCGTCCAGGGCGGAGCTGGCAGACCCTCGGGCGTCCAGGGCGGAGCTGGCGGACCCTCGGGCGTCCAGGGCGGAGCTGGCGGACCCTCGGGCGTCCAGGGCGGAGCGGACCCTTCGGGCCCCCCTTCGGGTCGGCGCCCCCCCCAAAATTTTAATGGGGAAATTGACAGGAAAGGGGGGTTCTGGCGCAGGATCAACGGGCTCTGGCGCAGGATCAACGGGCTCTGGCGCAGGACTGGACCGGACCAGCACATCATGGGACTCCGAACTGGACGGGGCCAGCACATCATGGGACTCCGAACTGGACGGGGCCAACACATCATGGGACTCCGAACTGGACGGGGCCAGCACATCATGGGACTCCGAACTGGACGGGGCCAGCACATCATGGGACTCCGAACTGGATGGGGCCAGCACATCATGGGACTCCGAACTGGACGGGGCCAGCACATCATGGGACTCCGAACTGGACGGGGCCAGCACATCATGGGACTCCGAACTGGACGGGGCCAGCACATCATGGGACTCCGAACTGGACGGGGCCAGGACATCATGGGACTCCGAACTGGACGGGTAAGCTATAGTTTAGCTTACCTACTATCATTACAATATAGCAAAATCTTGTACAGTCTATGTGAGACACTGTGACAATGTGAGTATATAAAATCTGACCTTCCCATAAATAGTTTGAAACATTATTTTGATTGCATGTAGGACATAAGAAATTGGCTTGAAATGCAACCCAACTCAATCACCTGACGTGACGTCTTCCGTTCACTCCTTCATGGAAGGGGCGTTACAATAGTGACCAAGACATTACTTGTTGATTTATTTATTTTTACAAATTGAGTCCAGCATTGTAAGAATTGTGATTTGTGCTGATTAGAGACCTTTAAAGCTTAAGTATTAAAGCTATCTACATAAAATTCATGTTTGTTAATTTTAGCAAATACAAAGTCATTTTGGTATTAACTAAAAAATATTAACTAGGAGGGAGATGTTGTTGATTCTTCATGGAAACATGAAAAAGTTATGTACTTTGCATTTATTTACCAAATTAATTTAAAGAAATTATATCAATGTTTAACTAAAAATTGGAGCATAAACTCTACAAATACCTATATTTAAAATAAAGTGTTCTGTAAATAAAACAAAGATGGAAGCTGAATGGAAATCAACATTTAGGTTACAACACATATTTAAATGATGCATGCTTTAAGGTAAGAATTTGATCCACTTTTAGGCATGCATGGTGCTTTGCATCAAAAATGTCCTAACAAAAGCGCATGGTAAAGGTATGGTAAAGAAAAGCAAATAAATGGTTGACTTTCCGTTGGAAATGTGACAATCATCTACTTTGCATGTTCACATTTTGTATTGACTGTTGAAGATAATGTGATTGACATTCACTACGGGAACCCCACAAGCTAACTTTATACAGTAATCAAAATGATTTAACCCCCTTTGCAAATCAGATTTAATGCCAAAATTTACAGACTTTCAACTGTTTGCAATGAACAAATCAAACAAAAGTAATTAAAATAGCTCAACACAACAAATGTTTCAATTGGTTTGTCTCCTTCCATAAAGGTGTAGTCGTAACCACTGTAAAGATGACTGTTATTAGTTATTAAAACAATAAGCCACATCAATGCCACATTAAGGGTGTTATTAGGCAATAATATGATATAAAACACCAGGGTTTAATAAATAGGTGTATTAATAATATTATTGTGAACAATATAAAAAAATACAAATAGTTACATGTTAATACAATAATAAAAAAAAATTATGTTACTACTAATAATAATAATTTAAATATATAAATCATTATATATATATATATATATATATATATATAATTTAGAAACAAAAGAAAGGTAAAATAATTGTCATATTGTTAACCTAACAGTTTAATAAACTATAAGCCTAAAGGCACCACCAGAATCCTTCCACCCAGCACTACTCCAGTCAAAGTCTTGTTTGAGATTCAAAGTTTTCTGTACATTGAGCACATTTTGTACAAATCCAGTGAAACATGCACTAAATACATGGAAAGAAACTATATGAGGATATATGCGCATATATGATACCTATATGCAGTTTATATGCACATATTGTCACGCAACACATACAAAAATGGGAAGAGAACTCAAATGCAAAAACAAGGAGGATTTAATAACAAAAACCGTACAAACACAAATCAAAAACCCACGAGGGGGAAAACATAATAAATGAACATGAAACCAACACTGACTCTGAACATGAGAACATCAACAAGGAACTGGGAAGACGTATGACAACGAACCGACAAAGACTGCATTCAAGAGGAGACTTAAAAAGGGAACAAATAAAGAGGGGACAGGTGGAACAACTCAAACACTAATCAGGTAACGAGGGGGAGGGATCAACAATCACAACAGCACATGGCACAACATAACAAACTCCCATGTGCAACACAAGACAGGACAGGCATGTGACACATATATGCTAATATATATGCTGCATATATGCATATATATGGCACATATAGGCAAAACTGAGGTGCATATATGTGCATATACAGGCCATATAGGTCTCCTGTATTGCTTCTTTATATCCACATATAAGCCCTATATGTGCATACATGTCTCCTAGCTCATGGCAGGATCTGGTCATTTTGTAGCTCATACCTCACTTTGGCAACTGTCATACATGATGCCTAGCTCATATTTTCTATTATCAAGGCAATAAGAACTAACTAAAAAAAAGAAATTATGCAAGAACTGCATGTGTGAACATGTGAAATTGGTATCACATGTAATTGGCATGTTATGGAATTTAATTATGGCAATTAAGTGAGAGGAGATGGAAAGCTATGTGAAAGCTACATTTACATGGTCAATTCTTTCTTGTATGAAGATAGTGGAAAAGAAGGAAATAACAAAATGGTTTTTCGTTTTTTTATTTTGTCAATCAAGCCCTTTTTCCAATTTCAAGTCACTTCCAGATTCACATTAGCATCCACACATTCACCGTTACATCCACCAAATGCATTGCAAAATGCAATGTCGTCTGTATTGTCTTGATGCAGTTTCTAGATGAATATGGCTGAAAGGTCATTACAGTCTTGTAGCAACAAAAAAAAAAAAATAACATAGAACATACATTCAAGTAATCATCATCATCATCATCATCATCATCATCATCATCCCATCTCTGAGCATTTCACTGTGGTTAATGAATTTGAAGACAAGCATGTATTTTGAGTCTGTAAAGTTTTTAAAAAATCGAAAAGCCCAAAGATCTGTATCTCTGCTAAATGGATTTAATATATGTTTGCGATACCATTTATCTTTTTTTTCTTTTCTTTTATTTAATTTTTGTCCAAATTATTGTTGTTTCAAGTTATACTTATCAAATGTGAAAACGTGTAAAAGAAATGTGTCAAGGACTTGATATCAATCGCGCCGAAAGATAGCGGCTGGGAGTGAAAATGGCGATATCAGCGTTGGAGATCTGCTATGTCCTTCTTATCATCAATCGTAAGTATTCCTAATTTGAATATTTATTAGCAGGGTTTTTTTCTGGAGATGGATATTGCGGTGGCAGAGAAGTATAAACTTAGAAATTGTATGGGCTGAAAGTTTAACACGTGTTTGGCAAAATAAATGCTATGTTGTTAGCTGGTAGTGTTGGTGCTCATATAGCCGTTGATAAGATTCAAATTATAATTATATTTATTTGTCTCTTTCTGGAGAAATTCGTAGAGGGTTCACAAAAGTCATGGCCTATAGAATATAGTTCATGAGTAACTCAACGTTATTGTTACATTCACTTCTCTGCCTTCAACGGCTCAAGAAGGCAATCGGCTCCAGAAAAAAAACCTGGGGAATTTGAATTTGGGACAAATATAACTTATATATTTTTTAATTGCGTTCACAACCAGGTTTCCTCTGCAGAGCCTTATGAATGGGCTTTTGAGGGTTCACAGCTGCAGGAAATGTCTTTCGAAGAGTAGAGTTGCTGGGTGCTATTTTGATTTAGTGATTGTAATTGTTTTTTGAAAAAGTGACCTCGCCATTATTGCTCAAAAGGTAAGTTCCTCTTATTTTCATTGCCTTTTAAAATTGTTTCTCAAGCAGAGCTGTAGAGACTTGTGATGTTGGGCTGATTGATAGTGTTAATAATTTGATGTATTTGACCTTTAATTTATTGAAGAGAATAACTATATTTTTCTTCTATGAACAAGACTGGAAGGAGTCCTGTGGAGGATCTAGAATCCCCCTTCTCGACTTTTGGAGAAGTGCAACCGGTGAGTAATCCCCTTGCATTTTTATTCATTTATTTATTTAGTTTACTTGTTACTCAAACAGAGCTATATGGATTTTTATGATGTTTGGCTGATTACTTTTGCATGTAACTTTAATTTATTGACATTATTAATGTTTTCCAAGTTTCTTTCTTCTCTAAGACTCCAGAGAGGAGACCGAGCCCTTTAAAGAGAGTCCCATGGTGACTGAGTGCTTTCGAGAGACACCACAGGTGTGTGTAACCCTTTTATACCTCAGATTTTTCTGTACTTATTTTACTTAAGGCTCCAACTGAGCTATAGGGATTTTTATGTTGGGATAGTTGGTGGTAATATGTAATTTACTTGGCCCATTTGCTTAAAATTGTTGAAGCTTTACAATTGTTGAGTTTAACAATGTTTTTCTTCTCTAACAAGACTGCAGCAACAGCTGAGACATCAGCGAAAACACAGGTGAGTAACATTATTTAGTAAGGATGGGTATAAACTGTGTGCTTGTAGGAGCCAATTAGTGTTATACGAGACAATCATCCTTTCCTCCTGCCTCCCTTCGCTCCTCTCCACCCACTGTCTTCTCCTTCCCTACTCTCCATACAACCTCCTCCTTCCCCCCACCCTGTCCTCTCCTTTAATAACGTTTAGGGCAATGATTAATTTGTTTCATATCTTTATCATTAATCTGCATTTATACATCATAACCTATTAACTATTGGGTAGCTAAATATAAGAATCAATATGAAACATAAAAACCTTTCTAAAAGTTGCCAATAAATTAATATTGTGATGTGAAATTATTTTTCAGATTGAAGTTATAAAGGGCTCTGGGGTGTTTTGCCAGGCAGAAGCGTGGAAAGCAGCCCGCCTTGCCACCTCTGCTACTGCCATGGTGTGGAATCTGCTGCTGGGCACCTTTTGATTTGGAGACTTTGCTGAAAAGTAACCTGAATGGTACAAAACATGTTCCTAATCTCTTCTGTCCTTGAAAAAAAAAACAAGTCAGTGCGGGCATACAATCGCTTTTTTACTTGCCATTTTTGTATTTCCTTGCACCTCAAGTAAAAGTGATGTGTATATAAAAAATCTCTTGATTTCACCACCTTCATTTTACCCCCTTTCATAATAATTTTGAAATATTACTTTAAGGTGGGAAGCCAACCAGAGGGGATGGGGAGCAGCTGGTCGCCCTTGACCAAATTAAAAAGGTAGCCATTATTGGTGAGTAAATGCAAAAAAAAATTGTTTTCCCTTCTCAACGCATTAAGACTTTATAAGTTCACCACTTTAACCATAGCCTACTTGTATCAATGTTTATTAGGCATCAATGGAGACTGTATAAGATAGGGCACCCATTATTGTTACTGTATCTGCTTGGAACCTATAATACCAATTCATTGCTTGCTCACTTCTTGATCCTACCTTTCCTCTTTTTCTGAATTTTTCCTATCCATGAATTTTCTCTGCTTTGGATGCACATGATTGACCGTGTGACTGTTAACAATGCAGTCCCCATTACGGAAATGTGCATATGAAAGAATTATGCCGCTAAAAAAAAGGGGGGTGATGTTTCCAATCAGAATTTCTTTCAGATTAAGCAGAATCCAATCAGAATCTTCCAATTGACGTGTTTACATGACGCATTTTTTATTATGATCAGCCTTTTATCCAAAACATGTGTCCAATCGCAGCTGTACTGTAAGCACTTTGGGTTCCTGATGAAGCACTATATTATTATTATTATACTGTCTTATTATTTTTGTCTTCTCTAGATGCTACATTGAAGAAGTGGCCGGCAACCAGCCGAGGACAGATAGGCACATCTATCAATATCGAAGCTCACAGAGCTGAGAAGATCAACAAGATAAATTGGGTTCTCTTACAAGAGGTTCTCTCGTATTGCGTAAGTTTAGCTTACGCTACGGGAAAGATTCATCTTCTCGAGATACTGAAGCCAAAAAATTATCCTTAATTTTGTATAACTTGTCAACGCAGTGCAGCAGCTAGCAGACCTAGAGCAGGCCATCTCGCGTGCTCATTGGCTGCCCTGCGGGCAACTGCTGCAGCCTACCAGTGCGCCCGGCGTGACGTCACGCCCAATGAAGGGCGCCCGCGCCTTTATAGCGTCACAGCCCACCAGATAGGCGTGGCTTAGCGTATAAAATAGGGGCTGTAGGCTGAATTCTATGATTTTTCGACTCTTCAGCGAGCTCTTCGCATCGCTGGATTTGAGAAAGGCCACCGCCGCCGTCGAACAGCGAACATCCAGCTTAGGACAGCGCTGAGGAAGCCGGCCGTCTTCGCCACCTTCAGCCATCCGTGCGAGCTACGCTATCCGGCGACGTATCCTTTTGCAAATCATTCTAAAAGAGCAGCGAGCGTCTTTTTAAAGATGCCTCGCACTTCCTGCGGCTCGTGTAAAGCCCCGCTCAGCGCCGGAGACCGCCACCTGATCTGCGCTCTCTGCCTGGGCCTGGAACACGCAGTGCTCGCCCTCGCGTCCGGGGGCTGCGAGCTCTGTGAGGAGCTTCCGCTGTCGACCCTGCGGGCTCGACTCGAAGCGTTCAACACCACAGCAGTCACTCCGCCCCCTGTGGGACCGCGCAGAAAGAAGCGCCGTTCCCTGAGACAGCCGGAACCTGTGGCCACAGCGACGCGCTCGCCGGAGAACCTCCCTCGAGCCTCGCTCTCGCCTTCCCCACCTCTCCTCACTGACGCGCAGCTGCCGCTTGCGAGCCTCACTGCCGTCACTTCGGAGGATGAGTCCGTGGGACACGCCACAAAAGACTGCTGCTCTATCCTGGCATCAGACAGCGAGGAATGGTCGCTTCACTCCGCCTCCTCGTCAATCCAGGAATCCGCCCGTACCCGCGCTGGAGCTGACGCGGAACTTATGCGCCTGCTGACGCAAGCTGTCGACCGTCTCGGGCTCGAGTGGTCGCTGCCGAAGGAACCCGCGCCGAACAGGCTCGACGGCTGCTTCCTTCAAAGTCGCCGGCGCGCAGTTTCAGAAACCAGGCCCGCTCCATTCCTGCCGGAACTTCATGCGGAGCTGACGAAGTCGTGGAATTCACCTTTTTCTGCTAGACTTCAGTCACAGGCCTCCGCGTCGCTCTCCCGAGTGGACGGCGCCGCCGAGAAAGGGTACACAGCGATTCCCCCTGTGGAAGAGGCGGTCGCAGCGCACCTTTGCCCGCCCTCCGCGAGATGGCGGTCACGGTCAGCCCTCCCGTCTAAAGCCTGCAGAGCCACTTCCGCCTTGGTCGGCCGCGCTTATGCCGCCTCCGGCCAGGCCGCGTCTGCTCTACACTCGATGGCTGTGCTTCAGATCCTGCAAGCCGACCTCCTCCGTGAATGGGATGAGAAGGGCCGGGACCCAGCTGCAGTTACGGATTTGAGAAGCGCGACGGATCTTTCTCTCCGCGCCACCAAAGCTGCAGCCCAGGCCATCGGACGAGCCATGGCCGCGTTAACCGTGACGGAGAGGCACCTCTGGTTAACGCTCGCGGATATGAGGGAAACTGAGCGAGCCACCTTTCTGAACGCGCCGCTTTCCCCCACTGGTCTCTTCGGCCCAGCGGTGAACGGGATTGTTGACCGCTTCTCTATGGTGCAAAAGACCACGCAGGCCATGAACCTCTTCCTGCCGCAACGCTCGAGTTCCGCCACAGGCCGCTCTCGCGAGAGACAAAGCCAGCCTCCTGTGCGAACCAGCACCCAGCGTCCAGCACAGCCTCAGCATCAGCCTTCGCGGCGACATCAGGGCGGCCGCCCTAGATCGCGCTCAGACAGCCGTCGCAGACCGCCGCCCCCCAGAGGGCCTCGGCAAAGGCTCACGCTGAAGTCTGAGCACGCGAAGCCCTCCTAACAGCGGGAGAGAAAAGACGCGCGTGTCCCGCTGCGGCCGGACCGCCGTCAAAGTTCATTTCCCTGTCAGTCCCCTTCGAACAGGCTACTGCAGTGGTTCAACTAGCAGCCAACGAGCCGGTTTATTCACCCTCTCGCCTGCACACAAACGCCGTTTTCACGGCGACCCAGAGAAATCTCAAAAAGAGTATAATGTCTGGTCCGGCTCACGCCGTCAGTGTTTTAAGTGTAGTGAATGTGCCCACGCCCCAGTGTTCACCCCTACACATAAGCACTCAAAATCCCGTGTCACTCACAGAGCACACTCTCATAAAGCGCAGAAAAGCCGCTCGAGTGTTGAATGTAAGAAATGTGTCCACAGGTCTGTGCCCACTATCTGCCCCGCTCTGTTACACGATCAAAGAAGCTTATGAACGTAAGTCTCGTGCCCGCCAGAGAGCGCTCACGCTTGCTAACACAAACCTTCCCCCGGGTCCCGCCTGTGCGTTTAAGTGTTATCACGAAACACAGGGCGTTAATAAAACGCTCCCCATCTACTATGATCGGGGCGTCAGATACAGTTGTAAGTCTCGTACCCGCGTGCGCGCGCTCACGCTTACAGAGAGCTCTCCCGCCCAGAGCGCTGCTCGCGCGTCAAAGTGTGGCAAAAGTATGTTCCCCATCCCTTATGATCGGGACATCTCACATAAGTCAGCCGGTCTCGGCTGTCAGCGAGCGGCCATTGCCCAGAACCGAGAGCGCGCGCGCCACGCTCTCGGCTCCGGTTCAGTTTCACAAGCCCGCAAATGGCAGCGGTCTGAACCCGGAGGCCATTCGCCCCCTGGCGGCTCACATAGCTGCGTGGGAAACTATCCCAGGGATTTCAGAATGGGTGTTGAGCACAATAAAGCAGGGCTATGCACTTCAATTCGTTCGCCGTCCTCCGCGCTTTCAAGCCCGGACCGCGACGATTGTGAATGCGGAAGTAGCACACCTACTTCACGCAGAAATAGCAAAGCTGCTGTGCAAAGGGGCTATAGAAAAGGTGCCGCCTTCTCTGAGCGAGTCAGGCTTTTACAGCCGATATTTTCTCGTACCCAAGAAGGACGGAGCCTTCAGACCTATCCTAGATCTGAGATATTTGAACAAAGTGCTTGTAAAAAAAATGCTTACGACCAGAAAAATCCTCGCGCACGTTCGCCCGAGGGACTGGTTTATTTCTCTAGATCTGAAGGATGCCTATTTTCAGATTCAGATAGTACCCCGTCACAGGCAATTTTTGAGATTCGCCTTCGACGGTCAGGCATATCAATACACCGTCCTGCCGTTCGGCCTGTCCCTAGCACCCCGTACATTTACAAATTGCATTGACGCGGCGGTGAGGGCAGATCTCCTCTCTCAAGCTCGCGGCACGATCTGGCATCCCCATCCAGAGCGCTGGTCTCTGCATGCATGGTTGATCAACGGGTACTCGTTGCCCTGCCAGAAGGAGTGATGAACACGATCACGCAGTCTAGAGCCCCTTCCACGAGAAGGCTGTACGCGTCTAAATGGTCGGTGTTCTCTGGATGGTGCACCGACAGAGGTCTGGACCCGCGGACATGCGGGGTGGCGCATCTGCTCACTTTCCTACAAGAGCTGTTGGATAAGGGAAGATCCCCATCCACGCTCAAAGTTTACGTGGCGGCCGTAGCAGCATTCGCGGAATCGACGCACGGCCAGTCACTGGGAAGACATGAGTTGGTCATCCGCTTCCTTAGAGGAGCTAGAAGGATGAATCCGCCGCGCCCCCCGTCGGTTCCCATGTGGGATCTTTCACTGGTCCTCGAGGCCCTGAAAGCTTTTCCATTTGAACCACTAGACTCCGTGGAGTTGAAATATCTATCACTAAAAGCCGTTTTTCTGACTGCACTGTCGTCAGTAAAACGTGTAGGGGATCTGCACGCGCTGTCTGTCAGCGCGTCGTGTCTTGAGTTCGGACCAAATGACTCTAAAGTCATCCTCAGACCTAGACATGGTTATGTCCCTAAAGTGATGGGCACTCCATTCAGAGCGCAAGTTATTTTGCTGTCAGCTCTCCCAGCATCTGACAGCGAAAGTGATGTGAATCTCCTCTGCCCTGTCAGAGCGCTGAGGTTTTACATTACGCGCTCCGCCTCCTTCAGGCGTTCGGAACAGCTTTTCGTTTCGTTTGGTGGGCGCGCCAAGGGGCTTGCCTCCTCGAAACAGAGCCTGTCCAGATGGATAGTTGACGCTATAGCGGCAGCTTACGCGTCAAAAGGCCTGCAATGCCCTCTGGGCATCAGGGCTCATTCCACGAGAGGCGTGGCCTCGTCGTGGGCATGGTCCAGTGGAATTTCTATCCATGACATATGTGTAGCGGCGGGCTGGAGCTCCCCGTCTACCTTTGTCAGGTTTTATAACCTAGAAGTTCCTGCCTTGCAGGCTAAACTGTTGTCAGTCTGAAAAGAGGTGTATTCTGCCCAGATCTCCTGCTCAGATCACGTTCATGACTCAGCTCTCCTGGTTGAGCTGCACTAAGTAGGGTATGTGCCATATGACTATACAGACCGGCGCGCTGCTCTGTATTCCCTATGTGTACTTATGTACAAGTGATGGCCCGCGTGGCTGGCCACCTTATTTTTTCCACTTATGGGGTTCCCCTTAAGCTCGGGGTCTCATGTGGATGCTTGGCGCGCACGGCGTTGACAAAGTGTTCCCGTAGCGTAAGCTAAACTTACGCAATACGAGAGAACCTCTCGTAAGAGAACGATACTCGGTTACTAACGTAACCTCGGTTCTCTCTAGAGAGGGAACGAGTATTGCGTAACCGGCCGTGCTCACGCCACGAGCGACTTCGCTTCAGTCGTCAAAAAACAAGAGAATTCAGCCTACAGCCCCTATTTTATACGCTAAGCCACGCCTATCTGGTGGGCTGTGACGCTATAAAGGCGCGGGCGCCCTTCATTGGGCGTGACGTCACGCCGGGCGCACTGGTAGGCTGCAGCAGTTGCCCGCAGGGCAGCCAATGAGCACGCAAGATGGTCTGCTCTAGGTCTGCTAGCTGCTGCACTGCGTTGACAAGTTACACAAAATTAAGGATAATTTTTTGGCTTCAGTATCTCGAGAAGATGAATCTTTCCCGTAGCGTAAGCTAAACTTACGCAATACTCGTTCCCTCTCTAGAGAGAACCGAGGTTACGTTAGTAACCGAGTATCGTTTTTTTCTGTTCAGTTTTTTGTCTTATTTTTGTTCTTGTAATATTTGATTGTTCTTAAGTAAATAAATAATTAAAATGTCTACATCTTGGGCTATTATTTATGTTGCCTAGTAGCTATGGATTTTAATAATTATACTAATATATAGGTAACATATAGCTGCATATATATGTGCATATATGCACCTATATAGGTACATATATGCACGTATATATGCACCTATATAGGTACATATATGCACCTATATAGGTACATATATGCATGTATATATGTGTACATATATGCACGTATATATGTGTACATATATGCGCGTATATATGTGTACATATATGCACGTATATATGTGTACATATATGCACGTATATATGTGTACATATATGCACGTATATATGTGTACATATATGCACGTATATATGTGTACATATATGCACGTATATATGTGTACATATATGTGCATATATGAACATATAGGAAAACGGCCAATTTTATATGTCACATATATTAAAATCCTATATCAAAACCTATATTAAAACATATGTTTATATAGGTTCTTTCCAGAAGCTGTCTAGAAGTATAGGTGTTTTTGTTTGTATTCATAAGGTCCACTGATAAAAGCAAAGTACAAGAAAAGTCTTTGGACTTTAATCTTTCATTAAAAAAATTAAAACAAACCTTTATCTGATGATATTTTGGATGAAGATGTTGCAAGAAAATGTATACTGAAATAGTA
The DNA here is from genome assembly GCF_051911475.1 of Siphateles boraxobius. Lineage (NCBI taxonomy): Eukaryota > Metazoa > Chordata > Actinopteri > Cypriniformes > Leuciscidae > Siphateles > Siphateles boraxobius. The sequence continues at coordinate 14,003,666 of NW_027508876.1, forward strand.
AATCAGTTGAGTTATATACCCATATATTGTGGAAAATAGGAATTACATATGTTGTTAAAATGCTATCTTTTGGCTTAGTGTGTGAATTTAATCAGTCCAGTGACAGCAGATGAAAATGATCTGTTTATATAACACCAGTGCTAATTAATGTGTGTTGTCACTGACAAATAAATAGATACAGAGTTATATATATTTTTTAAACTTTTTATTATTATTATACATGCATTCATATAACACATGTACAAACACAATATAAATCTTAAATATTTGAAATTACACAAAATCTATTGAATATGTTACATAAATTGTCAATTTGCTCTAAGCTGCCTGGATCCGGCTGTTGGTCCTTGACTTTGATTGACATACGCTGCTTCTTTTGTGGGGGTGACTGGTCCACACCTGCATTGTCCTGTTGAAAGAACAGACATAATCATGTAATGCTGACCAGATTTAATAAGTTATTCTTAAAAAAAATCTAAAGTCAAACTGCTTCTGCCATTTCAATATGAGGGGTCCGAATTGAAAACGATAAGAATATTGTCCAAGATTAAATTACTAAAGTGTTTAATGATTTCTAAATGTAAGTAAAAATGAGAGATCGGAGGGTCTAACCAATACTCTTTTCCGGGTCAGCTGAGACTTGGGCTGAAGGCTCCTCTGAGTTCTCTGGTCCAGTTGAGAAGTGGTCATCTGATGGGCTTGACGGTTGTACCTCCTCAGTTTAAGATTCTTCTTCACCTTGTTGTCAATTTCCACGCATAGTTTTTGTGGAGGTGACTGACACAGACCTAAATTTTCCTGTTGAGGGAACAGATACATATCACGTATAATCGTGCAATGCTGGGCAGGTTTAATGAGTGCTTCTTAGACTAAATCTAAAGATGTCTAAATCTTTTTAGCGTTTTGAGACATAGAAAAAATAGTAGCATAGTTAAAGGCAATGTTTTCTTTTTTTGAATATATCTTAAAATAAGTAAAAACAAGAGATAGAAGGGACTTACAGAAGCTTCAATGCTCCATGGACACACACTCTTACTCCGACTGGGCATGGGTGCTCCCTGGGGAGACCCGGGAGCTTGCTGTGGGGAACACGGTGAAACAAGTGTTCTCTGTGGGGTATTGGCAGGCACAGACACTCCCTTTAGGATTTTCTGCTGCTGCTCCCACTTTTCCCTCTGCTGTCTAGGAATCCTGAGGCTTGCAAGTGGCACAATTACTGGTGCATTTTGCAAATGCTGCCTGAGCAGCTCCTTTCTCAGCAGCTCAGGGTTTTTAAGATTTCTCCAGTCGGAGATCTTGTTAATACTGGGTGCTCCCTGTGCGGAACAGACAGGCGCTATCTTCAGAGAAGGGGCTAGAGGCTTCGGCTGCAGTTGCTCCCGTCTCAAGAGCTCAGAGATGTTTAGATTGTGCCTCTGTGAAATCTTGTCTGACATGCATGTTCCCTGCATAAAAGCTTGAGGCTTCTGTTGCAGCAGCTCCTGCCTCAGTGGCTCAGGGATCTTTAGTTTTCGCCTATCTGCGATCGTCTCTGGCATGGGTGCTCCATGTGGGGAGCATTCGAGCACCTTTGAGGCAGCCACAGGTGTCCTCTGTAGAGACTTGTCAGGCTTGGCCATTTCAAAAGAGGCTTTTTGCAAATGTTTGCAAATGTCCTGTGTGGATCTGGAGGGCAAACAAGCGTCCTGTGTGGATCTGGAGAGCACACGTGCGTCCTGTGTGGTTCTGGAGGGCAGAGATGCATCATGTGTGGATCTGGAGGGCACACGTGCGTCCTGTGTGGATCTGGAGAGCACACAAGCGTCCTGTGTGGATCTGGAGGGCAAAGGTGCATCCTGTGTGGATCTGGAGGGCACACGTGTGTCCTGTCTGGATCTGGAGGGCACAGGTGCGTCCTGTGTGGACCTGGAGAGCACACGTGCATCCTGTGTGGATCTGGAGAGCACACGTGCGTCCTGTGTGGATCTCGAGAGCACACGTGCGTCCTGTGTGGACCTGGAGAGCATACGTGCATCCTGTGTGGATCTGGAGAGCACACGTGCGTCCTGTGTGGATCTGGAGAGCAAACATGCGTCCTGTGTGGATCTGGAGGGCACAGGTGCTCCCTGTGTGGATCCGGAGAGAAAACGTGCGTCCTGTGTGGATCCGGAGAGAAAACGTGCGTCCTGTGTGGATCTGGAGAGCACACGTTCGTCCTGTGTGGATCCGGAGAGAAAACGTGCGTCCTGTGTGGATCCGGAGAGAAAACGTGCGTCCTGCGTGGATCCGGAGAGAAAACGTGCATCCTGTATGGATCTGGAGAGCACACGTTCGTCCGGTGTGGATCTGGAGAGCACACGTGCATCCTGTGTGGATCCGGAGAGCACACGTTCGTCCGGTGTGGACCTGGAGAGCACACGTGCGTCCTGTGTGGATCTGGAGAGCACACGTGCGTCCTGTGTGGATCTGGAGGGCACACGTGCGTCCTGTGTGGATCTGAAGAGCACACGTGCGTCCTGTGTGGATCTGGAGAGCACACGTGCGTCCTGTGTGGATCTGGAGAGCACACGTGCGTCCTGTGTGGATCTGGAGGGCACACGTGCGTCCTGTGTGGATCTGGAGGGCACACGTGCGTCCTGTGTGGATCTGGAGAGCACACGTGCGTCCTGTGTGGATCTGGAGAGCACATGTGCGTCCTGTGTGGATCTGGAGGGCACAGGTACTCCCTGCACTCTCTTCTGCCTCCACTGTGGTGTGGTCTTCAGTGTAACATCTGAGAAGCCTGATTGCTGGGACTGAGCCTTCTTAGATGCGTCACTGAAGACCAAGGATGTGGGGCATGAAGTATCTCCTGCCTCCACAGTTCCCCAACACACGCTAGAGATGAGATCCCCACACACAGGCTCATCAGATATGGGGTCTGAAACTTCCATGATTGCCCACCACCGCCCCGCAGCAAGGGCCGTACTGAGCTCATCTGAGTATTCAGCAGATGAGGACTGCTCTGCACTCTCAGAAATGGTGGACATGGTAGACATAAATTTCATGATGAAAGATGATCTAGAAGTGAACAATACTTTTTGCAATCTATATCTGTGAAACACCATGAAACAAAGAGAAAAGGAAGAGATGAGTTGAGTAAACATACAGTAAAGAACCTGAAAGCTTGTTTTCTTAAGCCCAACGTATACCAATGTTGTCTGCACTGCAATTTTTGTTATCTGCGGGTCCACGAACACCTGTGTGCAGCCCAATTTTTGTGTTCACACTGACGGTGCATGTACAATAATGCATACGAAAAATTAAGAATGCAGACACAACTCAGTGCTGCTTGTAGATAAATAAGCAATTGTGCTGTACATTTGTCGAACTTGTCTACCCCTAAATTTCTGTGCAGACACGGCTTGGTGCGAGATGAAGCGGAAAGCAGAAAATAAAGTTTACCTGGGCCTTTAGTTTTCTAAAAAAATTTATTAAAAAAATTTGCCTATACAATGTATGCCCATTGGCGGTCCATCAGATAAGCCAAGGATGGCTAAGAGAGTAATTAAAATGTATCCAAAAATCAATGAAGCTGAAAACGTTTTTTTTTTAATCAATTTCTTTACCAATGTGCATAACTCAGATGCACATAATGTAAAAGCCAAATTTTCGACTTCACAAATCAGCTTAAGGTCAACCAGCTTTCAGTATCACTTCAATGTGTAATCAGATCTGCTATTGTTTGGTCAGTGAAATATAAATTATCAACAATTATATAGAAAAAAATGGTTTGATCATTCTTGATTTACATGTCAGCCCAGCCTCCCATTTCCACTCAATTCGCCACTGTGTAGCATGCCTATTTATTTGCCTAGCCTAAATGTACAGTAAATCGAGACAATACAGATTCTTATACGAGTTATGAAAATATTAAAATTCAAATCCCCAAAGCCTGTATAAAAAGCGTACTCACACACACTCGCCGACTCGCTACAAAATTGCACAAAGCCGCTGCACTCAATAAACTCACCGAACGTTCTAAGGAATGCGGCGATCATTATGACGTTAATCGACCAAACGAGTCTGAGTGATGGGAGACCTAGGCTGTTTAGTTGGATTAAAACTTGCAATACAAATACTAAGAGTGATTAAGCATTATTAATTTATGATTGGATACAAAAATTAGCGCTGTTTATTATTTATATTAGCCTATGTTTAGCCTTTCCAACTGATGCATAAAGTGCTTTCCCGAACAGCAGCACGATACTGATTTTTTACAATAAAAAAAAAATAGCCTACGTTAAGGCTGATATCGCCAGCGAACAGCCTAGTTAAAAAATAAATCGTTGCACATCACCTGTGTCCTTGACCTGAAAATTTTCCAGCAGTTTAGCGGCTTGAGATCTCTGAAGCGAAGACAGAGGAGCCGAAACATAACGATGTATCTTGTCCAAAAACCTGCTTGAGCTTTTTAAGCTATAATTGTTTATTTTATTATAATTTATTGATTGAAAAACGGATAATATAATTTTATAATATTAATATAAAAACGGATGTTACATATTAAAATTCAGCTGTCCATAGAAAAGCAGTGCAGGTTAACATAACATTTCGTTTGCAGCTGAATATGAATTATTATGGGCTGCTGGTGGTGCTTGAGACAACATTTGTCATTTTGTGTTTCTGTGAAAAAAAGCTAACAATAATGAGGGTATATGATCTCTCTGCAGGTGGTGGACATACGCAAAATCCAGTTAAAGCTAGATTGTCTCATCCCATAAATTTTGCGTCTGAAAGGGAAACTCCTATAAATGCATATTCAATTAGGTCAACCGCAAAAATAACCCTGTCCATGCCTTTTCAGCGCTAACTGACAGTAGTGCTTTCAACGCCAAAAGGGCACTAATATTAAGGCATAATATTTATTACACACACACACACACACACACACACACACACACACACACACACACACACACACACACACACACACACACACACACACACACACACACAGGTTATATATGCTGCCAAAAAGGGATTATTTTAACCCTCATCTGTCTGAAATCGTCAGTTTTTAAAGGTCCCCATATAGCTGAAGTGCCTTGGCAGCTTTATATGATGCATTGACTTAATTTCCACTGAAACAGGAAGCTAAGGCGGGACATATTGAATGGCTTTTCAAATAGCCAATAGCATTTAGTTTACCTCACAGACTGCAATTCGTACTTGACAGCACAATGCAAGCGAATCTGAGCGCTGATGATACGTTGGAATCAATAGTAGAGATGTCAATAAATTCTAGCCATTTCATTCCTAACAAACGTACAGTTAGAGAACGGAATAGAACTCGAGCAACCCAACACACATCTCCAACCAGTGGCGTTATTTTACTTTAAAAAGTGTGGGTGGTGATGGCGCAGTGGATAAGACACATGCCTTTGGTGAGAGAGACCCGGGTTTGAATCCACTGTGAGACACCAATGTATCCCTGAGCAAGACACTTAACCCCTAGTTGCTCCAGAGGCGTGCGACCCCTCAAATATAGCAATTGTAAGTCGCTTTGGATAAAAGCGTCAGCTAAATGAATAAATGTAAATGTAAGTTGGTGGGACAGGCGTGTGGGGGGGAGGAGTTGCTATAAAATGCCAAGATATAAAGGCTCCTTTAAGGCTTGCCAGTAAACGGCCTCTGTTATAATTGGCAAACGTTATTACATAAGAAACTCTTCTCAACTCGCTATTGCACGCTAGTAAGTGTTTTGAAAACATTATCCGTATAAAACTTGAACCTTATAAAATTAACTTCAGGAACATACAAGAACAAAATAAACTACAGGACTTCAAGGTAAACACAACCATACATTGACGACGACCAACAACAAACCCTGAGGGAAAACACAAGGCTTAAAAGGACTGGGACTAATGGGATAATTAACAGAACACAGGTGAATAAACTGAACACAAACGAGGAGCGGGAAAACTAACAGGACTGAACCAAAATCACAAAGACGGGGGGAAACAAGATCTCAAAACTGAACTAATAACAGGACTAAACCAAAATCACAAAGACAGGGGAAACCAAGATCACAAAACAGAACTCATCACATAGAAACATGACAGTACCTCCCCCCTCCCCGAAGGCGCGTCCTCGCGCCGTATAACATCCAAAAGGGTGGGAGGGTATGCGCCCTGGAGGCTGACGAGGGTGCGATTGCACAGAAGCGGGAACCCTCCAGGGCGGAGCTGGTAGCTCGGGGAACCGGGGCGGAGCAGGCTGTGGGCGAGGCCACGGCGGAGCAGGCTGTGGGCGTGGCGGAGCAGGCTGTGGGCGTGGCCACGGTGGAGCTGTCGGACCGTTCGGGCGGCCATGGCGTTGAGGACCCTTTGGGCGGCCATGGCGGTGAGGACCCTTCGGGCGGCCATGGCGGTGAGGACCCTTCGGGTGGGCGCCCCCCCAAAATTTTAATGGGGTAATTGACAGGAAAGGGGGGTTCTGGCGCACGAACAACGGGCTCTGGCGCAGGATCAACAGGCTCTGGCGCAGGATCAACAAGGTCTGGCGCAGGATCAACATGCTCTGGCGCAGGATCAACAGGCTCTGGCGCAGGATCAACAGGCTCTGGCGCAGGATCAACAGGCTCTGGCGCAGGATCAACAGGCTCTGGCGCAGGATCAACAGGCTCTGGCGCAGGATCAACGGGCTCTGGCGCAGGATCAACGGGCTCTGGCGCAGTCCTGTTAGCACATCATGGGACTCGGGACTGGACGGGGCCAGCACATCATGGGACTCGGAACTGGACGGGGCCAGCACATCATGGGACTCGGAACTGGACGGGGCCAGCACATCATGGGACTCGGAACTGGACGGGGCCAGCACATCATGGGACTCGGAACTGGACGGGGCCAGCACATCATGGGACTCGGAACTGGACGGGGCCAGCACATCATGGGACTCGGAACTGGACGGGGCCAGCACATCATGGGAGTCGGAACTGGACGGGGCCAGCACATCATGGGACTCGGAACTGGACGGGGCCAGCACATCATGGGACTCGGAACTGGACGGGACGGGACCAGCGGCGAAGAGGGCTTGGTGCTGGACGGAACCAGCGGCGAAGACGGCTTGGTGCTGGACGGAACCAGCGGCGAAGAGGGCTTGGTGCTGGACGGAACCAGCGGCTGAGGGCTCTTCTGGACCGATGAGAGGAGGGAGATCGGTGAAGTCATCAAACTCGTAAATAGACTTGACTGTGCAGATGACTGGTTCTGGTTTAACTGGACTCAGAACTGGACTATATCGCCCAAATCCTCCCGTGACCTCCACGGTTCCCACGGAACACAGCTTGGCGGGTTCCCACAAAGGCTTGCTTCCAGATCTCCATCTTCCTTTTTTTCTTTTCTTTAAGGTTGGTCGTTCTGTCAGGGTGTGTGCAGGTAGCTGAAGACGAGGATGCAGGAACTTCAAAGTAGTTGATTTATTTACAAAATTAACTTCAGGAACATACAAGAACAAAATAAACCAACCCAGGCTCATTGGAAATACGTTACTCTGCCTACGTTTTTGCAAAACCTGAAATACGTACCTCCAGGTACGTTTCCCTGCACTTTTCGAGTGAAAAGTCCACTAGAGGCGCTAAGTGGTATCATTTTTTCTCCGTTCCAGATGGTTAAATAAAGGTTATAAAAATGACAATACCAGTAATGTTCAGACTTCTCAGTAGCCCTATACACTCATTTTAATATAAATTAGCAATTTTTTCCACGCTTTTGAGGTGCCACACAGCCTAGTCGCATGGCAGTTTGTGATACGGTCACGTCATTTAATCTACTGGTTCGTGATACTGACACGTTTATTTCGTTATTTTCGTGATATCAGCATTTTTATTTATTTATTTAATTTATTTTTTACTAATGTAATGCACGATTCTTTCTGCCAGTCGGGCAGATTCCAGCGGGTTTTATATATATATGTGAATGTGATAGTGCACAGTAATATATGACAAGACCAGCCACCGACGGGTCTTAATCATACCGAAAGCACCTTCGCCTGCAGGGAAGGCACTTCCCTATTATAGAAACTCATAAATGTGGAAGGCGAGGACCAGCCGGCCGCATCACAAATATCACTAATGGGAATGCCAGATGACCAAGCCCATGACGAGACATACCTCTGGTCGTATGGGCCTTGATACCTATAGGGCAAACTTGACCCGCTGCGGTATAAGCCATAGAAATAGCATCCACTATCCATCTAGACAGTCTTTGCTTAGTGACTGGATCCCCCTTGGATCTACCACCAAAGCAGACAAAAAGCTGTTCTGATTGTCTAAAAGACGCAGAAAGCTCCCGATAGATTCTCAGCGCTCAGACAGGGCAGAGAAGATTAACCTCTCCATCCTCTGCAGAAGGAGGGAGGGCTGATAATGTCACCACCTGTGCTCTGAACAGTGTTGAGAGCACTTTAGGAACGTAACCATGTCTGGGCTTGAGGATGACTCTGGAGTCATCTGGACCCAACTCCAAACATGCAGGGCTGACAGAGAGCGCCTGCAGATCTCCCACTCGTTTGATAGATGCCAACGCCATAAGGAGAGCGGTCTTCAGCGAGAGGGTTTTTAGATCAACCGATTGGAGCGGTTCGAAAGGCGGACCTTTCAGAGCCCCCAGGACCGTGGAGAGGTCCAGAGGCGGCACAGACGGAGGCCTGGAGGGGTTCATTCTCCTCGCACCTTTCAGGAATCTTACGACCAGGTCGTTTCTTCCCAGTGACTGGCCAGCCGTCAGAACATGATGTGCTGCTATGGCTGCCACATACACTTTGAGCGTGGACGGGGAGCAACCCGCGTCCAGCAGCTCCTGTAAGAATGAGCGAACCACTGATATCACACATGACTCTGGGTCAGCCTGATTTTTCGAGCACCAGCTGGAAAAACCTGACCATTTTGAAGCATACAGGCGCCGAGTCGACGGGGCCCTGGCTTCAGATATAGTGCTTAAAACCTTCTCAGGAAGGTCCTTGGGTACCCGTTGAGGGGCCAAACATGAAGGGCCCATAAATCGGGTCTCGGATGCCACAATGTCCCGTTCACCTGTGTGAGGAGGTCTTTCCTCAGTGGGACAGGCCATGGGATTGTGTCCGATAACTGAACTAGTTCCGGGAACCACGATCTGGTTTTCCAGAGAGGGGCCACCAGAAGGACTGGGCACCCGCTCTCTCTGACCCGTTTGATGACTTGTGGAATCATCGAGACGGGGGGGGGAAAGGCATAAAAGGGATGGTTGGGCCAGACATGGGCCAGCGCGTCCCTGTTCTTCGAGAAGAACAATTTGCAGTGGGTGTTGATTCTCGAGGCGAAAAGGTCGATTTCGGCCTCGCCAAACACCTTCCATATTAGACTGACCGTCTGTGGGTTCAGGGACCACTCGCCGAGGGGAGTGTTGTCCCATGAAAGCATATTCGCGCCCACATTCTGGACGCCCGGGATATGCGCTGCTCTCAGAGAGCTCAGGTTGGTTTGTGCCCATATAGAGGAGGTCTCTCGCCATCGCATGCAGGTTCCCTGACCTGATGCCCCCCTGGCGATTCATGTAGGCCACCACTGACGTATTGTCTGTGCGGACTAAGACGTAGTGACCTCTGAGGTTCGACAGAAATGCCTTCAGGGCCAACCCAACTGCTTTCATCTCCAGACAGTTGATATGTAAGCTCTGCTCCGTGCTCGACCAGAGGCCGGATGCAGGCATGCCCTCGTGCAGCGCTCCCCATCCCAGGTTGGACGCATCTGTAAGAACCACTTTCCTCCTGGAAATTGTTCCCATTGTCACCCCCTCGTGGTGCCAGTTCTGAGCCCGCCAGGGAATCAGGGTTCTTAAACAACCGTGATTCACCATAACGCGCAAGCTGCCTGACTGCCATGCATGAGTTGGCCCACAGCGTTTCAGCCAATGCTGCATTAGGGCGCATGCGCAGTAATCCCATGCGGAGTACTGGCGATGCTGCTGCCATGAGACCAAGCAGTTTCTGAAATTTCTTCAGTGGCGCGCGCTCGCGCAATCTGAAAGTGCCTGCAAGCGCTCGCACCGAGAGCGCGCGCTCTGTGTGAGTCACGCTGTCATAGCTCTCGAGTCTAAAACTGTGCCCAGAAAGATCATGCTCTGGCTGGGGGTTAGTTTGCTTTTTGAAACATTGATTGTGAAACCCAGGCATTTTAGATGGCCGAGAATCAAATCCCTGTGAGCTAATAGCTCGATTCTCGACTGTGCCCGCACCAGCCAGTCGTCGAGATAATTTAACATGCGCACTCCCTGAAATCTCAGAGGAGAAAGCGCTGCATCCACACACTTCGTGAATGTACGGGGTGCCAACGATAGACCGATCGGCAGAACGGTGTATTGATAAGCCCGGCCCTCGAAGGCGAATCTCAAGAATGGCCTGTGACGAGGATTTATTTGAATGTGAAAGTAAGCATCTTTCAGATCCATTGTGACAAACCAATCCCCCGGGCGCACTTGCGCGAGGATATGTTTGATAGTTAACAATTTGAACGGCCGTCTCATGAGAGCTTTGTTCAAATGTCTCAAATCTAGAATGGGTCTGAGACCGCCGTCTTTTTTCGGAATCAGAAAATAGCGGCTGTAAAAACCCATATTTTTTAGCGCGGGGGGGACTAATTCTATCGCCCCTTTTGCTAATAGATTTTGTACTTCGGTGCGAAGCACGTGACCCACGTTGCTTCTCACCGAAGTCTCGAGAACCGCCTGAAATTCCGGGGGTCTGCGAGCGAATTGGAGCGAGTAACCTCGCTTTATAGTGTTTATGACCCAACTCGACACATCGGGGATAGCTTGCCGGGCTAGAACCCGTGTGGCTAGGGCTTGACACACTGATTGGGGCTGGTCGCCTAACGTAGGGGGACCTGATACCCTTATATTGTGATTTGTGCACACATTGAGTATTGGACTGACTGTACAAGCATTTGCGTGTGGGGAAGTCAGTGTTACAACGGGGGAGGGGCCACCTAGTGAAGGGGGACCGTGAACCCATATATTGTGATTTGTGCACACATTGAATGTTGGACTGACTGCACAAGCATTTGCGTGTGGGGAAGTCAGTGTTACAACAGGGGAGGGACCGCCTAGTGAAGGGGAACCGTGAACCCATGTGTTGTGCTTGTGAAACTGATAGCTAACATTTTGAACGGCCGTCTCATGAGAGCTTTGTTCAAATGTCTCAGATCTAGAGTGGGTCTGAGGCCGCCGTCATTTTTCGTGCTGGTCGGAGCCAGCTAGCACGGTTAGTTCCACTCGAGCTCGAGGTCCGCGACGGCCTGTGTTAGGATCCGAAGCATTTCAGCGTCGGAGTTAGTCCTGCCTCGCTGGGTCCGCCGAAAGAGACGAGGCCCGCCACGTGGTGGTGGGGGGGCGCTGATCTCCCTCGAACGGGACCGGAGATGACTGAGCTGGAGTGAGTGAAGTACGCGGGGACGTGGCCGGCGTGCATTCACAAACGTCCGTGCTCTCTGGATGCCGTTGGCTGCGGCGCTTCTTCTTCCTCGGCTGAAGTAGGGCCGGAGAAGGGAGCGCGGGTGATGCGGCGCCGCCGTCTCGAGAGAGAGCTAACGTTAGCCGAGTTCGCAGCACGGAGATAGGCATGCACGCGCAGGCCGCACATCCGCCGACAGAGAGTGCATTCTCTGCGTGGTAGAGTCCCAGGCATGAAATGCAGCTTGCGTGTTCGTAGGCCTCGCATAACACGAGGCATATGGAACAACGCTGATACAGATATAAACACATAATAAACAGATATTGAAAAGGATATCGCCGGATAGCCACAGGAGAGACGGCGTCAGGAGAAACACGGTTGAGATGTGTAGTCTGCTGAACTGTAGCTCGCTCAGGCTGAAGGCTTGTTCGACGGCGAAGGCTCAATAAATGGTCAGAGACGTGAAGTTTGTCGCTGAAGGAGTAAAATCTGCTATAATGGCGAATTCGGGGACTATTATAGACTGAGGTCACGCCCCCTTGGCGGGCTCTGACGTGTATGACGCAGAGTGATCTCATTGGTTGCACGTCAGAGGCGCCTGCGCCATTGGATGTGCAGTTGCCGCAGCGCAGCCTATGAGCGAGCCAGACACTCATGTTCTAGCTGTGCAGCTGCAAATGCACTTTACATAAAGGCTTCAGTAAATCGAGGAAAAGGAGTTTCCCCACTGCGTATAGCTACGCAATACGAAGTGACCGTTCGAAAGGGAACTAAGGTTACTGTGGTAAAAGCAAGGTAAGTGTTGTTTTTACTGTGATTCTACTAAAAATACCACTTTGGAACTAATTGTACTAACTTACTTTAAACCTAATTTGAATATTATTAACTGATAGAAGGTCTAGGCCTATAGCACGTCACGTGACAGATAGTGTTTAATCACCTTGTTTTGAATTAGAAAGCAATGAAACGCAAAGCATCCGTGGAGATGACAGATACTGCAGTGACTGAACATGAGATAATCTGATTCATTTCGACCATCAGAAAAGACATTATATCAAACATTATTAGGACAGTGTATTTTGCTACTTACCAACATCTGGCACACATGAACTGATGCCAAATATCGCGATGTGTTCGGAAGAAGACTTCTTCAACGCGATTTCCTGCTGATAAAATTCGCGTAGTCGTTTATACTTTTTTAAAAATCAATAAACAGCAAAGCAGTCCAGCTTCCCTGGCAATAAGACCGAAATAATAACATTAAAAGAAATACATATATAAACATGATAAGATATCGTGGATAAATGTCGATTAAACAGCTTTCTCTGCTCCAGCCCGACTGGCAGAAAGAATCGTGCATTACATTAGTAAACAAATAAATTAAATAAATAAATAAAAATGCTGATATCACGAAAATAACGAAATAAACGTGTCAGTATCACGAACCAGTAGATTAAATGACGTGACCGTATCACAAACTGCCATGCGACTAGGCTGTGTGGCACCTCAAAAGCGTGAAAAAAATGCTAATTTATATTAAAATGAGTGTATAGGGCTACTGAGAAGTCTGAACATTACTGGTATTGTCATTTTTATAACCTTTATTTAACCATCTGAAACGGAGAAAAAATGATACCACTTAGCGCCTCTAGTGGACTTTTCACTCGCAAAGTGCAGGGAAACGTACGTATTTCAGGTTTTGCAAAAATGTAGGCAGAGTAACGTATTTCCAATGAGCCTGGGAAATAAACTTCAGGACTTCAGGGTAAACACAACCATACATTGACGACGACCAACAAACACTGAGGGAAAACACAAGGGTTAAAAGGACTGGGACTAATGGGATAATTAACAGAACACAGGTGAAGAAACTGAACACAAACGAGGAGCGGGAAAACTAACAGGACTGAACCAAAATCACAAAGACGGGGGGAAACAATATCTCAAAACTGAACTAATAACAGGACTAAACCAAAATCACAAAGACAGGGGAAACCTAGATCACAAAACAGAACTCAACACATAGAAACATGACAGTTCACGGATCAAGTTTAGAAAAGAGCATGTTCTCTTTAGCTTTACCTACTATAATTACAATATAGCAAAATCTTGTACAGTCTATGTGAGACACTGTGACAATGTGAGTACATAAAATCGGACCTTCCCATAAATAGTTTGAAACATTATTTTGATTGCATGTAGGACATAAGAAATTGGCTTGAAATGCAACCCAGCTCAGTCACCTGACGTGACGTCTTCCGTTCACTCCTTCATGGAAGGGGCGTTACAATAGTGACCAAGACATTACTTGTTGATTTATTTATTTTTACAAATTGAGTCCAGCATTGTAAGAATTGTGATTTGTGCTGATTAGAGGCCTTTAAAGCTTACGTATTAAAGCTATCTACATAAAATTCATGTTTGTTAATTTTAGCAAATACAAAGTCATTTTGGCATTAACTAAAAAATATTAACGTGGAGGGAGATGTTGTTGATTCTTCATGGAAACATGAAAAAGTTATGTACTTTGCATTTATTTACCAAATGAATTTTAAAAAAAATTATATCAATGTTTAACTAAAAATTGGAGCATAAACTCTACAAATACCTATATTTAAAATAAAGTGTTCTGTAAATAAAACAAAGATGGAAGCTGAATGGAATTCAACATTTAGGTTACAACACATATTTAAATGATGTATGCATGCTTTACGTTAAGAATTTGATCCACTTTTAGGCATGCATGGTGCTTTGCATCAAAAATGTCCGAACAAAAGCGCATGGTAAAGGTATGGTAAAGAAAAGCAAATAAATGGTTGACTTTCCGTTGGAAATGTGACAATCATCTACTTTGCATGTTCACATTTTGTATTGACTGTTGAAGATAATGTGATTGACATTCACTACGGGAACCCCACAAGCTAACTTTATACAGTAATCAAAATGATTTAACCCCCATTGCAAATCAGATTTATTGGCAAAATTTACAGACTTTCAGCTGTTTGCAATGAACAAATCAAACAAAAGTAATTAAAATAGCTCAACACAACAAATGTTTCAATTGGTTTGTCTCCTTCCATAAAGGTGTAGTCGTAACCACTGTAAAGATGACTGTTATTAGTTATTAAAACAATAAGCCACATCAATGCCACATTAAGGGTGTTATTAGGCAATAATATGATATAAGACACCAGTGTTTAATAAATAGGTGTATTAATAATATTATTGTGAACAATATAAAAAAATACAAATAGTTACATGTTAATACAATAATAAAAAAATATTATGTTACTACTAATAATAATAATTTAAATATATAAATCATTATGTATTTAGAAACAAAAGAAAGGTAAAAATAATTGTTATATTGTTGACCTAACAGTTTAATAAACTATAAGCCTAAAGGCACCACCAGAATCCTTCCACCCAACACTACTCCAGTAAAACGTTTTCTTACAGTAATTTGGTCAGGACACTCTTGTTCACTTCAACTATGAGAAAAGAGCTGATTCCATTAAATGTGATGTTCATTCCTTTGCTCTCATTGATCCATTCTTAACTCAAGTACACAGTGTTCTCTGTCTCCATAGACAGGAGGATGAATTACTGTTGGAGGGATTTGGTATGTAGGATTATTCAATAGTTAAAAAACTATTTGCATACAGCACAAAAAAAATCAGATAACAGTGATAATAACCTATATTAACCTTTAAACCTACTAATGACAAACGGCAAAATAATATGGCATACATTATAGAAATAAATATTTATGAATAGATATTTAGAGATTCAAAGTCTTGTTTGAGATTCAAAGTTTTCTGTACATTGAGCACATTTTGTACAAATCCAGTGAAACATGCACTAAATACATGCACCACCCACATGGAAAGAAACTATATGAGGATATATGCGCATATATGAAACCTATATGCACATATAATAGGCTACACAAAATCTTTTTTCGTTTTTTTATTTAGTCAATCAAGCCCTTTTTCCAATTTCAAGTCACTTCCAGATTCACATTACAGCATCCACACATTCACCGTTACATCCACCAAATGAAATGCAAAATGCAATGTTGTCTGTATTGTCTTGATGCAGTTTCTAGATGAATATGGCTGAAAGGTCATTACAGTCTAAATGTAGCAACAAAAAAAGAACATAGAACATACATTCAAGTAATCATCATCATCATCATCATCATCATCATCATCATCATCCCATCTCTGAGCATTTCACTGTGGTTAATGAATTTGAAGACAAGCATGTATTTTGAGTCTGTAAAGTTTTTAAAAAATCGAAAAGCCTAAAGATCTGTATCTCTGCTAAAATCTCTGCTGCTTGTTGTTTCAAGTTATACTTATCAAATGTGAAAATGTGTAAAATAAATGTGTCAAGGACTTGATATCAAACTCTGTAATTTTGAGAAAAAAAAGAAAAAAAAATCTCCACACTGCTGCTACCATGGCTGCAGCGCCGCGTAGTTAAGTCATGACGTCACCCGCCTGACGTTTGACGATTCGCGCCGAAAGATAGCGGCTGGGAGTGAAAATGGCGCTATCAGCGTTGGAGATCTGCTATGTCCTTCTTATCATCAATCGTAACGTAAGTATTCCTAATTTTAATATTTGTTAGCAGGGTTTTTTTCTGGAGATGGATATTGCGGTGGCAGAGAAGTATAAACTTAGAAATTGTATGGGCTGAAAGTTTAACACGTGTTTGGCAAAATAAATGCTATGTTGTTAGATTGTAGAGTTGGTGCTCATATAGCCGTTGATAAGATTCAAATTATAATTATATTTATTTGTCTCTTTCTGGAGAAATTCGTAGAGGGTTCACAAAAGTCTATAGAATATAGTTCATGAGTAACTCAACGTTATTGTTACATAAACTTCTCTGCCTTCAACAGCTCAAGAAGGCAATCGGCTCCAGAAAAAAAACTTGGGGAATTTGAATTTGGGAGAAATATAACTTATATATTTTTTAATTGCGTTCACAACCAGGTTTCCTCTGCAGAGCCTTATGAATGGGCTTTTGAGGGTTCACAGCTGCAGGAAATGTCTTTCGAAGAGTAGAGTTGCTGGGTGCTATTTTGATTTAGTGATTGTAATTGTTTTTTGAAAAAGTTTTTTGAAAAAGTGACCTCGGCATTATTGCTCAAAAGGTAAGTTCCTCTGATTTTCATTGCTTTTTAAAATTGTTTCTCAAGCAGAGCTGTAGAGACTTGTGATGTTGGGCTGATTGATAGTGTTAATAATTTGATGTATTTGACCTTTTTATTGATGTATATAATTTATTGAAGAGAATAACTGTATTTTTCTTCTATGAACAAGACTGGAAGGAGTCCTGTGGAGGATCTAGATTCCCCCTTCTCGACTTTTGGAGAAGTGCAACCGGTGAGTAATCCCCTTGCATTTTTATTTATTTATTTATTTAGTTTACTTGTTACTCAAACAGAGCTATATGGATTTTTATGATGTTTGGCTGATTACTTTTGCATGTAACTTTAATTTATTGACATTATTAATGTTTTCCAACTTCTGAAATTATTTTTCAGATTGAAGTTATAAAGGGCTCTGGGGTGTTTTGCCAGGCAGAAGCGTGGAAAGCAGCCCGCCTTGCCACCTCTGCTACGGCCATGGTGTGGAATCTGCTGCTAGGCCCCTTTTGATTTGGAGACTTTGCTGAAAAGTAACCTGAATGATACAAAACATGTTCCTAATCTCTTCTGTCCTTGAAAAAAAAAAAAAACAAGTCAGTGTTACTTGCCATTTTTGTATTTCCTTGCACCTCAAGTAAAAGTGATGTGTATATAAAAATCTCTTGATTTCACCACCTTCATTTTACCCCCTTTCATAATAATTTTGAAATATTACTTTAAGGTGGGAAGCCAACCAGAGGGGATGGGGAGCAGCTGGTCGCCCTTGACCAAATTAAAAAGGTAGCCATTATTGGTGAGTAAATGCAAAAAAAATTGTTTTCCCCTCTCAACGCATTAAGACTTTATAAGTTCACCACTTTAACCATAGCCTACTTGTATCAATGTTTATTAGGCATCAATGGAGACTGTATAAGATAGGGCACCCATTATTGTTACTGTATCTGCTTGGAACCTATAATACCAATTCATTGCTTGCTCACTTCTTGATCCTACCTTTCCTCTTTTTCTGAATTTTTCCTATCCATGAATTTTCTCTGCTTTGGATGCACATAATTGACCGTGTGACTGTTAACAATGCAGTCCCCATGACGGACATGTGCATATGGAAGAATGATGCCGCTAAAAAAAAGGGGGGTGATGTTTCCAATCAGAATTTCTTTGAGATTAAGCAGAATCCAATCAGAATCTTCCAATTGACGTGTTTACATGACGCATTTTTTATTATGATCAGCCTTTTATCCAAAACATGTGTCCAATCGCAGCTGTACTGTAAGCACTTTGGGTTCCTGATGAAGCACTATATTATTATTATTATACTGTCTTATTATTTTTGTCTTCTCTAGATGCTACATTGAAGAAGTGGCCGGCAACCAGCTGAGGACAGATAGGCACATCTATCAATATCGAAGCTCACAGAGCTGAGAAGATCAACAAGATAAATTGGGTTTTTTTCTGTTCAGTTTTTTGTCTTATTTTTGTTCTTGTAATATTTGATTGTTCTTAAGTAAATAAATAATTAAAATGTCTACATCTTGGGCTATTATTTATGTTGCCTAGTAGCTATGGATTTTAATAATTATACTAATATATAGGTAACATATAGCTGCATATATATGTGCATATATGCACCTATATAGGTACATATATGCACCTATATAGGTACATATATGCACATATATAGGTACATATATGCACGTATATATATATGCACGTATATATGTGTACATATATGCACGTATATGTGCACATATATGCGCGAATATATGTGCACATAAATGCGCGTATATATGTGCACATAAATGCGCGTATATATGTGCACATAAATGCGCGTATATATGTGCACATAAATGCGCGTATATATGTGCACATAAATGCGCGTATATATGTGCACATAAATGCGCGTATATATGTGCACATAAATGCACGTATATATGTGCACATAAATGCACGTATATATGTGCACATAAATGCACGTATATATGTGCACATAAATGCACGTATATATGTGCACATAAATGCACGTATATATGTGCACATAAATGCACGTATATATGTGCACATAAATGCACGTATATATGTGCACATAAATGCACGTATATATGTGCACATAAATGCACGTATATATGTGCACATATATGCACGTATATATGTGCATATATGAACATATAATATAGGAAAACGGCCAATTTTATATATGTCACATATATTAAAATCCTATATCAAAACCTATATTAAAACATATGTTTATATAGGTTCTTTCCAGAAGCTGCCAAGAAGTATAATCTGATGATATTTTGGATGCAGGGTATTGTTGCAAGAAAATGTATACTGAAACAGTGAATCAGTTGAGTTATATACCCATATATTGTGGAAAATAGGAATTACATATGTTGTTACAATGCTATCCTTTGGCTTAGTCTGTGAATTTAATCAGTCCAGTGACAGCAGATGAAAATGATCTGTTTATATAACACCAGTGCTAATTAATGTGTGTTGTCACTGACAAATAAATAGATACAGAGTTCTATATATTTTTAAAACTTTTTATTATTATTATACATGCATTCATATAACACATGTACAAACACAATATAAATATTAAATATTTGAAATTACACAAAATCTAGTGAATATGTTACATAAATTGTCAATTTGCTCTAAACTGCCTGGATCCGGCTGTTTGTCCTTGACTTTGATTGACATACGCTGCTTCTTTTGTGGGGGTGACTGGTCCACACCTGCATTGTCCTGTTGAAAGAACAGACATAATCATGTAATGCTGACCAGATTTAATAAGTGATTCTTAAAAAAAATCTAAAATCAAACTGCTTCTGCCATTTCAATATGAGGGGTCCGAAATTGAAAACGATAAGAATATTGTCCAAGATTAAATTACTAAAGTGTTTAATAATTTCTAAATGTAAGTAAAAATGAGAGATTGGAGGGTCTAACCAATACTCTTTTCCGGGTCAGCTGAGACTTGGGCTGAAGGCTCCTCTGAGTTCTCTGGTCCAGTTGAGAAGTGGTCATCTGATGGGCTTGACGGTTGTACCTCCTCAGTTTAAGATTCTTCTTCACCTTGTTGTCAATTTCCACACATAGTTTTTGTGGAGGTGACTGACACAGACCTAAATTTTCCTGTTGAGGGAACAGATACATGTATAATCGTGCAATGCTGGGCAGGTGGAATGAGTGCTTCTTAGACTAAATCTAAAGATGTCTAAATCTTTTTAGCGTTTTGAGACATAGAAAAAATAGTAGCATAGTTAAAGGCAATGTTTTCTTCTTTTGAATATATCTTAAAATAAGTAAAAACAAGAGATAGAAGGGACTTACAGAAGCTTCAATGCTCCATGGACACACACTCTTACTCCGACTGGGCATGGGTGCTCCCTGGGGAGACCCGGGAGCTTGCTGTGGGCAACACTGTGAAACAAGTGTTCTCTGTGGGGTATTGGCAGGCACAGACACTCCCTTTAGGATTTTCTGCTGCTGCTCCCACTTTTCCCTCTGCTGTCTAGGAATCCTGAGGCTTGCAAGTGGCACAATTACTGGTGCATTTTGCAAATGCTGCCTGAGCAGCTCCTTTCTCAGCAGCTCAGGGTTTTTAAGATTTCTCCAGTCGGAGATCTTGTTAATATCGGGTGCTCCCTGTGCGGAACAGACAGGCGCTATCTTCAGAGAAGGGGCTAGAGGCTTCGGCTGCAGTTGCTCCCGTCTCAAGAGCTCAGAGATGTTTAGATTGTGCCTCTGTGAAATCTTGTCTGACATGCATGTTCCCTGCAGAAAAGCTTGAGGCTTCGGTTGCAGCAGCTCCTGCCTCAGTGGCTCAGGGATCTTTAGTTTTCGCCTATCTGCGATCTTCTCTGGCATGGGTGCTCCATGTGGGGAGCATTCGAGCACCTTTGAGGCAGCTACAAGTGTCCTCTGTAGAGACTTGACAGGCTTGGCCATTTCAAAAGAGGCTTTTTGCAAATGTTTGCAAATGTCCTGTGTGGATCTGGAGGGCAAACAAGCGTCCTGTGTGGATCTGGAGAGCACACGTGCATCCTGTGTGGATCTGGAGAGCACACGTGCGTCCTGTGTGGATCTGGAGAGCACACGTGCGTCCTGTGTGGATCTGGAGAGTACACGTGCGTCCTGTGTGGATCTGGAGGGCAGAGATGCATCATGTGTGGATCTGGAGGGCGCACATGCGTCCTGTGTGGATCTGGAGAGCACACGTGCGTCCTGTGTGGATCTGGAGAGCACACGTGTGTCCTGTGTGGATCTGGAGAGCACACGTGCGTCCTGTGTGGATCTGGAGAGCACACGTGCGTCCTGTGTGGATCTGGAGGGCACAGGTGCTCCCTGTGTGGATCTGGAGAGCACACGTGCGTCCTGTGTGGATCCGGATAGAAAACGTGCGTCCTGTGTGGATCTGGAGAGCACACGTGCGTCCTGTGTGGATCTTGAGAGCAAACGTGCGTCCTGTGTGGATCCGGATAGAAAACGTGCGTCCTGTGTGGATCCGGATAGAAAACGTGCGTCCTGTGTGGATCTGGAGAGCACACGTGCGTCCTGTGTGGATCTGGAGAGCACACGTGCGTCCTGTGTGGATCTGGAGAGCACACGTGCATCCTGTGTGGATCTGGAGAGCACACGTGCGTCCTGTGTGGATCTGGAGAGCACACGTGCATCCTGTGTGGATCTGGAGGGCAAAGGTGCATCCTGTGTGGATCTGGAGGGCAAAGGTGCGTCCTGTGTGGATCTGGAGGGCACACGTGCGTCCTGTGTGGATCTGGAGAGCACACGTGCGTCCTGTGTGGATCTGGAGAGCACACATGCGTCCTGTGTGGATCTGGAGAGCACACGTGCGTCCTGTGTGGATCTGGAGAGCACACGTGCGTCCTGTGTGGATCTGGAGGGCACAGGTGCTCCCTGACTTGATCTGGCAAAAAAAGGTGCTCCCTGCGCTCTCTTCTGCCTCCACTGTGGTGTGGTCTTCAGTGTAACATCTGAGAAGCCTGATTGCTGGGACTGAGCCTTCTTAGATGCATCACTGAAGACCAGGGATGTGGGGCATGAAGTATCTCCTGCCTCCACAGTTCCCCAACACACGCTAGAGATGAGGTCCCCACACACAGGCTCATCAGATATGGGGTCTGAAACTTCCATGATTGCCCACCACCGCCCCGCAGCAAGGGCCGTACTGAGCTCATCTGAGTATTCAGCAGATGAGGACTGCTCTGCACTCTCAAAAATGGTGGACATGGTAGACATAAATTTGATGATGAAAGATGATCTAGAAGTGAACAATACTTTTTGCAATCTATATCTGTGAAACACTATGAAACAAAGAGAAAAGGAAGAGATGAGTTGAGTAAACATACAGTAAAGAACCTGAAAGCTTGTTTTCTTAAGCCCAACGTATACTAATGTTGTCTGCACTGCAATTTTTGTTATCTGCGGGTCCACGAACACCTGTGTGCAGCCCAATTTTTGTGTTCACACTGAAGTGCATGTACAATAATGCATACGAAGAATGAAGAATGCAGACACAACTCAGTGCTGCTTGTAGATAAATAAGCAATTGTGCTGTACATTTGTCGAACTTGTCCATCCCTACATTTCAGTGCAGACACGGCTTGGTGCGAGATGAAGCGGAAAGCAGAAAATAAAGTTTACCTGGGCCTTTAGTTTTCTAAAAAAATTAATTAAAAAAATTTGCCTATACAATGTATCCCCATTGGCGGTCCATCAGATGAGCCAAGGATGGCTAAGAGAGTAATTAAAATGTTTTCAAAAATCAATGAAGCTGAAAAAGGTTTTTTTTTTTAAATCAATTTCTTTACCAATGTGCATAACTCAGATGCACATAATGTAAAAGCATATTATAATTTCCTATGTCCCACAGCCAAATTTTCGACTTCACAAATCAGCTTAAGGACAACCAGCTTTCAGTATCACTTCAATGTGTAATCAGATCTGCTATTGGTTGGTCAGTGAAATATATCAACAATTATATAGAAAAAATGGTTTGATCATTCTTGATTTACATGTCAGCCCAGCCTCCCATCTCCACTCAATTCGCCACTGTGTAGGATGCCTATTTATTTGCCTAGCCTAAATGTACAGTAAATCGAGACAATACAGATTCTTATACGAGTTATGAAAATATTAAAATTCAAATCCCCAAACCCTGTGTAAAAAGCGTACTCACACACACTCGCCGACTCGCTACAAAATTGCACAAAGCCGCTGCACTCAATAAACTCACCGAACGTTCTAAGGAATGCGGCGATCATTATGACGTTAATCGACCAAACGAGTCTGAGTGATGGGAGACCTAGGCTGTTTAGTTGGATTAAAACTTGCAATACAAATAAAATGAGTGACTAAGCATTATTAATTTATGATTGGATACAAAAATTAGCGCTGTTTATTATTTATATTATTTTTAGCCTTTCCAGCTGATGCATAAAGTGCTTTCCCGAACAGCAGCACGATACTGATTTTATACAATAAAAAAAAAAATAGCCTACGTTAAGGCTGATATCGCCAGCGAACAGCCTAGTTCAAAAATAAATCGTTGCACATCTCCTGTGTCCTTGACCTGAAAATTTTCCAGCAGTTTAGCGGCTTGAGATCTCTGAAGCGAAGACAGAGGAGCCGAAACATAACGATGTATCTTGTCCAAAAACCTGCTTGAGCTTTTTAAACTATAATTGTTTATTTTATTATAATGTATTGATTGAAAAACGGATAATATAATTGTATAATATTAATATAAAAACGGATGTTAAATATTAAAATTCAGCTGTCCATAGAAAAGCAGTGCAGGTTAACATAACATTTCGTTTGCAGCTGAATATGAATTATTATGGGCTGCTGGTGGTGCTTGAGACTACATTTGTCATTTTGTGTTTCTGTGAAAAAAAGCTAACAATAATGAGGGTATATGATCTCTCTGCAGGTGGTGGACATACGCAAAATCCAGTTAAAGCTAGATTGTCTCATCCCATAAATTTTGCGTCTGAAAGGGAAACTCCTATAAATGCATATTCAATTAGGTCAGCCGCAAAAATAACCCTGTCCATGCCTTTTCAGCGCTAACTGACAGTAGTGCTTTCAACGCCAAAAGGGCACTATTATTAAGGCATAATATTTAGTTTTTTTGCACGCGCACACACACACACACACACACACACACACACACACACACACACACACACACACACACACACACACACACACACACACGTAGTGTTTCCATGTTTTATGGGGACTTTCCATAGACATAATGATTTTTATACTGTACAAACTGTATATTCTATTCCCGTACAGTAACCCTACCCCTAAACCTACCCATCACAGAAAACTTTCTGCATTTTTACATTTTCAAAAAACACTTAGTATGATTTATAAGCTGTTTTCCTCATGGGGACCAAAAAATGTCCCCACACGAACAAGGATTTCAGATATTGCCATCCTTATGGGGAAATTTTGTCCCCATAATGTAGGGTTTACCAGGCCACACACACACACACACACACACACACACACACTGGTTTATGTGGATTAGCTTTTCTCCAAACAGGCCCGGTGGTGGTTTAGATGGACTACCCTTTCCTGAGGTCCTACAGCTATGGGAGTTTGATTATAACACTCAAAAAAATGAGTGGACACTTTAGACCTCAGATACACCCTTAAGAGCGTGATACACACCACCCTAAAACTATTGTGGTTTATAGAGACAGTTCCCCTTTTGAAGAATATGTGACTTATAAGGTCCAAAAAACATCATGGGGACTTTAAAGGGACAATGACGTCACTTAAATAATTGCTCATTAAAATAAATACACATTAACCTGACACAATAAATACACATTAACCTGACACCACCAAGCATTAATGGGACTTTATTATTTTATTGTACAACAAACATCACCATTGTTAGTTGGTGACACTGAATAACAGCTAAACAATAGATTGCCATAATACAAGTGCTATGACAATAATTTATTATAGTTTTGCTCAATTCTCATTCTAACTTAAAGGACAACTCCTTTACTCCTTTAGTTGTCCTTTACTTAACTTCAAAAGACCCATGGTTGCTCATAACAAAAATAAATTAATAAAATGTAAACTAAGAAAAAATAAAAGTTTTGTTATAGTTTGTCAGAAGTACAGTTTGAACTTCTATTTTTGTACTGAACATTATTGCAACCTATAACAGGCGGACAACTTGTAACACGAGCCACATTTTTTAAAACAATAACACCACAACTCTGTGCATTTAAATATTCTCTTTTTCTGATTGCCTCTTTGCTGCTATTCCTCTATTTCAAACAAAGTCCCTTATATTTTGCACTGTTCGCTGTGCCAACACGGGGTCTTCCACCAGTTTGCAGTGACTGCATTCAGTTTTGGTGGCCAGTATTCAGAGGTGTGGACTCGAGTCATGTGACTTGGACTCGAGTCAGACTCGAGTCATGAATTTGATGACTTCAGACTCGACTCGACAAAATGTACAAAGACTTGCAACTCTCGTGACTTCACTTGGACTTGCGCCTTTTGACTCGAGAAGACTTGCTAATTCCCATGAAAACTGGGGAAAAAATTTTTCACACGGCCGCGCCGCTCTGTTTATCTGCATCTGTGAAAAAAATGTGCGCCACCTGTATGCATGCAGAGAGCGCGCGCGCTGCCTGCACGACATCCAATCACTGCAGTCCCACGTTGTTTTGATTCGACAGCATCTAAGCAGGCACATTGCAAGACAACCAATGAAGCGCAACAAGTAACTTCGCGCCAGTTGGCAAAATGATACCGAAGATAGTTTCGTTTGGCTATAAAAATTACGAGGTAGTCGACAAAAAACGAGTTGCAATTTGCAAAACATGCGGGTCGAAGATTACTGACGGAGCTGCCACAACGTCCAACTTTGTTCGACACCTGAAGTTGCACAGAGAAAGGTAAGTTTTGAATGAATGCTAAGCACCTTATCGGATGTACCGTAGCTTACTAGCTAGCTGCTGCATTTATTTACTGTATCAACGAGACAGTAAACGCACGTCTCCCTTGCTGGTTCATGCTTACAAAAATAGGTATTTTTGAACCTGGATTATATGAGGTACATGAGTGTAGCACTGCACACTTAGATGGAAAACCTCGCCAACATCATGTCAACGTCCGTTTTAAAGGACAACTGAATTTCTACCTTGCTGCTAGACGGATAAACACAAATGTATATCTCAGTCTCTCCAACACACATGAGACAAAAACAGGCCTTCCAGTTTTACTCTTTCAATTATTCAGTTTCAGAGTTGCTGGTGTGCTGCCTCATTGAGGTCGTTTCTGTAATTTTGGTTAATCACAACTAAGCTGAACTGTGGCTGAAGACATCAAATATCACAATTAAACAATGAATGAGGGAGCAGTAGTCGACCTGCAATTTCTGTGTGATGCAGCAAGGCACCATGGAATCTGGTGTTCAGGAGAGAGTGAACTGTAGGTCTGTGAGGCAGTGTATAATAAAATAACGATTATAGTAGTAATGTTCAGAGATGCAATAGATTATTATAGTGCAGTTCTTAACTAATGGGAATATTGTTTAACTTATTTTTGGTTTAGTCAGTTTACATTTTTTTTAAAGTAACTTTAGTTATTAAATTTATTCAATTATTTTGTTTTGCTATACTTTTCATGCCAACTTGCCATGGCCCCCCTTGCGGCACCCAGGGGTCCCCGTCCCCACTCTGAAAACCACTGCTATAAAGCATATGACTTCAGTTTCTTGAGGGAAAGGGCTTTCTTATGACTTTTGAAGCAGTGAAAATATTCTTAATATTGCATACACTGAAACTGAAATGTATTATCGTATATCGTAGTGTACAATAGACAATGAATATTAACAACATTGATATGAGTAAAGAGTAGTTTCAAATACAACATGTGTGGCTATAAGGGATTTTCTGACATCTGTTTCATATTCTTCTCTGTTACAGGTATGAAGAATACCAGATGAACAAAAGCATCGTAGATGAACCACAACAGCCTTTAATCTCACAATTCCTGGACACTCGTGTAGGGCGTTACAGCCTGAGCCACCCACAGCAGAAGGCCATCTCCAATGCGATACTGTCTGACTTGATTATTGATTGCAATTTCCCTCTGTCTATTGTGGAAAATAAGAGCTTTCGTCACTTTCTGGCTGTGCTGGACAGCAAGTATACCCCAGTCTGTCGCCGAACGCTGACCACAAAAACAGAGAGCCTTGCTGAGGAGAGACGTTCAAAGTTAAAAACTCAATTGAGCAACACTGACCATGTTTCAGTCACTGTGGACATTTGGTCTGATCGAAAGATGAGGGGATTCCTTGGTCTCACTGTGCACTGGATGGAGAGAGATGCAGAGAGGGTACAGCTAAAGACTAATCTCTTGGCCTGCAACCGCTTCAAAGGCTCTCACACAGCGGAGCGCATCTGTGACCAATTTGAGGCAATATGTGATGAATACAACATCAAAGCTAAATTGGACTATATCATTAGTGACAATGCTGCTAACATGCGCAAGGCATTTACTGTCTGCTTCCCCAGCGAAAAGGAGGAAGATGATGATGCTGGAGATAATCTTGATGATCCTGAGCTATGGCATGACTTAACCCTAGAAGACCAGCAAACTGTCAATACTGCTATGGCAAAGAAACAGCGCCTGCAGTGTTTTGCACACACATTGCAGCTGGTTGTGGGAGACGGTTTGAAAGAAACAAAAGTGGCATGTCCTTCTCTCTCCAAGTTATCAAAACTTAGCTCGCTGCTCCACACAAGCACAACGTTTAAAGACATCTTTGATGGTGAATTTGGGGAGCACAGAGGCATCCCTGCTGCAGTGAGCACGAGGTGGAATTCCACACTGCGGCAGGTGAAAGCAGTCCTTCATTGTGATCAGCAAAAGCTCTGCGCAGTTCTTGAGAAGGCCGGGCATAAAGAACTGTCATTCACTCCACGAGAGTGGAATCTGCTGAAGGAGTTGGTGGACATCTTGAAACCGTTCGGAGAAGCAACTGATTTGACACAGGGGGAGAAAGTCATTACAATCAGTGCAGTTGTTCCATCTGTCTTGTCCCTCAATCACCATCTTGAGAAGCTGAAGCCTCAAGTTCGTTTCCTGAGCGGCCTGGTCAGAGGTCTGCAGGCATCCCTGAAAAAAAGATTTCTTGGGATCTTCATTAATGTGAAAATGGCCCAGTCTCAAGAAGGGATCACTGCTCCCTTTTCAGACACAGTCTATCTGAAAGCAGCTGCCTTGGATCCAGCCTTTTGTCTGCTGTGGATTGAGCCCCATGTGCTGGTCAACCGTGACATCAAGGCAGAGGTGGCACAACGAGTTAAAGGTAAATATTATTGACTTGCAATGCAACTTAAATGCAACGTAAAATAATTTGATCTTAATCTGATCTAGGATCTAATGTGATATTATTCTGACTTTAACAATTTTCAGTCTTGCACAGTATCATCAACATTAGTAATGGTAATAAGGGCTCTTTTGTTTCTGCTGTTGTGACACATTTTTTTTTAGAATTGATCCTGCAAGATGCTGCAGAGACGGAGCAACCTGTGCCTGTGCCGGTGCTTGCTGAAGAAGAACTAGAGGACATGGAAGGAGAAGGTCTGTTTGCTGCATACCATAAGAGACAGAAAAGGGATGTTGAGACCCCACCAGCAGTACAGCTAAGTCACTACATTAACATGGCAGAAGGACAGAATGCCCTTTTGTTCTGGGCACTGAACAGTAAGACTCTTCCTTCACTCTTTCAAGTTGCCATCCGAGTCTTGGCAGTGCCTGCTTCTAGTGCTCCTGTGGAGCGAGTCTTCAGCCATGGTGGCATCATTCTGCGTCCCCACCGCGCACAAATGACTGACAGACTTTTGGCCAATTTAATCTTTTGCAAATGCAATGCAGTATAGGGGCCTCCCTCCACCTGTCCACAGCACACATGCGCACACACACTCACTCTCTGCTGATCACCTGTCCACACAGCTCTCTCTCTCTCTCTTTCTCTCTCTCTCTCACTCACTCTCTGCTCATCACCTTCCACACAGCGCTCTCTCTCTCTCTCTCTCTCTCTCTCTCTCTCTCACTCACTCACTCTCTGACTCTCTGCTCATCACCTTCCACACAGCGCTCTCTCACTCTCTCTCTCTCTCTCTCTCTCTCTCTCTCTCTCTCTCTCTCTCTCTCTCTCTCTCACTCTCTCACTCTCTGCTCATCACCTTCCACACAGCGCTCTCTCACTCTCTCTCTCTCTATCTCACACTCTCTCTCTCTCTCTCTCACTCTCTGCTCATCACCTTCCACAGAGCTCTCTCACTCTCTCTATCTCACTCTCTCTCTCTCTCTGCTCATCACCTTCCACACAGCGCTCTCTCTCTCTCTCGTTCTTGTTTTTGAGGAGTGAGGATTTTGATGACATGTTTAAAAACGTTTAGGCTAAAAGGACCCATGTCTATTTGAAAGTTAAACTTTCGTTTTGCTATATTGTTCTAGTGCAATATGCTGTTGAAATACAAGCATTTTTTGTGAAAATAAAATTCTGTTTTTTTACTGTATTTGATTAATGTCATTGTATAAAAAGAGGTTTAAATAAATACAAATCTTACAGACATACATGATTTGTATACATTTTATTTCTATGGTAAGAGGACTTGAAATGACTCGAAACTAAAATGGT
Organism: Siphateles boraxobius; assembly: GCF_051911475.1. Classification (NCBI taxonomy): domain Eukaryota; kingdom Metazoa; phylum Chordata; class Actinopteri; order Cypriniformes; family Leuciscidae; genus Siphateles; species Siphateles boraxobius. The sequence continues at coordinate 14,032,987 of NW_027508876.1, forward strand.
AGGACTTTGGACTCGACTTGAGACTTGTTGGCTTTGACTTTTGACTCGACTCGGGACTTGCCTCATCTTTGACTCGACTTGACTCGGGACTCGAGGGCAAAGACTTGAGACTTACTTGTGACTTGCATAACAATGACTTTGTCCCACCTCTGCCAGTATTCCCCTGCTTACGTGATCTCTGAAGTGTCGCATCACTGCGGCAACCTCAGCCTTAGACCACCCTTTCTTCGGCACTCTTCTGGACTGTTCTTTATCAGCATAATTCCCTGGAAGATAGGCAAACAAGAAAAAAATATCACAAACAAAATGTGTGGTACAGTTGAAGCCATCAAAACATGAGTTCAGTTAATGCCACAGTTGACAAGAAATTGCAGTTTACTTTTAATTTATTTTGGGTATCAGTTGATTGCTCACTCAATGGTATTTCACCAACTATATTAGCCCACATTAGAGCGTGGACAATATGGAGTGTATTAAAGTCATCAGCATTAAAACATTTTTAGAATGTCTTTGCTGTTCATCTATTTATGTGGCTAAACATTTTGGTATTTGAATTAATTTAAGTAGTTATTAATACAACAATTAGTAACATGTCTTAAGTTATTTTGGCATTGTACTTCTTCACACCGTATTTTAAATTAAACAGAGTACAGGTGAAACTCAAAAAAAAAAAAGTGAATAAAAATGTGTGCAAAAGTTATAATTTTGATGATTATGGCTTACAGCTTATGAAAACCCCAAATTCAAAATCTCAGAAAATTTGAATATTACATAAAAACAATTAAAAGAAGGATTTTAAACATCTGTCGGCCATCAAATGTCAGCCCTCTGAAAAGTATAATCATGCATATCTATATAGTTGTATATACTAAATATATTAGTTTCACCTTTTAATTTGATACTGAAATACATGAACTTTTGCATGATATTCTAATTTTCCGAGTTTCACCTGTATGGGGTTTAAGGTCTGATTCTCAGGTTAAATCTGATTTCATAGGGTTAGCTAAATAGTGTAGGAACTTGGTCTGAAAGTTTAGTCTTGATATTGAAACAGTACATAATAATCAGGCTAATACTAATTTTAACCTCTTAATCTTCCAGATTTTGCGGTATTTTGTGACTCATTCAGACCAATTCATTTTTAGTCTTTTAACCAACTTGCTAAAAAGAGAATTAATAGAACGTACTCATGGTCAATCAAGAGAACATTGAAGGAGGTAACTTTACTTTTATCTAAGTATACATTTCCTGATAATAAAGTAAGTGTATATGCTCCCTTGCAGACAAGATGTTTTGCACAAATGCAGTACAGTTAAATTTAGGGTGCTTTATTTATATCCATTTCTTTAAGATTACTCTTGCATTTTGATAATTGAAAATTTGAGACTGGAAACATCACAAAGATGTGCATCAATATCCTTGGATAGAATCCAACTGTGGATGTTGCAGTTTTGGCATGTGTAGAATACACTGAATAAGACTACCTTTTTTTTAAGGCCAGGCATGAAAAGATGATGTGTATTTGCAAAGCACATTAAGGTGCTTCCCAATTCAACATGCTGCCCACAGTGGACTTGGTGTTTGCTTCGCTCTCCTGACACTGACGTAATTTTTTTTATTTCATTATCGTCCATCTTACACGCACAGCTTGTGTGTGCGCAACATTAAGATACAACAGGGAAGAACTTCTGCACATTGGCAATGTTCAATACGAGCTTACAACACCCCCTCTTGAACTTTGACTTTCTCATATGCCTGGACCAAGCCAAATCAAGCCGACAGGACACAGCAACACCAGTGCGCCCACAGCGGGGACGAGGCAAGAGAGGTGGGCTACATACTAGGCTGAGCTACAGGACCATTTGCACCAAGTTGACTGAAACAGGGCAAGTAAAGAGGCTAAAAGCATGTTGAAACTAGGGCTGTGCAATGATTAATCGTGATTAATCGCATCCAAAATAAAAGTTTATTTTACATAACATATGTGTGTGTACTGTGTATAATTATTTTGTATATATATATAAATACACACACATGCATGTATGTATATTTAAGAAATATTTGCATGCATGTATGCATGTATATATATATATATATATAATTTGTATTATATATAAACGTTATATTTAAATAACACACTTTTCCTAAATATATACATGCATGTGTGTATTTATACATACAAAATAATTATACACAGCAGACACATATATTATGTAAAATAAACTTTTATTTTCGGATGCAATTAATCACGATTAATCATTGCACAGCCCTGGTTTAAACATCTTCGAAATGTCATTAAACATTTCACATGGCTTCACACATAGACACACACACGATCACTTCACATGGCACATGAATCCTTCCGCGTGAAGAGTGAATCTGACTGCAGTAGATGTAAAAGAAATGCATAAAAGTGATGTTAATTCAGCCAGCGCAAATTGTAGCGGATGTCCAAATATGGTCATATGTTACCGTTGACTAGGCGGAACTAATAGGCTGTATGCACGATCGCTTCCGCGTTTTGTCTCAGCCCGCCCAGTTACATCCGGTGCTGCGTCAGTAGTCGTTTTTTTGCATTAGGTGGAGATAATGGCAAATTACACTCTCTGTTTACAAGAACTTCCCACGGTTACCGTGAATGATGTTAACAATATTGTGAGGCAGTTAGCTGTCACACATAAGAGTAAGAAAGAGAAGGGCTTTAAATTATATATTTCGAGCTACATCAACAACTTTGAGGGAGAGTATTATCTCATATCATGCAAAATCCAACTAGCGAATCAGTTTCTAAAATCGTTGTCTCGTTTCTGTGGAAATTAATTTTATTAAAGTTTTGCCGCTAGTACACTTCGCTATAGAGTGTGCTATGCGGAAGTAAAGACGCTGGCTGAGATTCTACCGGAAATACGTCAGCAGCGTTCATGCATAGAGCCTATTATGGCAGAACTGTTTAACCGGAAGTTATAAACAAACGCAAAATCGCATACACTGCATAATGCGGTTTCACTCACAACGCAACTAGCACACAAGCGAAGCTTAAAGAATGAGAACAACTCTTCTTAAATGGAAGAGTTGTTGATGTTTCCTTTGAATCCTCCCTTCTGTAAGCAGTTAATGAGGTATGTCGACTAGTTTGGACTTCTGTTTTTTACCTCCTGTTTTTCCAGTGGTAAATGAATGTAAGTGCGCTGGCTGAATTAACATCACTTTTATGCATTTCTTTTACATCTACTGCAGTCAGATTCCCTGTGTTCTAGAGCTTAGATCGGGCCCAAAAAAAATCAAGCCCGACCCGACCTGAGCCAGTGCAGGTTGTGTCCGAGCCCGGACCGGCCCTACACTGTCACGAAACACACACAGGAGAGAGTGATCCAAGTGCAGTTAATTTATTGGGGTAATCCGTACTCACAACCAGTCCAGGCAAGGGTCGAAATCCAAAAAAGGCAATCCAAAAACATGAAATACAAACACAATAAAACAGATTCGAAAGCACAAAGGAAGTGTGGGGACAATATACAAGACTCCGTGATAAACACTGAAACAGACAGGGTATATATACACCGACACTAACAAGGTGACGGGAAACAGCTGAGTGCAATGAACAATGATTGACAGACTCAAGCACAGGAACAGACACCGGCTAAGGCACAGGAACAGACACCGGCCCAGGAACAGGAACAGGCACCGGCTCAGGCACAGGAACAGGCACCGGCTCAGGAACAGGAACAGACACCGGCTCAGGACAGGAACAGGAACAGACACCGGCTCAGGACAGGAACAGGAACAGACACCGGCTCAGGAACAGGAACAGACACCGGCTCAGGAACAGGAACAGACACCGGCTCAGGAACAGGAACAGACACCGGCTCAGGAACAGGAACAGACACCGGCTCAGGAACAGGAACAGACACCGGCTCAGGAACAGGAACAGACACCGGCTCAGGAACAGGAACAGACACCGGCTCAGGAACAGGAACAGACACCGGCTCAGGAACAGGAACAGACACCGGCTCAGGAACAGACACCGGCTCAGGAACAGACACCGGCTCAGGAACAGACACCGGCTCAGGAACAGGAACAGACACCGGCTCAGGAACAGGAACAGACACCGGCTCAGGAACAGGAACAGACACCGGCTCAGGAACAGGAACAGACACCGGCTCAGGAACAGGAACAGACACCGGCTCAGGAACAGGAACAGACACCGGCTCAGGAACAGGAACAGACACCGGCTCAGGAACAGACACCGGCTCAGGAACAGGAACAGACACCGGCTCAGGAACAGGAACAGGAACCGGCTGTTCCTTTGCACAATACAGCGTGCGAGTGGACGAGACACTGCGCGTGACACGTGACGTGCTTGATCAAGGGTAGGGATGCAACGATTACAGATTTTGTAAGTACGATTATTGTCTGAGAAATAATGACGATTTAACGATTATCACGATTATTATGCATCAATTAATTGCACAACACTACTAATGTATAATATCACATGAACACTCAACCCTAGATTTTAATGTGTTATTTATTGCTGCCACAACACAGTACAAAATTATAAAATGACAAACAATAATCAATCTCTTCCTTTGGAATTAAAGAGAAGTGCTTTGTAAACATCCAGCATTTTTCTTTTAAAAATAACAAATTAAGTCAAAGGGTGCAGGGCTCTTTGATTGAAATAGATCACAAAATTATTAAGCGTTTAGTTTGTTCAAAATTTATTTTTAACCTGAGGTAGAAAACTTGAAAACAATATCTTGTTGGTATTTGACATAAAAACACAAATACTAAAGGGATAATAAATCCCAATAAAAAATAATATACAAAGTATTTGGCTCTATTGAATTAAATGTAAGCTAAATATTAACTATATATTTCTTTTAAAAGAAAACAAATATAGTCAAAATGTTATCCACTCCATAACTCCATTTTACATAGGTAAAAATTATAGAAAGAAACTGAGAACCTCTCATGCAGTGTTATTAATAACTGAAATGCCGTTAATTGGTAGTCCTAGAAGTCTCCACGGCCCTGATCTTATGTTAGTGTTTTACACCGGGCATATTAAAACTACAAAGCCTATTTAGGCTACTCAACACAGACAGGAGAAAGCAATAGGATATTAAGTTAAATGTTCACTGACTGACTGAAACTCTTGAGAGCACGTAACATTTTGTTTTCCACAGACTTACGTAACCAAAACATTCCGCTGTGTTTTGTTGTTGTTTTTTTACGTTCCATTGAAAGCTGAAAGTTGCTCGCCGCGCTCTCCTTTTTCCAAAGCGCTAGGGCGGTTGCGCTCCGGAGGCGTCTGTCGTTGCTCTGTTGGTTCTTGTCACTTGACCTACGATGTTTTTATCTCGATGCAGCGCCGGACGTGCTTGGAAAAAACGAGCGCGTCGCTTCCATTATGAGCGCGCATACCATACCGCCTGCCTATATTTGAAATAACGAACTTGAGCGCGCAAAAGACGCGATCTGTGAACAGGCCCTTAAAGGTTGTATCAGTGATTTCTGGCCCAAAAATAAATGTCTAATCTTTCCTAACGATCCGCTAGCTGCCCGCCCCTTAAGCATGCCGTCCAAAAACCGCGTCTCTGTAGGCAGCCTAGGCTCTGAGATCTGCACACAAAAACAAATGGGTACAACCACCACTCAAAACCAAAATAAACAGTGTTCCAACCAATCACTGACAGGGGCGGGTGTACCTCCGATTTCAAGTCCAGCCGTGCACGAGCGCAAAACCTCACAACACCCGCCCCTGTCAGTGATTGGTTGGAACACTTTATTTTGGTTTTGAGTGGTGGTTGTACACATTTGTTTTTGTGTGCAGATCTCAGAGCCTAGGCTTCCTACAGAGACACGGTTTTTGGACGGCATGCTTATGGGGCGGGCAGCTAGCGGATCGTTAGGAAAGATTAGACATTTATTTTTGGGCCTGAAATCACTGATACAACCTTTAAGGCTTTTTTTCGGTGGAAATAGAGCGTCGCTGCTTAGTCCCTCTGCCATAGTGGCTGATGAGCACGGCGCTTTAAGCTGGTGCACCGCTGGTGTAACTTTGTTTTCGTTTTATGTTAGTTGCAAAAGTTCCGTTTCGTGCAAAACACTCGGTGTAGCATAGTCTTTACGATTAATTAACCGTGCCGTTTTAATTGTGAAATCCGGTAATCGCTGCATCCCTAATCAAGAGCACCGACCCGAGCATAGTGGCAGAAAATATCGGGTCAGGCTCGGGCAGAGAATCTAAGCTCTACTGTGTTCACGCGGAAGGAATCACTTCACATGGCTGTGCACTTGTAATGACATTTCAAAGAGGTTTTAAAAATGCTTTTAGCCTCTTTACTCGCCCTGATTCAATCAACTGGGTGCAAATTTTAAAAGGAAGATAACACTGTAGTCAACACTGATTGTTTTCATTTTTATCTTTACTGACAGCACTCCAAAGTTACAAACAACAGCTAAATGTTGAAATTGACCGAAATTCCCCTTTAACAGTACAAACCGGGGTGTGTTCAAAACTCCTTCTCTGAGAGGGGACTGTACTGTGGACTAGGGCTGGGCGGTATATCGAGTTTGTACAATATATCGATTTATTTTTTTTAATGATATGGAATGAGGCAATACCGTTTATATCGATACAGTAGTTTGATATGAGCACATATGAAAAATAGCGGAGGAGCTGCTGCAGTGAAAGTACATAGTACAATTTGTCCTGAACATGACACAAGCTTATATTAAGGGCTTCAAAATAACTGGTAAGATATTTAACAAGTTTAAAGCAGCTTGTCCTGTCAGATGCTCGACAGATACTGACTGACAGATAATACTGCCGCTGTTTAATGCGTTTGAGATGTGGTGCTTTCCTCAGAGGTTAACTTACATTTCACAGGTATATTCTCCATCTGTAAATGTTAGAAAGTCAAACAAATATGTCCATTTCAATGTGAGGAGGACGAGCTTCTGCAAGTGAATCTCCGCTAAAATTCAAGCTTCCGTGAACGAGCGCATGCGCGCCAAACAAACGCAGCTCAATATAAGTAGCGCAATAATTCTGACTAAAATATACATATTGCTAAAATATTTGTTGTTGTAGACAATAAATGTGGCATATGTGGAATTTTAAATCTACAAGTACGTTTTTATGAAAGTGACCATTATAATGCGGTAAACAAATGCAGGCTAATATAATTAGTTTGTGCTTTTGTTTTTGTTTTTATTTTCATTTTTAGTTTAGCCTTTAGTCATTTTAAAAACAATAGCATAATTTTTGTTTTTAGATTGTAATGTTACAATGTTAGAATGTAATGTGATGTGATTTTAACCACCTTTTTGCCCATAATATATTGCATAGCCTACATTACATTCACTATATTTGTATCCATAATATCCTTCAATATATCAACATTGTTTGGATATCATTGAGCAGGATGTGAAATATATATATTTTTTTTAAATAAATACAGATTTTCTTTATCCAAATAGAAAAACGTAGAAAGTACCGAGAATATATCGTATATCAATATTTAACCAAAAATACCGAGATATGATTTTTTGCCCATACCACCCAGCCCTACTGTGGACATAAAGGAATATGCTGCAGCTGTAACTGGCTACATTCACAAATACACTGAGAAAATTATCCCCACTAAACGCTGCAAGACCTGCAATGACAAATCCTGGATTAACTGAAGTGTGGTTCATGCTATGTGCGCTCTGCTGCATGTGTCTTGGGTGACACTGATGACTAGAAAAAGGCCAGATATGACATGCGTAGATCAAAGAGACAAGCCAAGAAACCATACAGACTGAAGCTTGAGGGATATTACACCACTGCTGATCCTGGGAGCATGTGGCAAGGTCTGCAACATATCACAGACTGCAAACAGAAAACAAACAGCTCACTTCGAAGCCCTCAACACCAGCTGAAAGGGAGGTAACTATGGCCAACCAGGGCATACTGGACACACGACTGTCACCACTCGGTCCCCACCTGCTTTAAATCCACCTCCATCGTGCCCCTCCCAAAGGAGAATACTGTGACTTGTCTGAATGGCTATCGGCACTAACTGTATGTATGTGTATGTGTGTATATGTGTGCACACCGGAAGAGAAGCACAGCGCCGCGTCTAGGACAAATTAAAGTATCGCAAACCGGACACGCACTTTCTCAGTTTATGGCCAGCAATATTGTTATGTTTAAGGTAGGGGTGTAACGATACATGTATGCATATTGAACCGTTCGGTGCGAGACTTTCGGTTCGGTACCCATTACAAACCGAACGATTCATTGGACCATTTTTCCTGCCGGCCAAAATCCCCGCTGGCGAGACCGCCACAAAAGTTGCGCAACATCAAATGGCAAACGTAATGAAAGCGAAACGAAACTGCGCTAATAATTTTTTTGTGCTTCACGGACCATTTATCATTATCAGTTTGGACCAATGTCAGTGCAGCGCAAGCCGATCTTGATCAAGGGACACTGTTACTACAAAGCGCTAAGCGATCCAGTAAACAAAGCATTTTAATTCGCCACTGAAGTAATAACATTGCCGCGAGATCTTGTGAGAAGCATTAAAATTTCTCGGCTATTAACGGATCAAACAGCACTGACGTGGAAACCAGGAGAAACATTGTTCCATGAATGAACAACTTGTAATCATGGAAGTTTGGCAGAATGTCAAATGCAAGTACATCACACATCTTTCTAGCACTTTAAAACTCAAATATTATCACATAAAATTATTTTTATTTTTTATGTGATGACCAAAATATTATTTGTTCATCCTTCAAAGATTATCCTTATTTATAAAACTAAAAGTTTCAAGATGTAGGAAAAGTCACACTTAGAATAATTTTTCTTTTAATAAATTGGAAATTTCTCTGGCATTTCTTTCTTTTTGCTGTAACGAAAACGTACCGAACCATGACATAACTGTATCGTATTGAACCGGGAAATTGGTGAACTGTTACACCCCTAGTTTAATGACATGATACAATTAAGATAATGTCTGTAGCCTACTATGTTATGATTGTACTGTACAATTAAATACAATTGTTGCTAAGTCTGCAGTCTGAACACTTTATCTGAATGTTAACTGAATTGAGAATATCACCTGAAAATCCAATAACATCAGCAATTTTCATTCAAGCAACTGATTTCTGCAAATGAATGTAAAACTAAATGTATATTGCAGCACAGGGTGAAGTCAGTATATACACAATGACGATTTGAGACAAATAAATGTAAATTTAATATAAAACTATGTAAATGGCTTGGCTGGATTTTGAACAAGTTCCTGAGCGGACAGACGGCTAATGGTGCCGCTGGTGTGTGCACCCTCATAGAGAATAATGTGTTCGAATTTTAAAGACGTGGCGCTTTGCGGCTATCGACACAACAGCCTCTTAAAGGGATAGTTCATCAAAAAATGAAAAATCTGTCTTCATGTAGAGTTGTTCCATACCTATATACATTTCTTTTTTCTGCTGTACACAAAGAAAGTTATTTTTTATATTTTTGTAACCAAGCAGATCTCACCAGCCATTGACTAGTACAGTAGAACAAAGACAAGTTTGGAACAGGTGAGTAAACGACAGAACTTTCATTTTTGGGTGAACCATCTCTTTAAGAGTCTACAAACTCTCAAGTCTCAGGTAAGCTCAAGTGCACAAAAAGGCCGCACATAAAACAATATCATTCAAAAAGGCCTTGTCAATATAGCGGACAAATGAAATAATGTTAAGTAAAATTAAATAGTCAAAGTCTACTTGCACTAGATGTGCTGGTTTTGGACTCACCACTGGCTGCAGTCATGACCTCATCGCCTAAACCAAACGTCTGCGATTTAGCACCTACTAATGCACTCGCATTCACGTAAAGTAAACTTGTTGACAAGTTTGAGTGAGTAAGCACCAAAACGCACAACATAGTTCAGTCAATGCCACTTGGATGGAAATATCACTTCTTTATAGCAGAAACAGACTGCTGCGGAAAAAGTTAGGTGTCGTGCAAAATGTACATTGCATTACTCATCACAAATGTATTGGGAGTAAAAAGTACATTTACTTATTCTAAATGAAGTCAAGTAGAGTAAAAGTAGCTAATATCTTTGATACTCAGTACAACTACAAAGTAGCCAAAAAAGATACTTAAGGACAGTAAGTAATAACTTATTACATTTACTCAAATAATTTACAGCTCTGATAAAACTCACGAAAATAGCCACAATGGTTGAAATAGCCACATCAAATAAAAAGACCTAGGGAAAAAATAGTAGGCCTGTGGTTTTGTACATTCCACTTTTTGCAAAGTAAACTTTTTTTTAGCTATTATACCTTTTTGTTTAATGTGGTCCATTAGCACATAAGAAAAACAATCCATGTAAAATTATTACACAATATATGTTAATATTTAATGTAATACGACTGCACCTACACAAACATAATTTTGAATAAACAGAGCAATTCCAAGAGGGTCCATAAACCATCGGTGCTCGGGCCCTAATTACTGTCCAGCCATACTGTAAACTTAAGTTTATATTTCTAAACGGTAGTCCTTGACTCATATTTGGACATGAAAGGTTTTTTTTTTTTTCTTGGAAAAGGATCCTTACTACGCCAAGTCTAGATAAATTTACATTCAAAGGAAAAAACAACTCAGATAATATCTACAAGGGCTAATTTCTGTACAAACCTTCAATTTCAATCTCATCCAGTGACTTCCCCTGCATGCTGGAAAGGTTTCCTTTCTCCATTGACAAAAGGAGTTTGGAAATCTTAGCCTGTTGTGTTGTGGGAACTGGCAATCTGTAGAAGTCGCGGTGAACACGGATGTCGTGACCCAGGAAATCTGCAACCTGATCAAGTTCATTGTGTTTTAAATTAAGGACTTCTGAAAGTGTTGCCACATGTTTCCTGAGTTGTCTTGACCTGAGGTTCTCAGGGTGCTTTGCTCCACATTGGCTTGCATGAACACGCAAACAGTCCTGTCCTCTGTAGTGGCTCATTGATGTTGGTCTTGCAAACAGGAAAACATTTGTGGCACAAACGCTACATTCGGTTCTTCTACTGGCAAGTAGTGACAAAGCATCCACCACACTTGGTGTGAGCAGAACTGCAACCTTTCTGCCTCTTTTCCCCATGATTTCAATTCGGCTGAAATAGTTACAGAGCTTCTGTTCAGTCTTCGACAACCCCAGTGCAACATCCTCATGGAGCTTTGAGTTGTCCCTTTCGAGAAAACTTTTGAGGCGCATTTTTGAATCGTCCCCAGCACGTCTTCGATTGAAAACAATTATTTGTGCAAGTGTGAGTTTTGCAAGTTGAGCATAGTTCTGAGTGGTGGCCTCTTCCTTCAAGCTGCAGAAGGCACTTTCTGCAGATTTCTCAAGGTATTTATGAAAGATCTGAACATCTTCAGTGAAGGGCAATGTTGATAGTTTGTTGTATTTAGCATCACTCAGTGTGTTCAGGGCACTGTGTGACACCAACTCAGACCACCTGGAGGTGTACAACTTCTTGAATACGTCAGCGGACTTGATCAGTACTTCATCTTCTGCCATGAGTGCCCTACAATGAATAATGTCTGCAATTTTATTTAGTGTATGCACGATTTTCAGCACAAGGCTTGGTTTCTGGTACGAGTGTTTTTCTTCATCAAAACCTGAAACTTTCTTTACTGCTTGCACAACTCTCTGGAAGTTAGCAGGTTTAACAGCGTCCTCTAGGTTATGTACCGAGAATTCTGTACGCAGGCATAACAAACGCCCCACTTCACGGAGCTTCTGTCGAATGTATTCATATTTTGTAGGGTCTTGTCCATGTTTGTTGTAGAGTGACTGGGCAAACTGAGTAATAGAGAAGTCATTTCGCACAACTGAGGCCACCTCATCTTGTTTCATGACACTAAGGAGCTTCCACATTCCACTTGAGATCTGCTGACACAATGTAGACTCCAGAGCTATAGCCAAGCCTAGTACTTTGGTTCTCCCAGGTATGTCATTCAAATCTTCGTTTTCTGGCTTAAAGGGGCATCTGCGGACATGTCTCCAAAGCTCCTTACGTATGTACATCCCTTGACAATACATACAGTGAATAAACTTTCCTGCCAGTGCTTTAGCTTTGGGCTTTCTCCTCACTTTCAGTGATCCTGTTCCATCTTGCAAAACTGCCATGTTATGTTTAAAATTTCCCTTATTCCTCATTTTTTCTAATAATATCTTGCGCTCTTTTGAGTCCTCAGGAAGGGAAAATGGACAATTTCAGTTTCTGTCTTGTGTGTTTACAGGTGGCGGGAAATTTTGCTTTGTGGCTTACCACAAACATAACAGTAATTTTTTTTACTCATAATCAGATGTGGTAATTCTTGTTCATGAGTCACAGCTTCATCCGCTAGCTTTACCTCTGAGTCTTTGATGGAATTCTCTGAATTAGATGTGTCAGCAGTATTGGGAATCATCTTATTTTTAAGGGGTGGCCAACATTATGATATACTGGGAACAACTGGGGTGCCTGTGTCTGACCCATAAGATGTTCCAACATCAGGTATTACTGGTTTTACTTGAATATGTGAAGCTCTTGCCTGACTTGACTGTAAGGGTATGCTGGCATCTGAATCATATTCATCATCATATTCTGACTCAGAGTCAGGTATGTATTCCTTGTCAGACATGTCCTCAGCATCATCAGATGATATTTGGTCCAATTCTGGATGTGGAATTGTGTGCTGATCTGACAGGAGATCATCATCAGAAGTCTTAGGAGACTGCTGCGCCTGAATTGGCGAGAAAGCACATTATTTTACATGGTGATTGAATCTTATAGATCAAGTTCAACACTCACTCAGTGGATATTCACCTGTGCTGTGCTGTTAAAGTCATCTATTTTAATTTGCTTGAGAAAGGATTTATGCCAGACCCTTGAACAAACTGAAACACATTTTGTGTAAAATAATGTTTACACTGCAGGTCAATTTAAGTGGTTAGAGCACAACACGTGTACACTCTATACTAATTCACTAAATATCTAACCTGTGCATTGATAGCCAAGCCACTTGAAGGAAGATACGGGTCCCACACAATGAACACACTTGTCCAAGGAGGATACTGCTGCGCACACAAGGCGGTGTTTTTGACACTGTTGGCTTGACACTGTTGGCGAAAAATATAATTGTAGTATTTATTTATACCACATATTATTGCATTGTATTTTGTTATTTATAGCACATCTTATTATATGCAGCTTATTTATAGCATATCCTATATTAAGATATACCTTCTTCAAATGTTTTAAATGTATATGGGGAATTTGTGGTTAGCCTCGGTGCCAGAGTACAACTAATAGGGTGCCTATCAATTACAAGTAACCAAACAACTTAGCATTCACAATTAAACTAACATACGGATCCAATGCAGACAGTCCAATTGTTCTTAAAAACCAAAGTGATGCCTCTGGTGAAAAGACCCTCTAAACTGTAAGGACCTCGCAAGTCATGTTTGGGTGGGGTTCACTGTTTGATACACATACACTCAGATATTAAACTGACTGAAGCTTGAAAGCATGTTTAGACAATGTCCTTCCATTTCATTGTCCACATAAAGCATGTTCTACTCAGGCGACCACACACACACACACACACACACACACACACACACACACACACACACACACACACACACACACACACACACACACACACACACACACACACACACACACACACACACACACAGTGAAATAGGTTGGTAGATTTAACATTTTGCCACAAGTAACTTCATTACGTTGTACATCAGATTTAATTTACCTCTCCAACCTTGGTGACTGGGCCGAGCTCTGGACTAGTCTGATTCGGGGGGCTGACGGCTGTATGGATGCACTTGCTCTCAGTGATTGGCTGTAGAAGATGAAGCAGAGACAAAGGACAATAAAGAGAAAGTCCTGGGAACGTGATACTAGAGAGGATATTTGACATCTGAATAAAAAAATAAACCTTTCTCCTGTTGACAGAAAGAAACCTTGCTTTAAAACTCACTGACATCTTTTCTGATATTAACAGAGTAAGATATTTATTAAAATGTATCTTTTGTGAAGATATACCTCTTCAGTATCATCAATTGTGGATGGGGGATTTGTGATACCGCAAATCTTGGGAGCCATTTCATCATCAAGGCCCTGTAAAAAAAAAAAAAAAAAAAATTATAATAAATATCTTGAAGAAAAGATGTTCCCTGTGTAGCATTCAGTGAAAATATATCATGGCTGTATTTCTGAGAGTGTTTTGTGGAAAACATGTAGTCTCTGAAATGGTTCTTTTAGTCACTGAACAGGCCACATGACTACAGTCTGTAGACTATGAAAACTATACTCTGAAGAATACAGGATTTGATTACTTCGTTGTTTATCTATTGCCAGCCCACTTGCCAGAATGATTGCACTTCTAGAATAAGTGGCTGTAAGCACAAAGTGACTTTTTAGTCCTTTTATAGTTCTTAATTTTGCTATGATCCTTTTTGAATGACATCTTATGAATGTTCATCAGTGCTGTTGAACGGGTGTCTATCCATACATGTAACCAAACAACTTAGCATTCACATTAAACTAACATACAGATCCAATATAGACAGTCCAATTGTTCTTAAAAACAAAAGTGATGCCTCTGGTGAAAAGACCCTCTAAACTGTAAGGACCTCGCAAGTCATGTTTGGGTGGGGTTCACTGTTTGATACACATACACTCAGATATTAAACTGACTGAAGCTTGAAAGCATGTTTAGACAATGTCCTTCCATTTCATTGTCCACATAAAGCATGTTCTACTCAGGCGACACACACACACACACACACACACACACACACACACACACACACACACACACACACACACACACACACACACACACACACACACACACACACACACACACACACACAGTGAAATAGGTTGGTAGATTTAACATTTTGCCACGAGTAACTTCATTACGTTGTACATCAGATTTAATTTACCTCTCCAACCTTGGTGAGTGGGCGGGCCGAGCTCTGGACTAGTCTGATTCGGGGGGCTGACGGCTGTATGGATGCACTTGCTCTCAGTGGTCGGCTGTAGAAGATGAAGCAGAGACAAAGGACAATAAAGAGAAAGTCCTGGGAACGTGATACTAGAGAGGATATTTGACATCTGAATAAAAAAAATAAACCTTTCTACTGTTGACAGAAAGAAACCTTGCTTTAAAACTCACTGACATCTTTTCTGATATTAACAGAGTAAGATATTTATTAAAATGTATCTTTTGTGAAGATATACCTCTTCAGTATCATCAATTGTGGATGGAGGATTTGTGATACCGCAAATCTTGGGAGCCATTTCATCATCAAGGCCCTGTAAAAAGGGGAACAAATATTTATTGTAGACTGTGGACTATGAAAAATATACTCTGATGAACACAGCATTTGATGACTTCATTGTTTTTGTTCAATCAGTCTGTAATGGTCAGTATCATCTTTGCTATGGTGTGCTGGGTAGGTGGTGCTAACAAACTGCTAACAAAAGCTATAACAATCATGTTCCACCTGAAGCTAGACGGAAAATGTACAGTATTTTTGTATGTGAAATGTTATATGGTTAAAGCATTTCTAATATGAGAACTATCAATTTCACAAAATCAAATTCGAACCACCATGGCCAGTCTGAGTCACCATAATTATAGGTGATCTCCTCTCCTGGACTTATGTCTCGAACTGCAAACAAACAGAGATGGGGCTTCCCTTGCACAGTGAGGTACTTCATCTTGGCATTAGGGTTTAAATGCCTGTCATTCACAAGCCTGCCAAGTGACGAATCCTCTTTTGCTGCATCAACACTACAAAAACACAAGTAACATTTTCAAAAATATCAGTTTTATACTAATGCAATGTAAATTAACCTGACGTGAGAAAAGAGAAAAAGACTCATAATTGTGATTAGATTAACCAGTGACATATACGTACCACCAAGGTTTTCCATTAAAATGGAACTCGTACATAAACACTTTGAGATGGTCATGGTAAATTCTCTGTCTCCTCTCACATTCTTGCTTGTTTATTAGATCACCTCTGTATTCCAATAGAAAGTCTCCTTTTTCAAATGGTACAGAGGTGAAGATGCCGCGACCTAATTCATCAAAGACAAAACAACAAATAAGAGGCAAAAAGTGATAAATAGGGATGTACGATATATCGACCACATAACGATATCGGCCGATAAATGGTCTTTTTGGATGTTATCGTTATCGATCCGATAAGAAAATTGGGCCGATATATCAAAGCCGATAAATAATCGATTATTTACTTCAGTTGAGAGATGCCGCTGTTCGCCATGATGGTTCTGAATGATTGGATTCACTTCGAAAAGGAAGAATACAGTTCAGTGCAACATGTGCAGCACAAATCTGTCACATAAGCTTCATAACATTATAATAAGAGCACGCCTGCAAAAGAATGTTGTGAATTCTTGTTCGCCAGTGTTTCAGCACGAGCGCGTTGTGTCGGAAAGAGCGCGTCTATGGAGTTAAGCCTTCATGAGCACAGTCAAGTTCTCTTGAGCATTCGCAGCATTCTGTGCCATTGTAAGTTGTAATATGTTTATTTTGTGTGTGTATGTATATATATATATTTATATATAGGATGTGTTTGGTTGAGTTAATAAACGATGCAGTAGCGCTTCATTGTGATCATCTTTATCTTTAGCGTGCGCAGCTCAAACAGCAATGCACATTTATAACTATAATTTGGACTGTCATATATATGCCAATATAATGAGAACACTATTGGTAATAAAACGTTGTGATTTCTCTGGGTTTAGTTTCCGTTTCAGCGCGTTGTTGTGGAATAGCGCATCCAGAACAGGGAGATTAACCTACACATTATGACCAGCACAGAGTTCGATTGTGCATTCAAGTCATTTTGTGCAGATAAGTCGTAATATAAAGCTTATGTACTATAAATATCTGATTAATCTCACATATGATGCGTTTTGTGGATTTAAACAACCTGCATGAAAAGTTCTTCAGTCTCCCGCTGCTCGTTCTCTTCAGCTTCAGCGCGCGCAGATTAAACAACAATGCAAAATATTAAAGCTATGATTGGGACTGTCATATGATTATAATTGTATTCACTATTTTAATAAATTTGTAAATTCTTTGGGTTTGCATTCTTCAGCAACCGTTGAGTTGATTAACCTTCTAGCAAAGCGATGTTCGTTCTCTTCAGCTTCAGCGCGCGCAGCTCATACATCAATGTCATTTGAAACAGTAACTAAGCATGCTATTAAAGATGTTTACTATTACTGTAATATTAAAAATGTTTAATTTTTTTCAAAAACATTGCATTATAATTAATAACTAACATTATTTTGTTCTCGTAGTATTTTCATCAACGATATGGTTTGATTAAAATAATTTCCTTATTGTCCTTGCGGAGGCGATTCCATTTTATTGATCGATGGCACAAGCATTTTGTTTCTTTAGGCTATATGCATCCCAATGTTATCCAATGACTTTTTTGCATTTAGGTATTTTAGATTTTTTATAACACTTTACAATAAGGTCTCATTTGTTAATGCATTAACTAACATTAACTAACAGAGAGCAATTTTTATAACACTTTACAATAAGGTCTCATTTGTTAATGCATTAACTAACATGAACTAACAGAGAGCAATAGCCTTTGTTATTGTTAGTTAATAAAATATGTGTGTTCATGTTAGTTCAGTGCATTGACTAATGTTAACAGATACAACTTTCTTAAAAATGTCTTATAAAATGTTGAGCTTAACATTAACTAAGATTACTAAATGCTGTAGAAGTGTTAATTAATTGTTGGTTCATGCTAACTAATGCTAACAAAATTAAACCTTATTGTAAAGTTTTACCATTTTTTTATTGAAGAAAGTTGCCCTTAGGAGTGTAAAATTAAGTTTAAAAGTTAAGGAATCTTGTTCAAACTATACTGTATTGTATATGTTGTAGGCTACTTGTATATATAAGTTTGAGACAAGGCTTTTAATGGTGAACCTTTTGATATTGTATACAGGCTATCAAAGTATATCAAAATTTTAATTTAGATTTATCGGCCAATATATCTGTTATCGGTTTACCAATGTAAAGAATTATCGGTTATCGGTATCGGCCAAAATGTTCATATCGGTGCATCCCTAGTGATAAATATTAAAGTTGAATCATGATTAGTTGTCGACCGATATATCGCCACGGCCGATATATCGACCGATATTTGGCTTTTTTAAAATATCGGCATCGGCCGATAAGTTTTTCTGATTGGCCGATGTGTTGGAAGCGGGACTTTTATTTTGACGGCGCTGCGGACTTTTATTTTGACGGGCGGCGCTGAGAACACCAGCACCTGAGAAGAGAAGGCAGCGCCTGATCACACAGCGCTCACTCACATTCTCCGTCTTTATTATGATCTCTGTCAGTCAGATCTAGAACCGGTGGCTACAGAACTGGTCAAAGAAAGTAAATGGTATGCGAAAAAGTAATACGTTTGCTTTTATATTATTTGTAACCGAAAAGGCAAACAATCAGCCTAAAAAACTTTCTCATTTACCGTCAACATTCAGCAAATGCGCATCAACATAATTTAAACAAATCTCTGAATATCTAATAAACATTTAATTTCACAAACCTTGCAGATTTAATCGAATCCAGCTGTGATATCTTGTGAAGTGTGCATTTGTAGCCTGCATAAACGTGTTCCTGCGAGTGACGGTCCGTGCGCAGTGAGTGAATGCGAACAGAAGATCAGCTTCACAGGAGACGCGATCGAAAAACTTTAAATCCTCCATTTTAAAATATGCTGTGCTATATCCAGTTGCCCAGTCATATTCATGTCGTTTTCACTGTGTGCTGTATGTAAAATTAGCGTTACCTTGTCAAAAGTCAAAGTAAAAAAAAAAGTCTTTATTTGAAAAAATATGATTATCAGTGAATACTGATTAATTACCAGATTACTGAGTGCCCTGTTACAGTGTTTACTTCCTTTTTATTCACATATTCATATATTTTTAAACAATTACTTTTTTTGTGAAAAATACTGTATTGCAGATTCAAGAAGTTGCCATCTAAAGTATAGGGCCTAAGCATGTTTATTTTAAAGATTTTTAAATATGTATTAAATTTATCAAATATTGATGTATATAAAATATAAAGTGTGTTGGTGTGTGGGTATGTATGTATGTATATATATATATATATATATATATATATATATATATATATATATATATATATATATATATATATATATATCGGCTTTATATCGGCCATCGGCCACCCTGCTCTCTAAGATATCGGCATCCGCATCGGCCATCAAAAAAACAGTATCGGTCGACCACTAATCATGATTAAACAATCAGAAGATTCAACTTACCTTTTTCAGCATTGATGTACTTGATGTCATGTCCCACTTTGTCACTTTCAGCAGTAACATAAAATCTTGCATCATCCTTTGGATTAATGCGTCTACGCCGCTGCATGTTTACTGTTTTCAAGTGTCACAGCCTAAATTACCAAAAGTTATTGTCAGGATTACAATGTTCACTGGGACAAGCATGATCAGAAAACAAAAGTCTGGGTAAATTAGTAATGTACATTATTATGTATCTGTACAGAAGCCAAATGATGTGCTAATAACTGCTCCATGCATATTTTATTGATTCTTTTAAGAAAACATTAAAAAGTGTAACAACATCTTTCTCACAAAGTAACAGGCTGTTTGGAGTCTGTACTACATAACAGGAGGACGACAGTTGCTTTAATCTCCAGCTGTGCTGGACCACATTCAGACTAAATTTCATCCTGCCTCCAAGTGACTTGGTTTTCTGATTGTACAAAGTCACTGACCACACAAGATAATCTCTCTAATCAAAAAAACAAATCGAGCGAATCTCTAGTAGGCTTCATAGACCATATAGCTCAGTGTTATTATCAAAAAATAACAGACAGGTAGCAAGAAAAAAAGTTTTAACTAACGCTTATATATATATATTATACTTCTGCGTAGGTCCGACGCAGAAGTATAAATCAGCCTTCATTCAGATCTATATGGCTGCTCTACTCATACTCCCAGACGTTAATATTTTTTAATATTTTATGAGACATGCAGTGCATGTGTGCCGCTGGTAGATCAGCACGTCCCTACTACAGGACAAATATGCGCATCTACAAACTCAGGACATCAGTTCTGACTGGATCGCTTCCCAAATCGTCACTATCTAACATTTTTGTCTAGTTTTTATTCGTTGACGAAAATGTCAATAGATTTGTGTCATAGTTTTTGTCATTGAAAACTAGTTTTTATTTAGTTATCGTCTCGTTTTCGATTATGGTAGGTTGTGGTTACTCGCAAATTTTGCTCGTAAATCATTTTTCCGGTTCGCACGGATCGATTTTTAGGGGCATATGCGAGCAAAATGGTCGCACTGTAGAGCCCTGACATTGTGCAAAGTCCTTTTAAATTTGGTTTCTTTGATCAATATGAATTACAGATATTATGACATTATGACAAAAGTACCAGGGCATGAAATGTTATCACTGTGATGCTTCTGGCATTAGATCGGTTTTAGAATTAGTAAAGGCTGTTTTAGAGAAAAGGCAGTCCCATCCCCTCTACAAGTTTACTAGATTCAACATAGTCATATCTTTGGAAAGTAGTATAAACCCAGACATTTGCAGGAGGCTCAGTAAGCATGTGCTGGCATAGAAACCATGGGACTACTGCTTCTGTACTCAGCAAACTAAATGAACAGTGAAAAGATCTATATTAACAGTAAACACGGTTTTTAACTTATATATATATATATATATATAAAACTCTTCATGCTGCACCAGATACATGTCAGGTCTGTTACCCCTCATGTTTTGTATATTGATCATTGTGGTCGGTTACTAAAGGTCCCAATTAATTTATCTTACAGGTACACTAACAGAACATCATAAACATTACATTTATTAAATGGCCTGAAAGTACTCATGTTAATGAGATCTTTTCCAGCCTTCCTATGCCACTGCATCTTCATATTTAAACAAAATAATGTAGGGCTACTAAGAAATAATTTAATTCTCTAAAAAAAACACAATAACTGTAGTAAAAGTTAAGGCTTCCAGGTCTAGACCTCAGCAATTACAAAAGCTACAGGTGGATAAGTTACAGACTGGCAGTTAACGTTACATAAACTTGTTAATCAACTTAGGACTTAAAGACCAGGGAAACCAAATATGATATCAATACATCCTCTTAGTTATTTTTTGTTCCAATTCCACACAAAAAAGAGCATCCAACTAGTCCTCCTCTCTGCAGGCATGATCCACATCACGTAAACGCGGCCATGAGGCTAACGTTACGCCCTGCTCGTTAAGCCATGAGCTGTACGTTACAGCTCAACTTAACCTAACGTTAGTTAGCTTTCATTTTAAAAAAAAAACTACCAAATTTGACCTGCTGACAATGTTTCTTCTGTCCTCATCTCTACCTACTGTCCTCCACCTCTTTAGCCTGAGGCTTAATCAGCAGTACATGTTGATATAGCCACTCAAGCTAGCTCAGCTAGCATTGCAGTAAATATATAGCATTTTACAGTAACGTTAACTTACAGGTTAAAATTTCTTGCGAAAAGGAAATTCTTATTCATGCAAAAATGCAACTATATTTACAAATATAAATATTACCTGTATGTATTTAATCCAGTAAGTTCATGACGTCGAGCTGACAATTCCAAGGTGTGGTCCATTAAAGACTTTAATTAGCGCAACGTCTCTGGGCCATGATCTGGGCGGACCTTCCAGTCGACTTCCGTTTGGTACCACCCACGTGCGTACCCCGGCCAATCACAAGATGGCCCGCCAAAATGCACCGTGTGTATCAGAAATGTGTATGAAACTGCAATATAGAACCCAGCGGGGGGGTCGCTGTTCTGATACACTGGGATACACTCAAAATCAGATAAGTGGTAAATGAGGACTTTCAAAGAAAGATAATTTATGTTGTTTAGACACTAACACATGCAGTTACACTCTTTGATTTATGAGGACTTTGGCATAGTCCTTGTATTACCCTTAGGTCCGGGTAGCCCAGGTGAAAAGTGTGGTGTGTTGTCCATGTCACTCACACACACACACACACACACACACACACACACACACACACACACACACACACACACACACACACACACACACACACATAGTGTTTCCATGTTTTATGGGGACTTTCAATAGACATAATGATTTTTATACTGTACAAACTGTATATTCTATTCCCGTTCACTAACCCTACCCCTAAACCTACCCATCACAGAAAACTTTCTGCATTTTTACATTTTCAAAAAACATTTTGTCCCCATAATGTAGGATTTACCAGGCCACACACACACACACACACACACACACACACACACACACACACACACACACACACACACACACACACACACACACACACACACACACACACACACACACACACACACACACACACACACACACACACACACACACACACACACACACACACACACACACACACACACACAGTATACATATATAGGTTATATATGCTGCAAAAAAGTGATTATTTTAACCCTCATTCTGTCTGAAATGGTCAGTTTTTAAAGGTCCCCATATAGCTGAAGTGCCTTGGCAGCTTTATATGATGCATTGACTTAATTTCCACTGAAACAGGAGCTAAGGCGGGACATATTGAATGGCTTTTCAAATAGCCAATAGCATTTAGTTTACCTCACAGACTGCAATTCGTACTGGACAGCACAATGCAAGCGAATCTGAGCGCTGATGATACATTGGAATCAATAGTAGAGATGTCAATAAATTCTAGCCATTTCATTCCTAACCAACGTACAGTTAGAAAACGGAATAGAACTCGTTATTGGCGTTATTTTATTTTAAAAAGTGTGGGTAGTGATGGCGCAGTGGATAAGACACATGCCTTTGGTTTGAGAGACCTGGGTTCGAATCCACTATGAGACACCAATGTGTCCCTGAGCAAGACACTTAACCCCTAGTTGCTCCGGAGGCGTGCGACCTCTGAAATATAGCAATTGTAAGTCGCTTTGGATAAAAGCGTCAGCTAAATGAATAAATGTAAATGTAAGTGGGTGGAACAGGCGTGTGGGGTTGAGGAAGTTGCTATACAATGCTAAGATATAAAGGCTCCTTTAAGGCATGCCAGTAAACGGCCTCTGTTATAATTGGCTAAGGTTATTACATAAGAAACTCTATCAACCTCAACTCAATTCGCTATTGCACGCTAGTAAGTGTTTTGAAAACATTATCCGTATAAAACTTGAACCTGCTGTCAGATCCAATAATACAGCTGACTGCTTATAATCTTTCAACAAGAATTTCTTTGCGAAATCTCAATTACACTGCCTCGCTTACAAAACAAAATGTTTTGAACAAACATATCCTCTGACGCAAGCCAGGACGCCAATTAAAACAAGCCATTCACTCGTTTCCGATGCTAGGATCCTTCTGAAGTCTGTACAGAGACACAAACAAGCTTTTTAAACTGGACGAGTCAAACTCAAACCAAACAATCTTTCACTCTTCCATTTGTCCTGTCGACAGACTCAAGCGCATGGAGCAGGTCAAAAACTGAACACACATCTGTACACTGTATCCAGTGTCAGTGATTATAAAGGGTTCTATTTATGGCAAGCCGTTTTAACTTTTATTCATTTCCAGGATATGAATTGTTGATATCAACAATTCAATTGTTGATATCAACAATTACATTTTTGATATCAACAATTGGATTCTTGATATCAACAATTGAATTCTTGATATCTGTAATTGTATTTTCACTAGTGAAATGTCACCATAGATTGCCATGCAAAATCAATTGTTGATATCAAGAATTGATTTCTTACTAGTAGAAATATAATTTTTGATATCAATAATTACATTGTTACTAGTAAAAATTTGAATTCATGATATCAAGAATTCAATTGTCACTAGTTGAAATGTCTATTCTTGATATCAACAATTGAATTGCTACTAGTAAAAATGTTAATTTCTGATATCAATATAATTTCAGATATCTAAAATGGCTTTCTTACTAGTAACAATTACATTCATGATATCGGAAATTAACATTGTTACTAGTAGCAATTCAATTGTTGATATCAAGAATAGACATTTCAACTAGTGACAATTGAATTCTTGATATCAAAAATCAAGGTTTTTACTAGTAAGAATTGTATTTTTGATATGTGAAATTGGAATATCAACAATTCATATCCTGAAAATGAATAAAAGTTAAAACGGCTTGCCATATCTATTTGCTTTTGACGTGATGTGACGCTTGTATCCAGTGTAGGATACAGTCAGTTCAGTCTTTCTGCAACTAAATGGCAATGGGCGGGGCCTATAGTGCGATGATGTGTAACTATTCGTGGACATCTTGCTCTGGAGGCAGTCGTATGCAAATGTATTTGCCTGTGTGATGTCACAGATTCTGCAATATCCATACAACCTGTTTTTGGAGCTTGATTAAATAAATACTTTGTTTATAATGAGGAGGATGTTTTAAATTATGAAACTTGCAGGTTTTAATGGTACAAAGACCTCTTGGTAACACTTTAGTTTAGGGTCCAATTCTCACTATTAACTAGTTTAATAGCTTATAAGCATGTATACTACTAGGCAATTGGTTGTTTATTAGTACTTACAAAGCACATATTAATGCCTTATTCTGCATTACCATTTACATCCCTTAATCCTATTCCTACCCAATACCTAATTTATCACTTACTATTTATACGCAGTATTTAGGAGTTTATTGAGGCTAAAGTCGTAGTTAATAGTTAGAATTGTATCCTAATCTAAAGTGTAACCAACCTCTTATATGTCAAAAGACCAAGGCAAATTTGATTTCTTATGTCATGACCCCTTTAGTGTTTTTAAAAGAAGTCTCTTATGCTCACCAATGCTGCATTTATTTGAAACAGTAATAATGTGAAATGTTATTACTAATTTCTATATTAATATATTTTAAAATAAAAATTTATTTTCTGTAACTTTTGATCAATTTTACGGACTCCAAATATTTGAACGGTATTGTATATGTTCATGTCAGGGTGTGTGCAGATAGCTGAAGACGAGGATGCAGGAACTTCAAAGTAGTTGATTTATTTACAAAATTAACTTCAGGAACATACAAGAACAAAATAAACTCCAGGACTTCAGGGTAAACACAACCATACATTGACGACGACCAACAAACACTGAGGGAAAACACAAGGCTTAAAAGGACTGGGACTAATGGGATAATTAACAGAACACAGGTGAACAAACTGAACACAAACGAGGAGGGGGAAAACTAACAGGACTGAACCAAAATCACAAAGACGGGGGGAAACAAGATCTCAAAACTGAACTAATAACAGGACTAAACCAAAATCACAAAGACAGGGGAGACCAAGATCACAAAACAGAACTCAACACATAGAAACATGACAGTACCTCCCCCCTCCCCGAAGGCGCGTCCTCGCGCCGTATAACATCCAAAGGGGTGGGAGGGTGGGCGCCCTGGAGGCTGACGATGGGCGCGGTTGCACAGAAGCGGGTACCCTCCAGGGCGGAGCTGGTAGCTCGGGGAACTGGGGCGGAGCAGGCTGTGGGCGTAGCCACGGCGGAGCAGGCTGTGGGCGTGACCACGGTGGAGCTGTCGGACCCTCGGGCGTCCAGGGCGGTGAGGACCCTTCGGGCGAGCATGGCGGTGAGGACCCTTCGGGCGGCCATGGCGGTGAGGACCCTTCGGGTGGGCGCCCCCTCAAAATTTTAATGGGGTAATTAACAGGAAAGGGGGGTTCTGGCGCAGGATCAACGGGCTCTGGCGCAGGATCAACGGGCTCTGGCGCAGTGTAAGGGGTATACAGTTAAAGACCCAGAACCAGATATGAAGAATGAAGACCCAGAGTCAGAATTATAAAAAATTAAAGAAAATATTTACTGAAGATAGTTTGCAGTTTCATCAGCAGAAGTCAGCTTCAATACTCGCACAGGAGTTCGTAGGCCGCCCCGCTTACAGTTACAAAGATCACAGCAGTTATACGATTTCCAAGGTCTAAGCTACGTCATTGCTTACAGGATGAATGATTCTCATTGGCTATGAAATAGATAAACACAGTAATTTTCCACACATATACAGATAGACTGAAGCATATCTCCATCGATTATGCAGCTGAAGTTAGGCACGTCATGACCTTCCAGGTCGCAGATTTGGGTTGCTGGGCGCCAGCATGTCCAGAACAACAACTCAGTCAATCTCCAATAATGCCAGTGGTTCCTTACCCTGTAACCAAGAAGACTAACACACACACCGACACACAGCTTTTCCAAGGTTGGATTTGGCCAGGCTCTCACTATAAACAGGAGAGTCCTCTCAAAACATCAAGATAATGCGTTCTTTCTCTCAAGGATAGCTAAACTTTAGTCTTAACTGGAAAGAAAGGCTTTAACAAAGAAATGGCCCCTTAAACTATTGGCTTCAATGACCCCTATATGTTTTAACACATTGAAGACCTTTCTCAAACACAAAACAAGTCCCTATTTCATTTCTGGAAGCTGGGTTAAATAAGCAAGCACTGCATTCAGATATCAAATACAGACATTAAAGAATACATGAAAAGAACATTTCAGTAATCACACTGGTAACTTATATAAATAAAGTAAAATCTCCAGAGAAGTCATTCAACTCATTTGATATTTAGAAGGAAAAATATTGATTAATACCTTAATTATAATCAATCATTACATATACATTGAAGCAGCAGTGGATTCCAATCCACCCCCTTCAGTCCCCCGTTTTAGACCAATGTGGAGTCCTAAACACCACATCTGGTCTATCCATAAAGAGGCTGCTTCAAAATGTTAGGTTTCTGACCCATGCTCCTCTGTCAGGTTAATTTTTATAAAACAAACAATATCTTTTTCCTTCAATGACTTAATATCAACAAAATATCCCACATACTACAATATTGATCTCCAGAACCTTTGGACATAGCTGTCTTTACATGTCTTACACAGCTATTATTCATCTTGGCTAATTTGGTTTCATCATCAAATTAACTGATACAATACAAGTACATATTTATTCTCTGGAAGCCGGCTAAATAAGCAAGCACTGTTGCTGTATTCCTAGCATGGGCTAGACCCGCAGTCACTACTCCCCTTTATAGACCCAAAAGGTTCAAAACACTAGTTGAAAACACAAAGGTTGTCAAACTGAAAATTAACAACATAAAAAAAAAAAATTAAGACCCATAATAATCCACTTTAAGTCTCTCCATGAATTCATCCTTCAGTTGACAGTCACCATCTTAATTATATAACATCTTATACTTTTTTTTACTCTTTTCAAAAATAGAAATAAAATAAAACAAATTCAAATCATCATTTCAATCATTATTTTACCCCTAAAATATAGAATTGTTCCCCATTCTGCTAAATAAAACTTTTGTTAATTCCTTATCTTTATATCATGTTAATCCCTGTTAATCATACTCAATGCCTTTATTATTATTTTTTTTTTTATCTGAAACTCATTTTTCATACCATTTCAACTTGATTTGACTTAACAGGTGTTAATAAATAGTTCCATAAATTCCATCAGAAATTTTATTTTCATAACATACATTTATCTACTATATTTCTTCTCCTATTTCCATATTTCCCTACATGCCAGTTCCTTCTGCATCACTTTCCTCTTCCATTGAGTCTCTCACCACTGTCAGCCTAGTGACACTTAAAGTTCCCTCGTTAACTACTTCTCACAGTATTGCTCTATCAAATGGTTAGTCTGACGATCCAAAAAATATAATCAGTATTGTCTTAGTCCCACTTATCTTTACAGTTTTACAGAAACCAAAATATCAAGTTACTCAGATCTCAACCCCTAAGACAGCCATATACTGTAGCTGATTTCACTTTTAACCTTTATTTAACTGAATTGTAGTTTTCTTAGACATCTAATGTCATACATCCATTTAATGGATTGAGAAATAAAACTTTAGAAGTTTTATTCACTCCTCCTTTGTTTGCCCACCGGCCTTTCATAAAAATGAGGGAGCTCACTCTGGATAATTTGGATAGTGACTTAGCCAATGTGTCACTTTGTCTCTTTGCCGTCAAATCTATTATTTTTACGTTTACCATTATGATCCCACCTAGTTGTCTATTTAAATTTAGACCCTCAGTTGAATTTAGACAAGAGCTTTTACCCCATAATGGACGGCAATCTTCAACTTCACAATTCCAATTTATATAAAATACTAATCCAGAGAGTAATTCCAATCAACATCATACATGACAAAAGTATTCATAATTACCAGTAGCAGACAGAGCTGGAAAACCAATTCAATTAAAGCTTGTCCCATGTTCTGTATTGTCTTTTCATCTTCTTTAAAGTTTGTCGTTTCACTTAACCCATCTGTAATGATAAAACACTCATTCCAGAGGTTAATGACACTATATCCACAAAATCAGGAAATAATAGTACCCCAAACTAACACATACAAGACATAAAGTGCAGTCACCATCACACGCACTCATAATAGACACACGTAACTGCTCATTATCAATGTTCATTGTTTTGTTTTTTTACTTTAAAAATATTTAAGTCTTAAATTAGATTTCAAACTTCACATTTTCCTCTAGTTTTTTTTTACCTACTTTTTTTTAACCATTTCAAAGCATGTATTGTTCATTACTCATTTCATCTTCGAAAAGTCAGCTGGGTTGTTTTGGTTCATTATCACTATTTTGTTCTTTAGCAGGCCGATAACAAAAAGACAGACACAGTTACCATCCCTTCCTCCACTCAAGCAGTCTCTCTCACTATAAACAAATAATCTTTTCAACAGCCTCCTAAGACTGTAATTTAGACAAAATGTAATATTAAAGTCATTACATTAACCTTTTACCATTCAGCTTTATTATCCAGACTTTTCTCAAATCTACAAAGCTGTCTTCATCTTTAGCCACCACCATGTCCAACGACCTTCACGAGTTAAAACTATGTTATAGAAATATTAGCTGAAAATTAACTCTTCTATACATTTTTCTTGCCCATTTGGCAACCAACATCATGTTCCTCATATAATTAAGTTTTGTTACTGTCTCCGCAGCAAATAATGGCAATCACCTCATGGAATCAGCTGGCTTTTAAAAGTCCATTCCCGTTAGCTATTTATCTTTAATTTTCTTCTCTTCAGGGTGTCGTCCCCTGGCATAGTTGCAGACACTTGTCACAATGAAAAACAAGCCATGCAATCAATGCGGTTTCTGGTGAGTGGTATAGAGGAACTCACATTTCTGGGTCAGACTGCCGTAACATTAATTTTAACCTCACAGCCCATCTCACCTCTCAATGCTCTGCTGACCCCGGTGGCCTCCAGTAATCAGCGCTCAACTCTCATACCTTTCTCACAAATAACACCTCCATCCGGAGGTGCCCAATGTTCGTGACCCCCTGCGTTAGGCTGTCCCCTGGCCAGGAAGATCATCCCGTCATTGAGTAGCCACTCGTTCACACTGGTGACCGCTCTTTCCCAATACAATCAGTTTTCTTCAACAGAACTCAGCTGTTTTCTGGAGCTTAGGAAAGGCACGTTCAAGAGTCACCAGAGCCATTCCGATTGCCTAATAGTGCTCACAGGGAGACAGGTTAATAACAACAGTATTTAATCACTAAAATCCTTTTAACATCTTAAAAGCAGCAACCTAGCACTGCTTAGATTCAGTGAATTTAGTTCACATCCGTCTATTCAGTGTACTGTTACATCTGTAGCCGGAGCCATCGGCCCTGTTCCATGGTGGACACTAAAATGAGACAAAGAAGTTACTGGTCCTAAAATAAATTAATCAAAAACGTCACTTCTATCTTGTAAGGTCTGCATTATTTTGAAGACTTCTTTAAAGTCATTCAGTTTTACTTTTAACATTTTTAACATTTAAATACAAATTGCCCTCTGAATGGTAATGATTTCTTTTAACATCTCTGTGTCTATGGTTTTCAACTGAAACACTGTGCTTTACTATAAATAGCTTATTATCACTTATGACACAGGCTCAGATAACAGCTTTTAGCTGACATTGAATGAGAGAGACTCTGAGGCATTCAAGACTGGTACACTGCCCTCTCATAAACTTCTATCATCAAACTTTATCTACCATATTTTAACTCTAGCCCAGCGTAAGGCCTCTTTGCCAGAAACTACATACGTTTTCAAATAAACATAATTTTATAGTTGTCTTTTGCCCATACATCAGGGAATTTAGACGTAACAAATTTCCACTCAGATTGAGTCTGTCGCACTGGCACTTTCAGCCACAGCACACACCAGATTCAGATAAGCAAACTGTTTCAGCCAAATCACAAGCATATCTAAACTTCAGATTCTAGTTCTTTCCTGGTCAACACTTTTCAAGCTGTTTGTTTAATCAAATGCCTTTCTACACATTTTACATTTTAGCAACCGTACTACTGTACTCGATTTTAGTTGTTAATTTCTCAATTACCATAGTTTAATATCTGACTTAAAAATGTTTTCTTCTTTTTTTTTTTTTTTTTAGGAGTTTATCAATCTCCAGTTAGGATTCACACTAACTTTTACGAGGCTATCACGCTCTGCTTATGATACATTTTGATACACATAGATCTTTTGCAGTTATCATTTTAAATCATCCTTTTAGTTACTTTTACAATTTGCAACTCATTTTTTTTAGTCATTATCTGTAATTTTACATTAACCTGTATTCATCAGTTCACTTATAAAAATTACTATTATAGATCTTTTCTTCAAAAGGATTCACTTTAAGACTTCAATCTTTTGACCTTGTTTTTATCTCTTACTCTTTCTCAGACGAAAACTTTAATATCGTTATATAAACACTGATCTACTTTCAAACCCACATTATTACTAGAAATGTGTCACTATCACATTTTCAAACACCTTCTCAGTGGGCATTTACAGTTACATGTTAGATGGTCCTGTTGACCACAATTAAAACACTCTCTGTCGGCTCCAACTTACTGCAAACTCTGAAGCAGTGTGTCCCAAACAGGAATGCAAACCGAGCTGATAAGCAGTTCTCTGTATTCTTTTACAGTCCACCAGTGGCGGGTTCAATCACAATAGCCGAATCATAATCTTCATCATTATCATTGGCAGCACATTAATTTTGATAAGCTGCACTGAAAATCACTCAACATTCTCTAAGGTTTGTTTTTTCAAAGTTTCTGTTTAACTTTAGTCACACTTGTCCAAGGAAATGATCTTCGACCCATAATTTAATATACTTGCTTTTTGTAATCATCGTAAGCAATACAAGGCTAAAGATTTTAATGTTTTTTTAGTTTAGTTTAGTTTCTTTGTTTGTTTGTAGCCAGTCAAGTTGTTGTTTAAATTTCCAAACAGAAGCAAAACTTATCAAGACAACCATTTACTTAATAATTTCTGCAAATTTCTCTGAAGTGAGGGCTTCAGAGCACAGCTGCTTACAGCGTTCGCTCTTTTCTGTCTCACTATTAGTTTCAGGACTGTTCAGGTTACTGATCAAGTTACTCAGTTTGTCTGCCATATCTTAATAACAGTTCAAACTCACCTGAAGTCATTGCAGAAATGGAGGCGGCGATCTTTGAACAACACAGCTTGGCTTCTCCGTGATGAAACTGCAGAGTATACTCCAAAATCACAATTACATATACTGGTCCATGCCAATTTGGGTCACAACTTTTTTTTTTTTTTTTCCTCTCGGGATCGTTCCTGATGCATCCCTGGCAAACAACCCTATTTTTGTTAGTATCCCTCACTGCCTGATTCACTAAATTCGGGGATCCCCTATCTGAGATGGAAGAGATTGAGCAGGTTTACGGTGCCACTGGACCTCCCGTCCAGGGACGTACTCTGCTGGGGTGGTGCTACACCATTAATGCCCAGCGCCCCGCTTCGCTTCGCTGTCTGCTGCCGTTACCCTTAACGACGCTCTCAGCGACTTCTTATCCTCTCAGCAGTAGGCCTACAACTTACTCCTTCACTCGCCTCATCGGAGTGAAGGCTACTTACTCCTTCACTCGCCTCATCGGAGTGAAGGCTCTCCCGCTCTCCTTCAAAATCTCTTCCAGTCAGACAGCCCTAACAATTAATAAAAGCTTACTACCTTGTGTGTTGATTTGCCAGAGATGTCACCACGGAATGATTGCCCGCCGCATCCTCCACCAAACTGTAAGGGGTATACAGTTAAAGACCCAGAACCAGATATGAAGAATGAAGACCCAGAGTAAGAATTATAAAAAATTAAAGAAAATATTTACTGAAGATAGTTTGCAGTTTCATCAGCAGAAGTCAGCTTCAATACTCGCACAGGAGTTCGTAGGCCGCCCCGCTTACAGTTACAAAGATCACAGCAGTTATACGATTTCCAAGGTCTAAGCTACGTCATTGCTTACAGGATGAATGATTCTCATTGGCTATGAAATAGATAAACACAGTAATTTTCCACACATATACAGATAGACTGAAGCATATCTCCATCGATTATGCAGCTGAAGTTAGGCACGTCATGACCTTCCAGGTCGCAGATTTGGGTTGCTGGGCGCCAGCATGTCCAGAACAACAACTCAGTCAATCTCCAATAATGCCAGTGGTTCCTTACCCTGTAACCAAGAAGACTAACACACACACCGACACACAGCTTTTCCAAGGTTGGATTTGGCCAGGCTCTCACTATAAACAGGAGAGTCCTCTCAAAACATCAAGATAATGCGTTCTTTCTCTCAAGGATAGCTAAACTTTAGTCTTAACTGGAAAGAAAGGCTTTAACAAAGAAATGGCCCCTTAAACTATTGGCTTCAATGACCCCTATATGTTTTAACACATTGAAGACCTTTCTCAAACACAAAACAATTCCCTATTTCATTTCTGGAAGCTGGGTTAAATAAGCAAGCACTGCATTCAGATATCAAATACAGACATTAAAGAATACATGAAAAGAACATTTCAGTAATCACACTGGTAACTTATATAAATAAAGTAAAATCTCCAGAGAAGTCATTCAACTCATTTGATATTTAGAAGGAAAAATATTGATTAATACCTTAATTATAATCAATCATTACATATACATTGAAGCAGCAGTGGATTCCAATCCACCCCCTTCAGCAGGATCAACGGCTCTGGCGCAGGACTGGACGGGACCAGCACATCATGGGACTCGGAACTGGACGGGGTCAGCACATCATGGGACTCGGAACTGGACGGGGCCAGCACATCATGGGACTCGGAACTGGACGGGGCCAGCACATCATGGGACTCGGAACTGGACGGGGCCAGCACATATTGGGACTTGGAACTGGACGGGACCAGCGGCGATGAGGGCTTGGTGCTGGACGGAACCAGCAGCGAAGAGGGCTTGGTGCTGGATGGAACCAGCTGCGAAGAGGGCTTGGTGCTGGACGGAACCAGCGGCGACGAGGGCTCTTCTGGACCGATGAGAGGAGGGAGATCGGTGAAGACTAATTCTGTCGGATCAAGTTGCGTTTTTTTAACAAGCGGTTTAATCATAGCCAGCTTAAAAGTTTTTGGTATGTATCCTAATGACAAAGATGAATTAACGATATTAAGAAGAGGGTCTATGACCTCTGGAAGCATCTCTTTCAATAGTTTAGTCGGTATAGGGTCTAACATTCATGTTGTCGATTTAGATGATTTAACGAGTTTAGAAAATTCTTCCTCTCCAATAGCAATAAATGAATCGAATTTTTTGTCAGTGAGACTACACTGCACTGTCTGATGCGATGCTGTAGTAGACGGTTGCGCAGTTAAAATTTTCTCCCTGATATTATCAATCTTTTAAGTGAAGAAGGCCATAAAGTCATTACTGTTGTGCTGCTTGCAAACTTCTGGGCTTGAAACTTTATTTTTCATCAGTTTAGCAACTGTTTCGAATAAGTACCTTGGGTTTTGTATATTTTCTTCTAATAGGGTTGAAAAATAAGCAAATCTAGCAGTTTTTAAGGCCTCTCTGCAATCGAGCTCTCCTTCCATGAAATGCGAAAAACCTCTAGTTTTGTTTTCTTCCAGTTGCGCTCCATATTTCTGGCTGCTCTCTTTAGGGTCTGAGTGTGCTCGTTGTACCAGGGCGTTGGACTATTTTCTTTGATATTCTTTAAGCGCAACAGAGCAACTGTGTCTAAAGTGCTGGAAAAGAGAGAGTTAAAAGTTTGTCGCAATATCGAGTTCTTCTAAGCTATCTGGGATGCTGAGAGGATGAAACTGTTCAAGAAGATTATTAATAAAGCATTCTTTAGTGGCAGAAGTGATAGCTCTAACATATTTGTAACACGGAGTCGGCTTTGCACCCTTGGCTAAATTAAGTTTACACAAGACTAGATAATGATCTGAGATGTCATCGCTCTGCTGCAGAATTTCAACAGCATCAACATTGATTCCATGTGATAATGTTAGATCTAGAGTATGATTACGACAATGAGTAGGTCCTGACACGTGTTGTCTAACTCCAATAGAGTTAAGAATGTCTTTAAATGCCAATCCCAATGCATCTTTTTCATTATCTACATGTATATTAAAATCACCAACAATTAGGACTTTATCTGCAGCCAGTACTAACTCTGATAGAAAGTCAGCAAATTATTTGATAAGGTCTGTATGGTGCCCTGGTGGCCTGTATACAGTAGCCAGCACAATTCTTAAACGTGATTTATCATTTGCACTACATACAGTATTGTTCCATTAAGCTAGCCTGGTTAAAACCAGACCCTTCTCAGTCGTAACTGAGTTAGGGTCTGGGGAAGGTTCATTCACAGCTCATTTCCAAAGGGGCGTCACCAACGGACGTTAAAACCAATCAGATCGATCGCCATCTTGTAAAGCCCGCCTCAACGTTTGTGATTATTGCCTCGATTTGGAAAGATTGGAAATGAGCTTGAATGGGCTCTTCGCCAGACTAACTTGCAGAGCAAATCTAAATTTGCGGGAAGTTCGTCTGGGTTTTCCCAGGCTAACATTAAGCACCAGCACTTCAAAAGAATTATATTTGAAACTAGACTTAGTAATTTTTTATAAAATATTACTATAAATTATAGCAACACCTCCCCCCTTTGCCTTTCAGACGAGGTTGATGTTTATAACAGTAATCTTGTGGGGTGCACTTCTGTCATACACAGCACATCTAGGTTATAGTCTGTAATCATATCATTAGCAATAAGTGCTTCTGAAGTAAGGGATCGAATATTCAGCAACCCAAGCTTTATCATTTGTTCATTTGTATTATTTCTGTTTTTTATTTGTTACCATCAATTAAATTTTTACCCTTAGATGGGTTTGGAAGTTTTTTTGTATTTTCTAAATTCGGGGAACAGAATCTATATGATGATATCTAGGTGAACGAGCCTCTATGTAATGGGATTTATCTGACCTTGGTGACGTGAAACAGCTGGCAGACGGTCGGTTAGCCAGTTTCTCTGCTTCCTGACCTGAGCCCCAGATTGTCATGTTTGAGCTCTAAGACTATGTGCCATATTACTAGAGAGAAGAGCAGCACAGTCTCAGGAGGGGTGAATACCATATCCTTTCAACAGGTCAGGTCTGCCCCCAAAAACTTTTCCAATTGTCTATGAATTCTATATTATTTTGTGGACACCACTTACACAACCAGCCATTGAGTGATGACAATCTGCTTTCTATCTCATCACTCCTGCGAACAGGAAGGGGGCCAGAGCAAATTACAGTGCCTGACATCGTACTTGCGAGTTCACACATCTCTTTAACATTAATTTTAGTGATCTCCGACTGGCGAAGTCGAACATCATTAGTGTTGCATTAGCCAGCACTTTTAAATTTGCTTTGATGTCAGGCACTCTGGCTCCCAGCAAACATGTGACTATGGTGGCTGGTGTCTCTATTTTCACGTTCCTTGTCTTCCGTGTCTCACATGACTCACCGTGTTTGTTGACTGATTCTACTTACAACAGCTTTGATGGATTTGTGAAAGGCGCGAGCACGTGAGCTAAATAAATAAAGAGTGCACAGATGGCATAATATGTGATGTTAAGTAAGTTGAATTTAGCAGTATAAACAACAGGGAATGGTAGTAAATAATGATTCAAAACAAAGATATACGAAGCTACAGACACAAACCAGCAGCAAGGCAGCAAGGCAGACAGGAGATAAAACTACCTCCAGCATGCAGATCTTACTGAAGCCTTCAGCAAGAGGAAAGCTTCACAACTTCCTGAACATCGCAGACAGAACCTCAACGATGAATTGAAGCGCCGGGTCTGGGAGTCGGAGAATGGGAGCAGAAGTAAACAGGGCTTTGAGTCTATCGAATGCTTGATTTGCTACCGAAGTCCAGTGCAGGCGGTAGGTGTGGCATTTGGTCATGGCGGTTAAAGGTGCAGCCACGGTACTAAAGTTTTGAACGAAACATCTGTAGAAGTTGGCAAAACCCAGGAAGCGTTGCAGTTCTTTGACGGTTTGGGGTAAGGGCCAGTCCAACACTGCTTTGACCTTTCTCTCGTCCATAGCCACTCCCTCCTGACTGATTACATACCCGAGAAATGATATGCTGGTTTGGTGAAATTCACATTTCTCTGCTTTGGCATAGAGTTGGTACTGCAGTAGACGTTTCAGGACCATTCTGACGTGTTGAATGTGTTCCTCTAAGGAATTCGAGAAAATTAGGATGTCGTCGATGTATACAATCACCCATCTATCCAACATGTCCCGAAAAACATCGTTCATGAATGACTGAAATACAGAAGGACTGTTAGAAAGGCCGAACGGCATAACCAAATATTCATAGTGGCCACTACTGGTTGAAAAAGCCGTCTTCCATTCATCACCCTCACGAATGCGAATGAGATTATAAGAATTGGGAAGAGACAGGTTGGTGTAATATTTGGCCTGGCGGAGTTGTTCGAGAGCGGCTGGGACAAGAGGTAAGGGATAGCAAAACTTGACAGTGACATCATGAAGTCCACAATAATTAATACAGGGTCTCAACCCTCCATCCTTTTTCTTAACGATGAAAAAACCTGCTGATGCTAGCCAGGAACCCTTGGCTAGTTCCTCTTCAATGTATTGTTTCATGGCTTCAGATTCAGGCTGAGACAAGGGAAAATTTCTACCTTTAGGTGGGATGGAACTGGGCATGAGATTGATGGCACAGTCAATGGAGCGACGTTCATGAAGTTGTGAAGCTTTCCTCTTGCTGAAGGCTTCAGTAAGATCTGCATATGCTGGAGGTAGTTTTATCTCTTGCTGATCAGAAGTGGAGTTAGTTGAGACGGATTGAGAAATTTGAATGATCCTAGTCAGGCAGTGTTCGTGACATGTGACATTCCATTGAGTGATTTGACCCTCTCTCCAAGAAATGTGTGGGTTGTGGATGCGTAACCGAGGCAGGCCCAGTGTTATGGAATGATGTGGAGCTTGAATGACGTAGAATTGAATTGTCCTTGATTGCAGAGCCCCGACGTGCATCTTGATCTCTTCAGTCACCTGGTGAATTTTCCCTCCTCCGATGGGACGCCCGTCTAGCGCCTCCACTGTCAAAGAAGAAGAACACGGATTTAATTTCAGCTTGTGTAAAGAAGCAAATACATGGGAAATTAAGTTCCCCGCAGCTCCTGAATCGAGCATAGCAGTGGTTGAAATGATTTGGTCCCGGATAGACAAACAAATGGGTAGTAGGAGGCTGGATGTGAATTTATTCTCTTTATGACTCACCGCTTGGGTCCTATTGGCAGGGCGAACGGGACAATCTACTCTCATGTGGCCTGGCTGACCACAGTACAGGCAAAGGCGGTTTTGCTGGCGACGTTCTCGTTCCTCTGGAGAGAGATTAGTGAATCCCAGTTGCATGGGCTCATGTGCGGTGGTGGTTTCGTGTGTAGCGTGGTGGTGCTCTGGACTGGTGGTGAGAATGCATCAGATTATCAACCTGGATAGTGAGATCAATATATTCATTCAGGTTCCTGCCCTCATCTCGGCAGGCCAACTCAAATTGCAACTCGACTGTTAGTCCTTTTCTGAAGAGTGTTTTGAGAGTATCCTCTATACCCAGTGGATCTGAGCAGCGAGAGTGCGAAAGGTAAGAGCATACTCAGCAGCGGTGCTTCGTCCTTGAGAGAAATTTAACAGTGGTTCTCCCGGATTCCCTCTTGCAGTTGAGTTTTCGAAGACATCACGGGATTGTTGAAGAAATGCCATGAATGAGGGAAACGATGAACCATCTGGTCTCCAAACTGCCGTAGCCCATTCTAGTGCCTTTCCGGTGAGTAAGGAACAAACAAGTTCCTCGAGTACCAAAAGTCATTGGGGTAAAATGACGGTTGTTGATCGAGCTAAAGCGTGCACTGTAGTAGAAAACCCTTGCATTTGGTTGGGTTTCCGTCAAATTTATCCGGGAAAGCAAGACGAGGGTGGCCGGAAGCGTTGACGCCGTTTGAAGATGCACCTTGTGTATGGTCGGCGGGCGTGCTGAAGGTCGACGTTCGTAGGCTTTGCAGTGATTGAACGAGATCTTCGGTGAGAGAAGTGAGTCGGCTCAGTTGACGGTGATGCAGGGATAACTCCGAGGCTTGAGCAGATACTTCGGTGGCGAGCTGCATGACTCCTGCTGGATCGAGTGTTGGCGAAGTCTTCTGTTGTGAAGAGGCGGAGTCAGGAGGATCCATTTTCAGCATTTATTAGAATGGTCAAGACAGGCAGGGTAAAACAGTGGCAAACAGAACAGAGCAGGCAAGGCTGAGACAAACCAGGTAGACAGGCAAAGGGTCGAGGCAGGCAGCGAGAATCAGAGTCCAGGGTCAGGGCAGGCAGAGAAGGGTCAGCAACGATAAACAATCCAAGGTCAAACACAGAAATAAAACTTGGGTAATAACACTCAGAAATGATGGCCGAGGCAGACCAAGACTTCACACTGTATGAGTGTGTGAATGAGGTGAGACGGCTCCCTCCGGTGGTGAAGAGGAGGTGGTACGGGAGCCTGCTCTGTTACACTATCTACATAGAATTCATGTTTGTTAATTTTAGCAAATACAAAGTCATTTTAGCATAAACTCTAAAATATTGGAGGGAGATGTTGTTGATTCTTCATGGAAACATGAAAAAGTTATGTACTTTGCATTTATTTACCAAATTAATAAAAAAATGTATATCAATGTTTAACTAAAAATTAGAGCATAAACTCAACAAATGCCTATATTTAAAATAAAATGTTGGTAAAGATGGAAGCTGAATGGAATTTAACATTTAGGTAACAACACATATTTAAATGTTGTATGCATGCTTTACATTAAGAATTTGATTCACTTTGGGGCATGCATGGTGCTTTGCATCCAAAATGTCCTAACAACAGCGCATGGAGAGAGGAGGTAAAGGAAATCAAATAAATGGTTGACAATGTGACAATTATCTACTTTGCATGTTCACATTTTGTATTGACTGTTGAAGATAATGTGATTGACGGAAACCCCACAAGCTAACTTTTTACAGTAATCGAAATTATTTAACCCCCATTGCAAATCAGCTTTATTGGCAAAATTTACAGACTTTCAGCTGTTTGCAATGAACAAATCAAACAAAAGTAATTAAAATACTGTAGATCAACACAACAAATGTTTCAATTGGTTTGTCTCCTTCCATAAAGGTCAGCTTATCGTCCTTATCCTTGGTGTAGTCGTAACCACTGTAAAGATGAATGTTATTAGTTATTAAAACAATAAGCCACATCAGTGCCACATCAAGGGTGTTATTAGGCAATAATATGATATAAGACACCAGTGTTTAATAAATAGCTGTATTAATACTATTATTGTGAACAATATAAAAAAATACAAATAGTTACATATTAATACAATAATAAAAAAAATTATGTTAATAATAATAATTTAAAAATATATCATTCATTATATGTGTATTTAGAAAATAAAATTCATAGAAACGAAGGTAAAAATAATTGTTATATGTCATGATCCTGTTACCTTTCTCTTTTCTCTGTCTCCCTCTCTTGGTCTCTCACTCACCGCTCGTTAAGCATACACTCATTACACACTCTCTCATCACTCTCAGCTGTCCCTACTCTATCCCACCATCGCACTCGTCGTGTTGTTGATATGTAATACTGCACATGGAAACGCGGGTGGAATGAGCCACGACAAGGAGATTCACAAGTTTTACTGAAGTTCTTCGGACAAAGATGTAAGTTACAGTTCACAGCGCACTCACCAACAGTGTTACATTCATGAACACAGACTTATATCAGGTTTCTGCAGCTGATAGGCGCCCTTGCTCCGGCACTGGACGGCAGTTTTTCCGACGTGCGATGAGCATGCGAGCTACCTTCAAGAACAACAACTAACGTTACCAACGTTACTTCATGTTCTAAACTAAGGAGTTCGTATCTGAACAACCAATGAGCTACAAGAACACGGTAGGCAGTTAAGGGACTTAAAGGGCCAGGTTACAACACACTAATCATTCCCACACCTGCTCCCCCTTTCCCTCTAATTGTGTTTGCTTCTTCTAGTCCTCCTTTTCCCTACCCAGCTCAAACTATTGCAGAGACCAGCGCCAGTTTCCAGCCATCCTCTATGCTCTGGTATCCCGAGGTATCCGAAGCCTGCAGTTCTCCTCCTGGGACCACAGTCTCTTTCTGCGCTACGCTGTCCTAGAAGGGGGATTTACGTTTCGTCTCTTCAGTCCACTCTGCTGGTTATTTATGTTCTACATTTATTATTGACTGCAATATACTGTTCTTTTATCTTTCCTGTGGACAGCTTCCTAAGTTGATTAAAAACTGTTAAACTGCTACAGCGCATTTGGGTCCTTTCTCTCACATACCTGACAGTTATATTGTTGACCTAACAGTTAAATAAACTATAAGCCTAAAGGCACCACCAGAATCCTTCCACCCAACACTACTCCAGTAAAACATTTTCTTAAATAGGCTGCATAGATCCCTGGTGCATTTTTCATCCCTCTGACAAGGTATTTTCTTTCTTCTCTGGTGTGCACCATGTTTACTCTCGGATTGATTATTTCTTCCTCAATATAGCCCTACTTTCTTCGGTTATTTCTTCAGATTACTCTGCCATTGTTATTTCTGATCATGCCCCGCATGTGTTAGATATTTCATTTAAGCCGGCTTTTAAGAGCCGACCTCAGTGGAAATTCGATGTAGGGCTTCTTGCCAGAACGCACTTCTGCAAATTTCTATCCAAAAATATAGACTTTTTCATTGAGACTAACAAAACGGAAACCATGTCTGCTTCTCTACTGTGGGAGACATTTAAAGCGTTTATTCGTGGTCGAATCATTTCCTTTAGTGCTCACTTAGCCAAGACAAGAAAATCTCGGCAACAAGAGCTTATCCGTTCAATTTTAGAGATTGATGGACAGTATTCAAGCGATCCAAAACCTGATCTTAAGCTAAAACGTTCAAGGTTACAAGCTGAATTTGATTTGCTTTCAACAAATAAAGCCGAATATTTGATTAAAAGAACTAGAGCCACCTATTATGAACATGGGGATAGAGCAGTCCGTCTTCTTGCCTCCCAGCTTAAACATCAGTCAGCATCACGCTACTGTCATAATGAAAGACTAGAAGCAATAGCAAGTACTCAGTTCTTTTATTCAAAAGTGCAACAACAGTCCAGTGATGATGAAAAGACAGGTGGCGCAGGGACAAGATGATCAGATCCAGGGAACAGTGAAGTGATGAGGTGAACCCAGTGAAGTGTGACGAGTAATCCAAACGAACCAGACGACATCCACGAAGAATACGAACACGGGAAAACTGAAGCACGAGACTGGAGACGCCGACACAGGATACATGAAACAACGTTCTGACAAAGGGAATGAGAAAGCGGTGAGTATATATAGAGATATGAGATCGACTGCAGCTGGTGATGAGATGATGGTAATCAGCTGGAGCGGATCAAGTAATGACATTCAGACACACCCACTACACACGTGCTTTCATACAACAACACCAACACAAGACGAGAAGGAAGCAAAGAACTTGTATACCGTGACAGCTACATCACGCAGATTTATGATAACCACTCTGGTGAGCTCGTTACTGACCCTCAAAAAATTAACTCTGTCTTTTCCTCCTTTTACTCCAGTCTTTATACTTCTCAACCTCCTTCTGATGCTTCCTTAATGGAGTCTTTTCTACATAATTGAAGTATACCCACTATTAATACATTAACAGAGGAGACATTAGATGTACCTCTCAGGCTAGATGAAATTACCACCTGCATTGGTCTCATGCAGTGTAACAAGGCTCCAGGGCCTGATGGCTTCCCCTTAGACTTTTATAAGAAATTTTCAGAACAGTTAGCCCCCTTATTGTTTGATATGTATAAGGAGTCATTTGAGCAGGGTTTTCTCCCGGCCTCATTAAATCAAGCATCTATCTCTCTTTTATAAAAAAAAAATAAAGACCCAACTTTATGTAGTAGCTATAGACCTTTGCTCTTTGTTTTAGCTATCGAGCCACTTTCTATCGCCTTAAAAGCATCTTCGTCTATATTCGGGATCCATAGGGGAGGCACGGAACACCGTGTTTCTCTCTATGCCGACGACTTGTTGTTATGTGTACAAGATCCAGTTGGCTGCGCCAACGAGATTATGCACTTGCTCGACACCTTTGGCTCCTTTTCAGGTTACAAATAAAACTTTACCAAAAGTGAATGTTTCCCTATAAATGACGTGGCTAAAAAGATTTCTAAAGGTACACTACCTTTTAATTTTTTTGTCTCCTTCAGGGTTCTGATATTTAGGTGTTAACATTTCACACTCTTTCAGTTCTATCTTTAAGAATAACTTTAAAAATTTGGTTGATCAAATTAAACTAGACTTAAAACGATGGGGCAGCCTACCCCTTTCTCTTGTTGGGAGAGTGGAGACCATTAAAATGAATGTTTTGCCGCGACTTTTATTTCTCTTCCAGTCTCTCCCTCTTTTTCTACCTAAATCTTTTTTTAAATGTCTAGATAAAACCATTTCCTCATTTATTTGGGCTGGTAAAATTCCTAAAGTGAATAAAACTACCATGCAACGACATAAACGCGATGGAGGTCTAGCTCTGCCAAATTTTCTTTTTTATTACTGGTCCGCCAACATTTCTAAGATTTTCTTGTGGTTTAATGCGCCGGAGGTCAAATGGTGTACTCTAGAAGCTGCTACTTGTCTTTCTTCTTCTCTTCCTGCACTTGTCTTTGCTCCTTTGTCTCTGCGTCTCTCTAATTATACTAGAAATCCTATTGTGCTATCAACTTTAAAAATCTGGAACATTTTCGGTTGCTCCTTTGTCTCTCCGTCCCTCTAATTATACTAGAAATCCTATTGTGCTATCAACTTTAAAAATCTGGAACATTTTCGGTTGAAAAAACATTTTCGGTTGGAGTATTAAGTCCTATTTGCAACAATCACTTGTTTTTACCAGCAGCTATTGATCACACTTTTAAAAGATGGAAGGTAAGGGGATTGCCTGTTTTTCAGATCTTTTTATTGATAATTCTTTTGCTTCATTCACCAATCTTATGTCCAAATTTAACCTGCATACTACAGGCTTATTCAGGTATTTTCAACTCCGCGGTTTTAAGACGAACTTCCCTAGTTTCCCTCAATTACCAGAAAAATCTCTGGTTGAGAACTTATTGTCAGCCCCTACAGTTGGTAGGCGTATATCCTCTGTCTACACCATGTTACTTCCATCTAATACATCCTCACTCTCCTGCCTAAAGATGACTTGGGAAAATGAGCTGCGAATCAAGTTATCGGAAGAGCTATGGTCTAAGACCCTTGCTAGAGTTAATTCTACTTCTGTATGTGCTCGGCTGAGTCTTATTCAGCTAAAAGTATTTCATCGAATTCATT
Source organism: Siphateles boraxobius (assembly GCF_051911475.1). Lineage (NCBI taxonomy): Eukaryota > Metazoa > Chordata > Actinopteri > Cypriniformes > Leuciscidae > Siphateles > Siphateles boraxobius. The sequence goes on from NW_027508876.1 coordinate 14,076,970, forward strand.
TTACCAAAGCTAAACTTCATAAATTGTTTCCAGAAACAGGGGACTACTGTAACAGATGCTCCTTTTCTCCTGCCGATCACACCCATACGTTTTTTAGCTGCCCAAAACTGGCCTCATATTGGGCTTCTTTTTTTGACTTCATGTCTAGAGCTCTGCACGTTTCTCTATCTCAATGCCCTCTAGTCGCCATTTTGATGTGTTCTCACTCGTCATCCATCACGAAAGAGAAAGCAGAGGTTATTGCTTTTGCTTCTCTCATCTAGAAGGTGTATTTTGTTGCATTGGGTTTTGGGGTGGTGGTTCTCTTTCTTTTTTCTTTCCTCATTTAGTTAAATGTTGTTAGGGAATGTTAAAAGATAAATGTGCAGACAATGTTTTCTCTTTTATGCTTGTCTCTTTAATGATTTAATGTACACTTTTTTTTGTCTGTACAATAAAAACCGTTAAAAAAACTATTTGCATAAAGCACAAAAAATGTTCAGATAACAGTGATAATAACCTATATTAACCTTTAAACCTACTAATAACAAACGGCAAAATAATATGGCATAAATTATAGAAATAAATATTTATGAATTGATATGTAGAGATTCGAAGTTTTTCTGTACATTGAGCACATTTTGTACAAATCCAGTGAAACATGCACTAAATAAATGCACCAAAGAAGCTGCCTAAAAGTATAGGTGTTTTTGTTTTTTTGTTTGTATTCATAAGGTCCACTGATAAAAGCAAAGTACAAGAAAAGTCTTTGGACTTTAATCTGTCATTAAAAAAATTAAAACAAACCTTTATCTGATGATGTTTTGGATGCAGGGTATTGTTGCAATAAAATGTATACTGAAATAGTGAATCATTTGAGTTATATACCCATATATTGTGGAAAATAGGAAATACATATGTTGTTACACTGCTATCCTTTGGCTTAGTGTGTGAATTTAATCAGTCCAGTGACAGCAGATGAAAATGATCTGTTTATATAACACCAGTGCTAATTAATGTGTGTTGCCATTGACAAATAAATAGATACACAGTTATATTTTTATTTTTTAACTTGTTTTTTATTATTATACATGCATTCATATAACACATGTACAAACACAATATAAATATTAAATATTTGAAATTACACAAATTCTAGTGAATATGCAACATAAATTGTCAATTTGCTCTAAACTGCCTGGATCCGGCTGTTGGTCCTTGACTTTGATTGACATACGCTGCTTCTTTTGTGGGGGTGACTGGTCCACACCTGCATTGTCCTGTTGAAAGAACAGACATAATCATGTAATGCTGACCAGACTTAATAAGTGATTCTTAAAAAAAATCTAAAGTCAAACTGCTTCTGCCATTTCAATATGAGGGGTCCGAAATTGAAAACGATAAGAATATTGTCCAAAATTAAATTACTAAAGTGTTTAATAATTTCTAAATGTAAGTAAAAATGAGAGATTGGAGGGTCTAACCAATACTCTTTTCCGGGTCAGCTGAGACTTGGGCTGAAGGCTCCTCTGAGTTCTTTGGTCCAGTTGAGAAGTGGTCATCTGATGGGCTTGACGGTTGTACCTCCTCAGTTTAAGATTCTTCTTCACCTTGTTGTCAATTTCCACGCATAGTTTTTGTGGAGGTGACTGACACAGACCTAAATTTTCCTGTTGAGGGAACAGATACATGTATAATCGTGCAATGCTGGGCAGGTTTAATGAGTGCTTCTTAGACTAAATCTAAAGATGTCTAAATCTTTTTAGCGTTTTGAGACATAGAAAAAATAGTAGCATAGTTAAAGGCAATGTTTTCTTTTTTTCAATATATCTTAAAATAAGTAAAAACAAGAGATAGAAGGGACTTACAGAAGCTTCAATGCTCCATGGACACACACTCTTACTCCGACTGGGCATGGGTGCTCCCTGGGGAGACCCGGGAGCTTGCTGTGGGGAACACGGTGAAACAAGTGTTCTCTGTGGGGTATTGGCAGGCACAGACACTCCCTTTAGGATTTTCTGCTGCTGCTCCCACTTTTCCCTCTGCTGTCTAGGAATCCTGAGGCTTGCAAGTGGCACAATTGCTGGTGCATTTTGCAAATGCTGCCTGAGCAGCTCCTTTCTCAGCAGCTCAGGGTTTTTAAGATTTCTCCAGTCGGAGATCTTGTTAATATCGGGTGCTCCCTGTGCGGAACAGACAGGCGCTATCTTCAGAGAAGGGGCTAGAGGCTTCGGCTGCAGTTGCTCCCGTCTCAAGAGCTCAGAGATGTTTAGATTGTGCCTCTGTGAAATCTTGTCTGACATGCATGTTCCCTGCAGAAAAGCTTGAGGCTTCTGTTGCAGCAGCTCCTGCCTCAGTGGCTCAGGGATCTTTAGTTTTCGCCTATCTGCGATCTTCTCTGGCATGGGTGCTCCATAAGGGGACCATTCGAGCACCTTTGAGGCAGCCACAGGTGTCCTCTGTAGAGACTTGACAGGCTTGGCCATTTCAAAAGAGGCTTTTTGCAAATGTTTGCAAATGTCCTGTGTGGATCTGGAGGGCACAGGTGCATCCTGTGTGGATCTGGAGGGCACACGTGTGTCCTGTGTGGATCTGGAGGGCAAACGTGCGTCCTGTGTGGATCTGGAGGGCAGAGATGCATCCTGTGTGGATCTGGAGGGCAGAGATGCATCATGTGTGGATCTGGAGGGCAAAGGTGCTCCCTGTGTGGATCTGGAGAGCACACGTGCATCCTGTGTGGATCTGGAGAGCAAACATGCGTCCTGTGTGGATCCGGAGAGCACACGTGCGTCCTGTGTGGATCTGGAGGGCAAAGGTGCTCCCTGTGTGGATCTGGAGAGCACACGTGCATCCTGTGTGGATCTGGAGAGCAAACGTGCGTCTTGTGTGGATCCGGAGAGCACACGTGCGTCCTGTGTGGATCCGGAGAGAAAACGTGTGTCCTGTGTGGATCCGGAGAGCACACGTGCGTCCTGTGTGGATCCGGAGAGAAAACGTGTGTCCTGTGTGGATCTGGAGGGCAAAGGTGCTCCCTGTGTGGATCTGGAGAGCACACGTGCATCCTGTGTGGATCTGGAGAGCAAACGTGCGTCTTGTGTGGATCCGGAGAGCACACGTGCGTCCTGTGTGGATCCGGAGAGAAAACGTGTGTCCTGTGTGGATCTGGAGAGCACACGTGCGTCCTGTGTGGATCTGGAGAGCACACGTGCGTCCTGTATGGATCTGGAGAGCAAACGTGCGTCCTGTGTGGATCTGGAGAGCAAACGTGCGTCTTGTGTGGATCCGGAGAGCAAACGTGCGTCCTGTGTGGATCTGGAGGGCACACGTGCGTCCTGTGTGGATCCGGAGAGCAAACGTGCGTCCTGTGTGGATCTGGAGAGCACATGTGCGTCCTGTGTGGATCTGGAGAGCAAACGTGCGTCCTGTGTGGATCTGGAGAGCACACGTGCATCCTGTGTGGATCTGGAGAGCACACGTGCGTCCTGTGTGGATCTGGAGAGCAAACGTGCGTCCTGTGTAGATCCGGAGAGCAAACGTGCGTCCTGTGTGGATCTGGAGAGCACACGTGCGTCCTGTGTGGATCTGGAGAGCACACGTGCGTCCTGTGTGGATCTGGAGAGCAAACGTGGGTCCTGTGTGGATCTGGAGAGCACACGTGCGTCCTGTGTGGATCTGGAGAGCACACGTGCGTCCTGTGTGGATCTGGAGAGCACACGTGCGTCCTGTGTGGATCTGGAGGGCACAGGTGCTCCCTGACTTGATCCGGCAGAAAAAGGAGCTCCCTGCGCTCTCTTCTGCCTCCACTGTGGTGTGGTCTTCAGTGTATCATCTGAGAAGCCTGATTGCTGGGACTGAGCCTTCTTAGATCCGTCACTGAAGACCAAGGATGTGGGGCATGAAGTATCTCCTGCCTCCACAGTTCCCCAACACACGCTAGAGATGAGGTCCCCACACACAGGCTCATCAGATATGGGGTCTGAAACTTCCATGATTGCCCACCACCGCCCCGCAGCAAGGGCCGTATTGAGCTCATCTGAGTATTCAGCAGATGAGGACTGCTCCGCACTCTCAAAAATGGTGGACATGGTAGACATAAATTTGATGATGAAAGATGATCTAGAAGTGAACAATACTTTTTGCAATCTATATCTGTGAAACACTATGAAACAAAGAGAAAAGGAAGAGATGAGTTGAGTAAACATACAGTAAAGAACCTGAAAGCTTGTTTTCTTAAGCCCAACATATACTAATGTTGTCTGCACTGCAATTTTTGTTATCTGAGGGTCCACGAACACCTGTGTGCAGCCCAATTTTTGTGTTCACACTGAAGTGCATGTACAATAATGCATACGAAGAATGAAGAATGCAGACACAACTCAGTGCTGCTTGTAGATAAATAAGCAATTGTGCTGTACATTTGTCGAACTTGTCCATCCCTAAATTTCTGTGCAGACACGGCTTGGTGCGAGATGAAGCGGAAAGCAGAAAATAAAGTTTACCTGGGCCTTTAGTTTTCTAAAAAAATTAATTCAAAAAATGTGCCTATACAATGTATACCCATTGGCGGTCCATCAGATGAGCCAAGGATGGCTACAAGAGTAATTAAAATGTATCCAAAAATCAATGAAGCTGAAAAAGGTTGGTTTTTTTTTAAAAATCAATTTCTTTACCAATGTGCATAACTCAGATGCACATAATGTAAAAGCATATTATAATTTCCTATGTCCCACGGGCAAATTTTCGACTTCACAAATCAGCTTAAGGTCAACCAGCTTTCAGTATCACTTCAATGTGTAATCAGATCTGCTATTGGTTGGTCAGTGAAATATAAATTATCAACAATTATATAGAAAAAAATGGTTTGATCATTCTTGATTTACATGTCAGCCCAGCCTCCCATTTCCACTCAATTCGCCACTGTGTAGCATGCCTATTTATTTGCCTAGCCTAAATGTACAGTAAATCGAGACAATACAGATTCTTATACGAGTTAGGAAAATATTAAAATTCAAATCCCCAAACCCTGTGTAAAAAGCGTACTCACACACACTCGCCGACTCGCTACAAAATTGCACAAAGCCGCTGCACTCAATAAACTCACCGAACGTTCTAAGGAATGCGGCGATCATTATGACGTTAATCGACCAAACGAGTCTGAGTGATGGGAGACCTAGGCTGTTTAGTTGGATTAAAACTCGCAATACAAATACAAAGAGTGACTAAGCATTATTAATTTATGATTGGATACAAAAATTAGCGCTGTTTATTATTTATATTATTTTTAGCCTTTCCAGCTGCTGCATAAAGTGCTTTCCCGAAAAGCAGCACGATACTGATTTTATAAAATTTAAAAAAAATAGCCTACGTTAAGGCTGATATCGCCAGAAAATAGCCTATTTCAAAAATAAATCGTTGCACATCTCCTGTCCTTGACCTGAAAATTTTCCAGCAGTTTAGCGGCTTGAGATCTCTGAAGCGACAGAGGAGCCGAAACATAACGATGTATCTTGTCCAAAAACCTGCTTGAGCTTTTTAAACTATAATTGTTTATTTTATTATAATGTATTGATTGAAAAACGGATAATATATTTTTATAATATTCATATAAAAACGGATGTTAAATATTAAAATTCAGCTGTCCATAGAAAAGCAGTGCAGGTTAACATAACATTTCGTTTGCAGCTGAATATGAATTATTATGGGCTGCTGGTGGTGCTTGAGACTACATTTGTCATTTTGTGTTTCTGTGAAAAAAGCTAACAATAATGAGGGTATATGATCTCTCTGCAGGTGGTGGGCATTCGCAAAATCCAGTTAAAGGTGGATTGTCTCATCCCATAAATTTTGCGTCTGCAAGGGAAACTCCTATAAATGCATATTCAATTAGGTCAGCCGCAAAAATAACCCTGTCCACACCTTTTCACCGCTAACTGACAGTAGTGCTTTCAACGCCAAAAGGGCACTAATATTAAGGCATAATATTTAGTTTTTTTGCACACACACACACACACACACACACACACACACACACACACACACACACACACACACACACACACACACACACACACACACACAAAGTATACATATATAGGTTATATATACTGCAAAAAAGTGATTATTTTAACCCTCATTCTGTCTGAAATGGTCAGTTTTTAAAGGTCCCCATATAGCTGAAGTGCCTTGGCAGCTTTATATGATGCATTGACTTAATTTCCACTGAAACAGGAAGCTAAGGCGGGACATATTGAATGGCTTTTCAAATAGCCAATAGCATTTAGTTTACCTCACAGACTGCAATTCGTACTTGACAGCACAATGCAAGCGAATCTGAGCGCTGATGATACGTTGGAATCAATAGTAGAGATGTCAATAAATTCAAGCCATTTCATTCCTAACAAACGTACAGTTAGAAAACGGAATAGAACTCGAGCAACCCAACACACATCTCCAACCAGTGGCGTTATTTTACTTTAAAAAGTGGGTGGGACAGGCGTGTGGGGTGTGGGGGGGAGGAAGTTGCTATACAATGCTAAGATATAGCTATGTACAATATATGTGTACAATAACAATTTTCAGAAAATAAAACATTACGATGTCCAGAAATAAATTTCAATAGTACATTGGGTTTAATTTGCCATTAAATGAGATCTACTAATATATAGTTTTGCTCTGCAACGTGTCAACGATGGCCGCTTTGGCCAGGTGGTTTTTATAGTATAGGGGGCGGGACGCTTTACATTCTAAAGAGCTTTTGATTGGACAGAAGATGAGAAGCTGAAGTCCTTGGTGACGTCATAAATATCCATGAAGTTTTGAATGCTTATATCTCCTAAATGCAAATTTTGTCATTTGCTTGGAAGACACCAGCTTATTCATAACCTTAAGCCTAACATATTCATACTAAAAGCTACAAAACCTACATTTTGATTTCAGGGGGGCTTTAACCCTTCGGAGTCTTGGGCTATTTTGGCCGTTTTTGAGTACTTTTATTTTTTTTAAATTTTGCAACATAAACAAATGTTTACCATACCAATGTTTGGTATAATTTTTTTCAGCACAACATCACCTATATGATCAGACAATTAGTTTTTCACTTTGATGTACTCTATCAACATACTGGACACAAAATCACACAAAAAACACAAAATCCGAATAGAAAAATTATAGCTTTTCTACTACAAAAAACACAAACATGCTCAATGAAGCATTTTAAAAGGTTTAAAATGTAAACACAAGTTGTAAATGTCAACATATACAGGTACAATTCAGATATAATCAACCTATATACAAAAAAATATGATTTACAAAAAAAAGCGGGTGTAGCCATAGCCATTTTTTCTTTCTTTTTAGCTCAGCCACTTTAAAAAAAATGTTGTGCACACAATTATACAGAGAGCTATATTTAAGGCCTTGCATTCCCAGAGTATGAGCGTTCGCAAATAGTGCAAATACAACATAAAAAATGTAAAATTGAGATAAAATTAAACTATATGCAGCAAAAAGCAGGTGTGGCAATAGGCGTTTTTTCTTTTCTTTTTTGCTTAGAAACTCTACAAAACACTTCATGTACAATTACACAGATAGCTACATTACAGGGATTTCATTCCTTGAGTAAGAGGGGTTCCTCTATACTGCAAATATACCATAGAAAAGGTAAAATGAACACAAAATCAAATTATACATACAACTATTTACAACAAATATCAGGTGTTTTTTTATTTTTATTTTTTATCTTTGCCTCTCCTCAAAACGGTTTATCTAAATCTACTCCTAAACTACCTAAACTACTCCTAAACTACCTAAACTATCTACACTACTCCTAAACTACTCTCAAAATCTACTCAAACTCTTCCAAAAACTAGCAATAATCTCTCTCTCTCTATATAACGTATATATGTCTCTCTTTATCAACTCCGTAAAATCCTCTGCCTTTCAATTTTGCGTCTTAGCTCAGTTGGCTCCTCCTCCATTCCCTAAAATGTGCAGCATGAAGAGCAGAGTCAGCAGATTCACACATTTTTCTCCATTTTGTTTTATGACAAAAACCGACAAAGTTATTTTGAATAAATGCAACGCCTGTCGCATCCCATCTTGCGTTCTTTTACGTTCTTTTTGCGTTCATCCCCTCTTGCGTTCTTCAGTATTTTTTTATATAAAGTTTAAATGATCATATCTCCGTTTTTACTTGGTCTATCAACACAAAACAAAAAGTAAAATAGAATTTCAAGCCAGCACTTTCGACAGAAGTGGACGGCAGCGCTCAACGTAACTTTGTTTTTATGCTTCGACGTCTTAAACTGGTCATGTAACTTGATCACGCCGGCGTGATCAGCGACCCCGAAGAGTTAAGGGCGGCTCCTTTAAGGCTTGCCAGTAAACGGCCACTGATATAATTGGCTAACGTTATTACATAAGAAACTCTATCAACCTCAACTCAACTCGCTATTGCACGCTAGTAAGTTTTTTGAAAACATTATCCGTATAAAACTTGAACCTGCTGTCAGATCCAATAATACAGCTGACTGCTTATAATCTTTCAACAAGAATTTCTTTGCGAAATCTCAATTACACTGCCTCGCTTACAAAACAAAATGTTTCAACAAACATATCCTCTGACGCGAGCCAGGACGCCTGTATCCAGTGCAGACAGTGTAAGTGATTATAAAGGGTTCTATTTATGGCAAGCCGTTTTAACTTTTATTTATTTCCAGGATATGAATTGTTGATTTCAACAATTCAATTGTTGATACCAACAATTACATTTTTGATATCAACAATTGGATTCTTGATATCAACAATTGAATTCTTGATATCTGTAATTGTATTTTTCACTAGTGAAATGTCACCATAGACTGCCATTCAAAATCAATTGTTGATATCAAGAATTGATTTCTTACTTGTAGAAATATAATTTTTGATATCAATAATTACATTGTTACTTGTAAAAATTTGAATTCCTGATATCAATAATTAAATTGTCACTAGTTGAAATGTATATTCTTGATATCAACAATTTAATTGCTACTAGTAAAAATGTTCATTTTTGATATCTGAAAATGTATTTCTGATATCAATATAATTTCAGATATCTAAAATGGCTTTCTTACTAGTAACAATTACATTCATGATATCAGAAATTAACATTGTTACTAGTAGCAATTCAATTGTTGATATCAAGAATAGACATTTCAACTAGTGACAATTGAATTCTTGATATCAAAAATCAAGGTTTTTACTAGTAAGAATTGTATTTTTGATATGTGAAATTGGAATATCAACAATTCATATCCTGAAAATGAATAAAAGTTAAAACGGCTTGCCATATCTATTTGCTTTTGACGTGATGTGACGCTTGTATCCAGTGTAGGATACTATGGCAAGCCGTTTTAACTTTTATTCATTTCCAGGATATGAATTCTTGATATCAACAATTCAATTTTTGATATCAACAATTCCATTTTTGATATCAACAATTACATTTTTGATATCAACAATTTAATTATTGATATCAACAATTTAATTCTTGATATCAACAATTAGATTCTTGATATCAACAATTGAATTCTTGATATCTGTAATTGTATTTTCACTAGTGAAATGTCACCATAGGCTGCCATTCAAAATTAATTGTTGATATCAATAATTGATTTCTTACTAGTAGAAATACACATTTTCATATCAATAATTACATTGTTACTAGTAAGAATGTGAATTCCTGATATCAATAATTCAATTGTCACTAGTTGAAATGTCTATTCTTGATATCAACAATTTAATTGCTACTAGTAAAAACTTTAATTTTTGATATCTGAAAATGTATTTCTGATATCAATATTATTTCAGATATCTAAAATGGCTTTCTTACTAGTAACAATCACATTCATGATATCAGAAATTAACATTGTCACTAGTGAAAATGGAATTATTGATATCAAAAATGAACATTGTTACTAGTAGCAATTCAATTGTTGATATCAAGAATAGACATTTCAACTAGTGACAATTGAATTCTTGATATCAAAAATAAAGGTTTTTACTAGTAAGAATTGTATTTCTGATATGTGAAATTGGAATTGCAACTAGTAAGAAATCAATTATTGATATCAACAATTGATTTTGAATGGCAGCATATGGTGACATTTCACTAGTGAAAATACAATTACAGATATCAAGAATTATAGTTTTTACTAGTTGAAATACAATTCTTGATATCTAGAATGAGCATTTTAATTAGTAAAAATGTGATTGTTGATATCAAGAATTAGCATTGTTACTAGTGGAAATGTAATTTCTGATATCAAAAATTGCCATTGTTACTAGTATAAATCTAATTCCTGATATCAATAACTATAATTTTAACTAGTTAAAATTGAATTGTTGATATCAAGAATTCATATCCTGGAAATGAATAAAAGTTAAAACGGCTTGCCATAAGGATACAGTCAGTTCAGTCTTTCTGCAACTAAATGGCAATGGGCGGGGCCTATAGTGCGATGATGTGTAACTATTCGTGGACATCTTGCTCTGGAGGCAGTCGTATGCAAATGTATTTGCCTGTGTGATGTCACAGATTCTGCAATATCCATACAACCTGTTTTTGGAGCTTGATTAAATAAATACTTTGTTTATGAGGAGGATGTTTTAAATTATGAAACTTGCAGGTTTTAATGGTACAAAGACCTCTTGGTAACACTTTAGTTTAGGGTCCAATTCTCACTATTAACTAGTTTAATAGCTTATAAGCATGCATACTACTAGGAAATTGGTTGTTTATTAGTACTTACAAAGCACATATTAATGCCTTATTCTGCATGACCATTTACATCCCTTAATCCTATTCCTACCCAATACCTAATTTATCACTAACTATTAATACGCAGTATTTAGGAGTTTATTGAGGCTAAAGTCGTAGTTAATAGTTAGAATTGTATCCTAATCTAAAGTGTAACCAACCTCTTATATGTCAAAAGACCAAGGCAAATTTGATTTCTTATGTCATGACCCCTTTAGTGTTTTTAAAAGAAGTCTCTTATGCTCACCAATGCTGCATTTATTTGAAACAGTAATGATGTGAAATGTTATTACTAATTTCTATATTAATATATTTTAAAATATAAATGTATTTTCTGTAACTTTTGATCAATTTTACAGACTCCAAATATTTGAACGGTATTGTATATGTTCATGTCAGGGTGTGTGCAGATAGCTGAAGACGAGGATGCAGGAACTTCAAAGTAGTTGATTTATTTACAAAATTAACTTCAGGAACATACAAGAACAAAATAAACTCCAGGACTTCAGGGTAAACACAACCATACATTGACGACGACCAACAAACACTGAGGGAAAACACAAGGCTTAAAAGGACTGGGACTAATGGGATAATTAACAGAACACAGGTGAACAAACTGAACACAAACGAGGAGCGGGAAAACTAACAGGACTGAACCAAAATCACAAAGACGAGGGGAAACAAGATCTCAAAACTGAACTAATAACAGGACTAAACCAAAATCACAAAGACAGGGGAAACCAAGATCACAAAACAGAACTAAACACATAGAAACATGACAGTTCACAGATCAAGTTTAGAAAAGAGCATGTTCTCTTTAGCTTTACCTACTATCATTACAATATAGCAAAATCTTGTACAGTCTATGTGAGACACTGTGACAATGTGAGTACTTAAAATCTGACCTTCCCATAAATAGTTTGAAACGTTATTTTGATTGCATGTAGGACATAAGAAATTGGCTTGAAATGCAACCCAGCTCAGTCACCTGACGTGACGTCTTTCGTTCACTCCTTCATGGAAGGGGCCTTACAATAGTGACCAAGATATTACTTGTTGATTTATTTATTTTTACAAATTGAGTCCAGCATTGTAAGAATTGTGATTAGTACTGATTAGAGACCTTTAAAGCTTACGTATTAAAGCTATCTACATAAAATTCATGTTTGTTAATTTTAGCAAATACAAAGTCATTTTGGCATTAACTAAAAAATATTAATGTGGAGGGAGATGTTGTTGATTCTTCATGGAAACATGAAAAAGTTAAGTACTTTGCATTTATTTACCAAATGAATTAAACAAAAATATATTAATGTTTAACTAAAAATTGGAGCATAAACTCTACAAATACCTATATTTAAAATAAAATGTTCTGTAAATAAAACAAAGATGGAAGCTGAATGGAATTCAACATTTAGGTTACAACACATATTTAAATGATGCATGCTTTACGTTAAGAATTTGATCCACTTTTAGGCATGCATGGTGCTTTGCATCAAAAATGTCCTAACAAAAGCGCATGGTAAAGGTATGGTAAAGAAAAGCAAATAAATGGTTGACTTTCCGTTGGAAATGTGACAATTATCTACTTTGCATGTTCACATTTTGTATTGACTGTTGAAGATAATGTGATTGACATTCACTACGGAAACCCCACAAGCTAACTTTATACAGTAATCAAAATGATTTAACCCCCATTGCAAATCAGATTTATTGGCAAAATTTACAGACTTTCAGCTGTTTGCAATGAACAAATCAAACAAAAGTAATTAAAATAGCTCAACACAACAAATGTTTCAATTGGTTTGTCTCCTTCCATAAAGGTGTAGTCGTAACCACTGTAAAGATGACTGTTATTAGTTATTAAAACAATAAGCCACATCAATGCCACATTAAGGGTGTTATTAGGCAATAATATGATATAAGACACCAGTGTTTAATAAATAGGTATATTAATAATATTATTGTGAACAATATAAAAAAATACAAATAGTTACATGTTAATACAATAATAAAAAAGATTTATGTTACTACTACTAATAATAATTTAAATATATAAATCATTATATATATATATATATATATATATATATATATATATATATATATATATATATATATATATATATATTATTTAGAAACAAAAGAAAGGTAAAAATAATTGTTATATTGTTGACCTAACAGTTTAATAAACTATAAGCCTAAAGGCACCACCAGAATTCTTCCACTCAGCACTACTCCAGTAAAACCTTTTCTTACCAGTAATTTGGTCAGGACACTCTTGTTCACTTCAACTATGAGAAAAGAGCTGATTCCATTAAATGTGATGTTCATTCCTTTGCTCTCATTGATCCATTCTTACCTCAAGTACACAGTGTTCTCTATCTCCATAGACAGGAGGATGAATTACACTGTTGGAGGGATTTGGTAGGATTATTCAATAGTTAAAAAACTATTTGCATACAGCACAAAAAAAATTCAGATAACAGTGATAATAACCTATGTTAACCTTTAAACCTACTAATAACAAACGGCAAAATAATATGGCATAAGTTATAGAAATAAATATTTATGAATTGATATGTAGAGATTCGAAGTTTTTCTGTACATTGAGCACATTTTGTACAAATCCAGTGAAACATGCACTAAATAAATGCACCAAAGAAGCTGCCTAAAAGTATAGGTGTTTTTGTTTTTTTGTTTGTATTCATAAGGTCCACTGATAAAAGCAAAGTACAAGAAAAGTCTTTGGACTTTAATCTGTCATTAAAAAAATTAAAACAAACCTTTATCTGATGATGTTTTGGATGCAGGGTATTGTTGCAAGAAAATGTATACTGAAATAGTGAATCATTTGAGTTATATACCCATATATTGTGGAAAATAGGAATTACATATGTTGTTACAATGCTATCCTTTGGCTTAGTGTGTGAATTTAATCAGTCCAGTGACAACAGCAGATGAAAATGATCTGTTTATATAACACCAGTGCTAATGAATGTGTGTTGTCACTGACAAATAAATAGATACAGAGTTATATATATATTTTTAAACGTTTTATTATTATTATACAAGCATTCATATAACACATGTACAAACACAATATAAATATTAAATATTTGAAATTACACAAATTCTAGTGAATATGTGACCGATCACGGAAAGTAGGGACACAAGTCGGTTTTGGGGCATTTTGAGTTATTCACAGATTCTGAAAGTGTAGTCTCAAAGCTTTCCAACGATGTTTAACACATGGAAATCTGATAATATTTGGAGATGTTGTGGCCATTTGAAGGTAGGCACACAAAAAAGCTAAAAGGGGAGAAAACAGCCTCAAAAGATTGTGCAGTTCTCACCTCTCTCTGCTGCTGGGAGTGACAATAGGGCTCATTTACATCTCATTTAGATAAGCCATACCCCCTGTAAAGCTCCCCCCTGTAAAGCTGTAAAGCACAGGGGGGAGCAAAAAGGTCAGGAAAATGTGCCATCAAAGAAAAAAAAAAGTTTGCAAACAGGTAATAAATAAATGTCTCTTAGCATCTACCGATAAAACTGTATAGGCAACTCTTATGTACACTGAATAAAAAATAAGATAAACTCTAGAGAATGTTAAAATCAGAAACAGGATGTGCTATGTGATTTTATATATATATATATATATATATATATATATATATATATATATATATATATATATATGCTGGGCAGTAGCTAATATTAAGAAATATGTTGTGCTTTTACTTTTAAAAATGTTGGTAACGTTACAGTTAATGCTTACAAACATTGAAGATTTTGAATACAGAAGTTACATTTGTAATGGTGTATTTTCATTTAGATGTGGTATTATTATTTGTGCAGTAGCTAAGATTAATTACTGCATAAATTAATTAAGATTATTAAGTAATAAATTCATTTTAAGACAGCATGGAATAGATTGTAGAATATGCTGTTAGCTATAATTTGGATGGTATAGTACCATGAGCCACAATTAAAGTCTTGTGACACTCATGGCAGGCGTTATTGTTGTTGTTGTCGAGTTGTTGTCGAGTTTCTGCGCGCCGATTGCTTTGGGCCGGGCCTAGTCAAAGTCCAGGGCTGTTTTTTAGTCCCCGTCCGTCCCTACATACAGTATAGGAGTATGCATCAGAATAGATTTTATTGCCATTGTCAATGAAAGGTTTTACAGACTAGGAATTTTCTTCGGTGTACTCATGCAACATGAAACACAAACTTTTGCTAATGATAAAAAATAAGCAATAAACTGGTTGATTGATATATTCTTTTTTTATTTTCCATAAGCAAATCAATCAAACATTGTTTAGAGTGCTTTTCATACAAGAATGTAAAACTAAATTCAGGTGGTTGGTTGATAAAGTGACATTGCAGGTGTTGTAAACAAGAAAAAAGGTCTTTGTGACACAGTCCAAAGAAATTACATTCGCATCCTCTTCTGTGGACTCTTCTGTGTTGTGACCCTTGGCGCTGGGCATGTGATGTCTCTTGCCTCGTCAGCACAGAATGGCCTGATTTTTTCATATAGATAGTTCTGCCTGTCAATTTTCAGTCCAGGTGGGGCCAGGACAAGAAGACCGTCGACAGGGGGCAGATCTGCTCCATCGCGCAGTAGCTGATATTCGACAGGTTGTGCATCACGGTGACTAAATTGTCAATTTGCTCTAAACTGCCTGGATCCGGCTGTTGGTCCTTGACTTTGATTGACATACGCTGCTTCTTTTGTGGGGGTGACTGGTCCACACCTGCATTGTCCTGTTGAAAGAACAGACATAATCATGTAATGCTGACCAGATTTAATAAGTGATTCTTAAAAAAAATCTAAAGTCAAACTGCTTCTGCCATTTCAATATGAGGGGTCCGAATTGAAAACGACAAGAATATTGTCCAAGATTAAATTACTAAAGTGTTTCATAATTTCTAAATGTAAGTAAAAATGAGAGATCGGAGGGTCTAACCAATACTCTTTTCCGGGTCAGCTGAGACTTGGGCTGAAGGCTCCTCTGAGTTCTCTGGTCCAGTTGAGAAGTGGTCATCTGATGGGCTTGACGGTTGTACCTCCTCAGTTTAAGATTCTTCTTCACCTTGTTGTCAATTTCCACACATAGTTTTTGTGGAGGTGACTGACACAGACCTAAATTTTCCTGTTGAGGGAACAGATACATGTATAATCATGCAATGCTGGGCAGGTTTAATGAGTGCTTCTTAGACTAAATCTAAAGATGTCTAAATCTTTTTAGCGTTTTGTGACATAGAAAAAATAGTAGCATAGTTAAAGGCAATGTTTTCTTTTTTTCAATATATCTTAAAATAAGTAAAAACAAGAGATAGAAGGGACTTACAGAAGCTTCAATGCTCCATGGACACACACTCTTACTCCGACTGGGCATGGGTGCTCCCTGGGGAGACCCGGGAGCTTGCTGTGGGGAACACGGTTAAACAAGTGTTCTCTGTGGGGTATTGGCAGGCACAGACACTCCCTTTAGGATTTTCTGCTGCTGCTCCCACTTTTCCCTCTGCTGTCTAGGAATCCTGAGGCTTGCAAGTGGCACAATTACTGGTGCATTTTGCAAATGCTGCCTCAGCAGCTCCTTTCTCAGCAGCTCAGGGTTTTTAAGATTTCTCCAGTCGGGTGCTCCCTGTGCGGAACAGACAGGCGCTATCTTCAGAGAAGGGGCTAGAGGCTTCGGCTGCAGTTGCTCCCGTCTCAAGAGCTCAGAGATGTTTAGATTGTGCCTCTGTGAAATCTTGTCTGACATGCATGATCCCTGCAGAAAAGCTTGAGGCTTCTGTTGCAGCAGCTCCTGCCTCAGTGGCTCAGGGATCTTTAGTTTTCACCTATCTGCGATCTTCTCTGGCATGGGTGCTCCATGTGGGGAGCATTCGAGCACCTTTGAGGCAGCCACAGGTGTCCTCTGTAGAGACTTGACAGGCTTGGCCATTTCAAAAGAGGCTTTTTGGAAATGTTTGCAAATGTCCTGTGTGGATCTGGAGGGCAAACAAGCGTCCTGTGTGGATCTGGAGAGCACACGTGCGTCCTGTGTGGATCTGGAGGGCAGAGATGCATCATGTGTGGATCTTGAGAGCAAACGTGCGTCCTGTGTGGATCTGGAGGGCAAAGGTGCATCCTGTGTGGATCTGGAGGGCACACGTGTGTCCTGTCTGGATCTGGAGGGCACACGTGTGTCCTGTGTGGATCTGGAGAGCACACGTGCGTCCTGTGTGGATCTGGAGAGCACACGTGCGTCCTGTGTGGATCTGGAGAGCACACTTGCATCCTGTGTGGATCTGGAGGGCACAGGTGCTCCCTGTGTGGATCTGGAGAGCACACGTGCGTCCTGTGTGGATCTGGAGGGCACAGCTGCTCCCTGTGTGGATCTGGAGAGCACACGTGCGTCCTGTGTGGATCTGGAGAACAAACATGCGTCCTGTGTGGATCTGGAGAGCACACGTGTGTCCTGTGTGGATCTGGAGAGCACACGTGCGTCCTGTGTGGATCTGGAGAGCACACTTGCATCCTGTGTGGATCTGGAGGGCACAGGTGCTCCCTGTGTGGATCTGGAGAACAAACATGCGTCCTGTGTGGATCTGGAGAGCACACGTGCGTCCTGTGTGGATCTGGAGAACTAACGTGCGTCCTGTGTGGATCCGGGGAGAAAACGTGCATCCTGTGTGGATCAGGAGAGAAATCATGCGTCCTGTGTGGATCTGGAGAGCACACGTTCGTCCTGTGTGGATCTGGAGGGCAAAGGTGCATCCTGTGTGGATCTGGAGGGCAAAGGTGCATCCTGTGTGGATCTGGAGGGCAAAGGTGCATCCTGTGTGGATCTGGAGGGCACACGTGCGTCCTGTGTGGATCTGGAGAGCACACGTGCGTACTGTGTGGATCTGGAGAGCACACGTGCGTCCTGTGTGGATCTGAAGAGCACACGTGCGTCCTGTGTGGATCTGGAGGGCACAGGTGCTCCCTGCACTCTCTTCTGTCTCCACTGTGGTGTGGTCTTCAGTGTATCATCTGAGAAGCCTGATTGCTGGGACTGAGCCTTCTTAGATGCATCACTGAAGACCAGGGATGTGGGGCATGAAGTATCTCCTGCCTCCACAGTTCCCCAACACACGCTAGAGATGAGGTCCCCACACACAGGCTCATCAGATATGGGGTCTGAAACTTCCATGATTGCCCACCACCGCCCCGCAGCAAGGGCCGTACTGAGCTCATCTGAGTATTCAGCAGATGAGGACTGCTCCGCACTCTCAAAAATGGTGGACATGGTAGACATAAATTTGATGATGAAAGATGATCTAGAAGTGAACAATACTTTTTGCAATCTATATCTGTGAAACACTATGAAACAAAGAGAAAAGGAAGAGAAGAGTTGAGTAAACATACAGTAAAGAACCTGAAAGCTTGTTTTGCTTTTGTTTTGTTTGCCCAACGTATACTAATGTTGTCTGCACTGCAATTTTTGTTATCAGCGGGTCCACGAACACCTGTGTGCAGCCCAATTTTTGTGTTCACACTGACGGTGCATGTACAATAATGCATACGAAGAATGAAGAATGCAGACACAACTCAGTGCTGCTTGTAGATAAATAAGCAATTGTGCTGTACATTTGTCGAACTTGTCCATCCCTACATTTCTGTGCAGACACGGCTTGGTGCGAGATGAAGCGGAAAGCAGAAAATAAAGTTTACCTGGGCCTTTAGTTTTCTAAAAAAATTAATTAAAAAAATTTGCCTATACAATGTATGCCCATTGGCGGTCCATCAGATGAGCCAACCCAACCCTAGCAAAAAGTCGTTTATTAGACGTTGAATAGACGTAAATCTTCAACATCTAATTACGACTTTTCAACGTTGAAAACAGGTAGAATCTTCAACCTCTAAATGGAATATGTAAAACTCTTTCAATTTATTTGGGATAATAATGAACATGGTTTGGACGTTTGTTTTTCTCTGTTATTTTAGCACGTATAACAGACTTATCCTGTCTTAGATGATCAGTTGAAATCACGTTGTAAACTAGTCCAAGGTGGACCGACTTATTTTCAACCAAATTTCAACGTTGAAAGACGGTAATTGTTTACTGGGAAGGATGGCTAAGAGAGTAATTAAAATGTATCCAAAAATCAATGAAGCTGAAAAAGTTTTTTTTTTTTAAATCAATTTCTTTACCAATGTGCATAACTCAGATGCACATAATGTAAAAGCATATTATAATTTCCTATGTCCCACAGCCAAATTTTCGACTTCACAAATCAGCTTAAGGTCAACCAGCTTTCAGTATCACTTCAATGTGTAATCAGATCTGCTATTGGTTGGTCAGTGAAATATAAATTATCAACAATTATAGGCCTATAGAAAAAAATGGTTTGATCATTCTTGATTTACATGTCAGCCCAGCCTCCCATTTCCACTCAATTCGCCACTGTGTAGCATGCCTATTTATTTGCCTAGCCTAAATGTACAGTAAATCGAGACAATACAGATTCTTATACGAGTTATGAAAATATTAAAATTCAAATCCCCAAACCCTGTGTAAAAAGCGTACTCACACACACTCGCCGACTCGCTACAAAATTGCACAAAGCCGCTGCACTCAATAAACTCACCGAACGTTCTAAGGAATGCGGCGATCATTATGACGTTAATCGACCAAACGAGTCTGAGTGATGGGAGACCTAGGCTGTTTAGTTGGATTAAAACTTGCAATACAAATACAAAGAGTGACTAAGCATTATTAATTTATGATTGGATAGAAAAATTAGCGCTGTTTGTTATTTATATTGTTTTTAGCCTTTCCAACTGATGCATAAAGTGCTTTCCCGAACAGCAGCACGATACTGATTTTATACAATAAAAAAAAAAAAAAAATAGCCTACGTTAAGGCTGATATCGCCAGCAAATAGCCTATATCAAAAATAAATCGTTGCACATCTCCTGTCCTTGACCTGAAAATTTTCCAGCAGTTTAGCGGCTTGAGATCTCTGAAGCGAAGACAGAGGAGCCGAAACATAACGATGTATATTGTCCAAAAACCTGCTTGAGCTTTTTAAACTATAATTGTTTATTTTATTATAATGTAATGATTGAAAAACGGATAATTTAATTTTATAATATTAATATAAAAACGGATGTTAAATATTAAAATTCACCTGTCCATAGAAAAGCAATGCAGGTTAACATAACATGTCGTTTGCAGCTGAATATGAATTATTATGGGCTGCTGGTGGTGCTTGAGACTACATTTGTCATTTTGTGTTTCTGTGAAAAAAAGCTAACAATAATGAGGGTATATGATCTCTGCAGGTGGTGGGCATTCGCAAAATCCAGTTAAAGCTAGATTGTCTCATCCCATAAATTTTGCGTCTGAAAGGGAAACTACAATAAATGCATATTCAATTAGGTCAGCCGCAAAAATAACCCTGTCCACACCTTTTCACCGCTAACTGACAGTAGTGCTTTCAACGCCAAAAGGGCACTAATATTAAGGCATTATATTTAGTTTTTTTTGCACACACACACACACACACGTAGTGTTTCCATGTTTTATGGGGACTTTCCATAGACATAATGAATTTTATACTGTACAAACTGTATATTCTATTCCCGTACACTAACCCTACCCCTAAACCTACCCATCACAGAAAACTTTCTGCATTTTTACATTTTCAAAAAACATATGATTTATGAGCTGTTTTCCTAATGGGGACCAAAAAATGTCCCCACACGAACAAGGATTTCAGATATTGCCATCCTTATGGGGACATTTTGTCCCCATAATGTAGGGTTTACCAGGTCACACACACACACACACACACACACACACACACACACACACACACACACACACACACACACACACACACACACACACACACACACACACACACACACACACACACACACACACACACACACACACACACACACACACACACACACACACACACACACACACACACACACACAGTATACATATATAGGTTATATATGCTGCAAAAAAGTGATTATTTTAACCCTCATTCTGTCTGAAATGGTCAGTTTTTAAAGGTCCCCATATAGCTGAAGTGCCTTGGCAGCTTTATATGATGCATTGACTTAATTTCCACTGAAACAGGAAGCTAAGGCGGGACATATTGAATGGCTTTTCAAATAGCCAATAGCATTTAGTTTACCTCACAGACTGCAATTCGTACTGGACAGCACAATGCAAGCGAATCTGAGCGCTGATGATACATTGGAATCAATAGTAGAGATGTCAATAAATTCTAGCCATTTCATTCCTAACCAACGTACAGTTAGAAAACGGAATAGAACTCGTTATTGGCGTTATTTTACTTTAAAAAGTGTGGGTGGTGATGGCGCAGTGGATAAGACACATGCCTTTGGTTTGAGAGACCCGGGTTCGAATCCACTATGAGACACCAATGTGTCCCTGAGCAAGACACTTAACCCCTAGTTGCTCCGGAGGCGTGCGACCTCTGAAATATAGCAATTGTAAGTCGCTTTGGATAAAAGCGTCAGCTAAATGAATAAATGTAAATGTAAGTGGGTGGGACAGGCGTGTGGTGTGTGGGGGGGAGGAAGTTGCTATACAATGCTAAGATATAAAGGCTCCTTTAAGGCTTGCCAGTAAACGGCCTCTGTTATAATTGGCTAATGTTATTACATAAGAAACTCTATCAAACTCAACTCGCTATTGCACGCTAGTAAGTGTTTTGAAAACATTATCCATATAAAACTTGAACCTGCTGTCAGATCCAATACAGTTTTTTTTGATTGCTAAACGACAGTGAGCACAACTGGAGCCACATGTGCACAACTCTAACTACAGTCTGCACAGCAGCAGTTCATGTGGATCAAACTCTAGTTCGTTTTGCATTGCTTGAACACAGTTTTCAAAACTCTACACACTTATCCCATGAGTTTAACCACAACCTGCACCACACTGTGGATTGACAGCACTTTGTTCAAATACTAACACACTGCTGTCAAAACTGTGAACCACACATTCAAAACAGAATAGATTTCAGCCTTGTGCCTTTCAAACACGGCTGATTGCAATTTCAGCTGAAAGGCAAAGCAGTTGTCTTGTTTGTTATTTGTTCGAATTACAGTATGTACTTTTAGTTTCTACCTTTTTTTCTCTCTCATTACTGTAATTCCGTAAATTACTACAGACTATTGAAGCAAACTGCTAATTTTCATTTACCTTAAAGAATTGTTATGTTCTAAAAATTTAAATAAATCATCTGAAAGAATGTCACTTTTCTTTGAAGAAAATATGACTTTGTATGAAGTCACTGAAATTGTTCAAGCTGTAAAGATGAAAAGTTTGTATTTTCTGTTTTGGTGTTTGATGCTAGTGTTTTTACTCTCAGTGTGTTCTGAGTGACAGTGTGTGTTATCTCAGTGAGGGTTGTGCATAGTGTTTGGCTCACTGAGCCTGTTTTGAGCCATGTGTTAAGAGTTGTGTTGCTTGGAATGAGTTTTGCAGGTGATGTGAACTGTTTCAGGTGACTGTTAGTCGTGCAGACTGTAGTTAGAGTTTTGCACACATAGCTCCAGTTGTGCTCAATGTCGTTTAGCAATCGAAAAAAACTGTAATACAGCTGACTGCTTATAATCTTTCAACAAGAATTTCTTTGCGAAATCTCAATTACACTGCCTCGCTTACAAAACAAAATGTTTTGAACAAACATATCCTCTGACGCGAGCCAGGACGCCAATTAAAACAAGCCATTCACTCGTTTCCGATGCTAGGATCCTTCTGAAGTCTGTACAGAGACACAAACAAGCTTTTTAAACTGGACGAGTCAAACTCAAACCAAACATTCTTTCACTCTTCCATTTGTCCTGTCGACAGACTCATATGGCAAGCCGTTTTAACTTTTATTCATTTCCAGGATATGAATTGTTGATATCAACAATTCAATTTTTGATATCAACAATTAAATTTTTGATATCAACAATTGGATTCTTGATATCAACAATTGAATTCTTGATATCTGTTATTGTATTTTCACTAGTGAAATGTCACCATAGACTGCCATTCAAAATCAATTGTTGATATAAAGAATTGATTTCTTACTAGTAGAAATATAATTTTTGATATCAATTATTACATTGTTACTAGTAAAAATTTGAATTCATGATATCATGAATTCAATTGTCACTAGTTGAAATGTCTATTCTTGATATCAACAATTGAATTGCTACTAGTAAAAATGTTATTTTCTGATATCAATATAATTTCAGATATCTAAAATGACTTTCTTACTAGTAACAATTACATTCATGATATCAGAAATTAACATTGTTACTAGTAGCAATTCAATTGTTGATATCAAGAATTGACATTTCAACTAGTGACAATTGAATTCTTGATATCAAAAATAAAGGTTTTTACTGGTAAGAATTGTATTTTTGATATGTGAAATTGGAATATCAACAATTCATATCCTGAAAATGAATAAAAGTTAAAACGGCTTGCCATATCTATTTGCTTTTGACGTGATGTGACGCTTGTATCCAGTGTAGGATACAGTCAGTTCAGTCTTTCTGCAACTAAATGGCAATGGGCGGGGCCTGTAGTGCGATGATGTGTAACTATTCGTGGACATCTTGCTCTGGAGGCAGTCGTATGCAAATGTATTTGCCTGTGTGATGTCACAGATTCTGCAATATCCATACAACCTGTTTTTGGAGCTTGATTAAATAAATACTTTGTTTATAATGAGGAGGATGTTTTAAATTATGAAACTTGCAGGTTTTAATGGTACAAAGACCTCTTGGTAACACTTTAGTTTAGGGTCCAATTCTCACTATTAACTAGTTTAATAGCTTATAAGCATGCATAGGAAATTGGTTGTTTATTAGTACTTACAAAGCACATATTAATGCCTTATTCTGCATGACCATTTACATCCCTTAATCCTATTCCTACCCAATACCTAATTTATCACTTACTATTTATACGCAGTATTTAGGAGTTTATTGAGGCTAAAGTCGTAGTTAATAGTTAGAATTGTATCCTAATCTAAAGTGTAACCAACCTCTTATATGTCAAAAGACCAAGGCAAATTTGATTTCTTATGTCATGACCCCTTTAGTGTTTTTAAAAGAAGTCTCTTATGCTCACCAATGCTGCATTTATTTGAAACAGTAATAATGTGAAATGTTATTACTAATTTCTATATTAATATATTTTAAAATAAAAATTTATTTTCTGTAACTTTTGATAAATTTTACGGACTCCAAATATTTGAACGGTATTGTATATGTTCATGTCAGGGTGTGTGCAGATAGCTGAAGACGAGGATGCAGGAACTTCAAAGTAGTTGATTTATTTACAAAATTTACTTTAGGAACATACAAGAACAAAATAAACTCCAGGACTTCAGGGTAAACACAACCATACATTGACGACGACCAACAAACACTGAGGGAAAACACAAGGCTTAAAAGGACTGGGACTAATGGGATAATTAACAGAACACAGGTGAACAAACTGAACACAAACGAGGAGGGGGAAAACTAACAGGACTGAACCAAAATCACAAAGACGTGGGGAAACAAGATCTCAAAACTGAACTAATAACAGGACTAAACCAAAATCACAAAGACAGGGGAAACCAAGATCACAAAACAAAACTCAACACATAGAAACATGACAGTACCTCCCCCCTACCCGAAGGCGCGTCCTCGCGCCGTATAACATCCAAAGGGGTGGGAGGGTGGGCGCCCTGGAGGCTGACGATGGGCGCGGTTGCACAGAAGCGGGTACCCTCCAGGGCGGAGCTGGTAGCTCGGGGAACTGGGGCGGAGCAGGCTGTGGGCGTAGCCACGGCGGAGCAGACTGTGGGCGTGACCACGGTGGAGCTGGCGGACCCTCGGGCGTCCAGGGCGGTGAGGACCCTTCGGGCGGCCATGGCGGTGAGGACCCTTCGGGTGGGCGCCCCCCCAAAATTTTAATGGGGTAATTAACAGGAAAGGGGGGTTCTGGCGCAGGATCAACGGGCTCTGGCGCAGGATTAACGGGCTCTGGCGCAGTGTAAGGGGTATACAGTTAAAGACCCAGAACCAGATATGAAGAATGAAGACCCAGAGTCAGAATTATAAAAAATTAAAGAAAATATTTAGTGAAGATAGTTTGCAGTTACATCAGCAGAAATCAGCTTCAATACTCGCACAGGAGTTCGTAGGCCGCCCCGCTTACAGTTACAAAGATCACAGCAGTTATACGATTTCCAAGGTCTAAGCTACGCCATTGCTTACAGGATGAATGATTCTCATTGGCTATTTAATAGATAAACACAGTAATTTTCCACACATATACAGATAGACTGAAGCATATCTCCATCGATTATGCAGCTGAAGTTAGGCACGTCATGACCTTCCAGGTCGCAGATTTGGGTTGCTGGGCGCCAGCATGTCCAGAACAACAACTCAGTCAATCTCCAATAATGCCAGTGGTTCCTTACCCTGTAACCAAGAAGACTAACACACACACCGACACACAGCTTTTCCAAGGTTGGATTTGGCCAGGCTCTCACTATAAACAGGAGCGTCCTCTCAAAACATCAAGATAATGCGTTCTTTCTCTCAAGGATAGCTAAACTTTTGTCTTAACTGGAAAGAAAGGCTTTAACAAAGAAATGGCCCCTTAACTGGAAAGAAAGGCTTTAACAAAGAAATGGCCCCTTAAACTATTGGCTTCAATGACCCCTATATGTTTTAACACATTGAAGACCTTTCTCCAACACAAAACAAGTCCCTATTTCATTTCTGGAAGCTGGGTTAAATAAGCAAGCACTGCATTCAGATATCAAATACAGACATTAAAGAATACATGAAAAGAACATTTCAGTAATCACACTGGTAACTTATATAAATAAAGTAAAATCTCCAGAGAAGTCATTCAACTCATTTGATATTTCGAAGGAAAAATATTGATTAATACCTTAATTATAATCAATCATTACATATACATTGAAGCAGCAGTGGATTCCAATCCACCCCCTTCAGTCCCCCGTTTTAGACCAATGTGGAGTCCTAAACACCACATCTGGTCTATCCATAAAGAGGCTGCTTCAAAATGTTAGGTTTCTGACCCATGCTCCTCTGTCAGGTTAATTTTTATAAAACAAACAATATCTTTTTCCTTCAATGACTTAATATCAACAAAATATCCCACATACTACAACATTGATCTCCAGAACCTTTGGACATAGCTGTCTTTACATGTCTTACACAGCTATTATTCATCTTGGCTAATTTGGTTTCATCATCAAATTAACTGATACAATACAAGTACATATTTATTCTCTGGAAGCCGGCTAAATAAGCAAGCACTGTTGCTGTATTCCTAGCATGGGCTAGACCCGCAGTCACTACTCCCCTTTATAGACCCAAAAGGCTCAAAATACTAGTTGAAAACACAAAGGTTGTCAAACTGAAAATAAACAACATAAAAAAAAAAATTAAGACCCATAATAATCCACTTTAAGTCTCTCCATGAATTCATCCTTCAGTTTACAGTCACCATCTTAATTATATAACATCTTATACTTTTTTTTACTCTTTTCAAAAATAGAAATAAAATAAAACAAATTCAAATCATCATTTCAATCATTATTTTACCCCTAAAATATAGAATTGTTCCCCATTCTGCTAAATAAAACTTTTGTTCATTCCTTATCTTTATATCACGTTAATCCCTGTTAATCATACTCAATGCCTTTATTATTTTTTTTTTTTTTATCTGAAACTCATTTTTCATACCATTTCAACTTGATTTGACTTAACAGGTGTTAATAAATAGTTCCATAAATTCCATCAGAAATTTTATTTTCATAACATACATTTATCTACTATATTTCTTCTCCTATTTCCATATTTCCCTACATGCCAGTTCCTTCTGCATCACTTTCCTCTTCCATTGAGTCTCTCACCACTGTCAGCCTAGTGACACTTAAAGTTCCCTCGTTAACTACTTCTCACAGTATTGCTCTATCAAATGGTTAGTCTGACGATCCAAAAAATATAATCAGTATTGTCTCAGTCCCACTTATCTTTACAGTTTTACAGAAACCAAAATATCAAGTTACTCAGATCTCAACCCCTAAGACAGCCATATACTGTAGCTGATTTCACTTTTAACCTTTATTTAACTGAATTGTAGTTTTCTTAGACATCTAATGTCATACATCCATTTAATGGATTGAGAAATAAAACTTTAGAAGTTTTATTCACTCCTCCTTTGTTTGCCCACCGGCCTTTCATAAAAATGAGGGAGCTCACTCTGGATAATTTGGATAGTGACTTAGCCAATGTGTCACTTTGTCTCTTTGCCGTCAAATCTATTATTTTTACGTTTACCATTATGATCCCACCTAGTTGTCTATTTAAATTTAGACCCTCAGTTGAATTTAGACAAGAGCTTTTACCCCATAATGGACGGCAATCTTCAACTTCACAATTCCAATTTATATAAAATACTAATCCAGAGAGTAATTCAAATAAACATCATACATGACAAAAGTATTCATAATTACCAGTAGCAGACAGAGCTGGAAAACCAATTCAATTAAAGCTTGTCCCATGTTCTGTATTGTCTTTTCATCTTCTTTAAAGTTTGTCGTTTCACTTAACCCATCTGTAATGATAAAACACTCATTCCAGAGGTTAATGACACTATATCCACAAAATCAGGAAATAATAGTACCCCAAACTAACACATACAAGACATAAAGTGCAGTCACCATCACACGCACTCATAATAGACACACGTAACTGCTCATTATCAATGTTCGTTGTTTTGTTTTTTTACTTTAAAAATATTTAAGTCTTAAATTAGATTTCAAACTTCACATTTTCCTCTAGTTTTTTTTACCTACTTTTACATAGTCTTTTAACCATTTCAAAGCATGTATTGTTCATTACTCATTTCATCTTAGAAAAGTCAGCTGGGTTGTTTTGGTTCATTATCACTATTTTGTTCTTTAGCAGGCCGATAACAAAAAGACAGACACAGTTACCATCCCTTCCTCCACTCAAGCAGTCTCTCTCACTATAAACAAATAATCTTTTCAACTGCCTCCTAAGACTGTAATTTAGACAAAATGTAATATTAAAGTCATTACATTAACCTTTTACCATTCAGCTTTATTATCCAGACTTTTCTCAAATCTACAAAGCTGTCTTCATCTTTAGCCACCACCATGTCCAACGACCTTCACGAGTTAAAACTATGTTATAGAAATATTAGCTGAAAATTAACTCTTCTATACATTTTTCTTGCCCATTTGGCAACCAACATCATGTTCCTCATATAATTAAGTTTTGTTACTGTCTCCGCAGCAAATAATGGCAATCACCTCATGGAATCAGCTGGCTTTTAAAAGTCCATTCCCGTTAGCTATTTATCTTTAATTTTCTTCTCTTCAGGGTGTCGTCCCCTGGCATAGTTGCAGACACTTGTCACAATGAAAAACAAGCCATGCAATCAATGCGGTTTCTGGTGAGTGGTATAGAGGAACTCACATTTCTGGGTCAGACTGCCGTAACATTAATTTTAACCTCACAGCCCATCTCACCTCTCAATGCTCTGCTGACCCCGGTGGCCTCCAGTAATCAGCGCTCAACTCTCATACCTTTCTCACAAATAACACCTCCATCCGGAGGTGCCCAATGTTCGTGACCCCCTGCGTTAGGCTGTCCCCTGGCCAGGAAGATCATCCCGTCATTGAGTAGCCACTCGTACACACGTACACACTGGTGACCGCTCTTTCCCAATACAATCAGTCTGGTGACAGAGTCACCAGAGCCATTCCGATTGCCTAATAGTGTTCACAGGGAGACAGGTTAATAACAACAGTATTTAATCACTAAAATCTTTTTAACATCTTAAAAGCAGCAACCTAGCACTGCTTAGATTCAGTGAATTTAGTTCACATCCGTCTATTCAGTGTACTGTTACATCTGTAGCCGGAGCCATCGGCCCTGTTCCATGGTGGACACTAAAATGAGACAAAGAAGTTACTGGTCCTAAAATAAATTAATCAAAAACGTCACTTCTATCTTGTAAGGTCTGCATTATTTTGAAGACTTCTTTGAAGTCATTCAGTTTTACTTTTAACATTTTTAACATTTAAATACAAATTGCCCTCTGAATGGTAATGATTTCTTTTAACATCTCTGTGTCTATGGTTTTCAACTGAAACACTGTGCTTTACTATAAATAGCTTATTATCACTTATGACACAGGCTCAGATAACAGCTTTTAGCTGACATTGAATGAGAGAGACTCTGAGGCATTCAAGACTGGTACACTGCCCTCTCATAAACTTCTAACTTCAAACTTTATCTACCATATTTTAACTCTAGCCCAGCGTAAGGCCTCTTTGCCAGAAATTACATACGTTTTCAAATAAACATAATTTTATAGTTGTCTTTTGCCCATACATCAGGGAATTTAGACGTAACAAATTTCCACTCAGATTGAGTCTGTCGCACTGGCACTTTCAGCCACAGCACACACCAGATTCAGATAAGCAAACTGTTTCAGCCAAATCACAAGCATATCTAAACTTCAGATTCTAGTTCTTTCCTGGTCAACACTTTTCAAGCTGTT
This sequence comes from Siphateles boraxobius, assembly GCF_051911475.1. Lineage (NCBI taxonomy): Eukaryota > Metazoa > Chordata > Actinopteri > Cypriniformes > Leuciscidae > Siphateles > Siphateles boraxobius. The sequence goes on from NW_027508876.1 coordinate 14,106,394, forward strand.
TGTTTAATCAAATGCCTTTCTACACATTTTACATTTTAGCAACCGTACTACTGTACTCGATTTTAGTTGTTAATTTCTCAATTACCATAGTTTAATATCTGACTTAAAAAATGTTTTCTTCTTTTTTTTTTTTTGTTTTTTTAGGAGTTTATCAATCTCCAGTTAGGATTCACACTAACTTTTACGAGGCTATCACGCTCTGCTTATGATACATTTTGATACACATAGATCTTTTGCAGTTATCATTTTAAATCATCCTTTTAGTTACTTTTACAATTTGCAACTCATTTTTTTTAGTCATTATCTGTAATTTTACATTAACCTGTATTCATCAGTTCACTTATAAAAATTACTATTATAGATCTTTTCTTCAAAAGGATTCACTTTAAGACTTCAATCTTTTGACCTTGTTTTTATCTCTTACTCTTTCTCAGACGAAAACTTTAATATCGTTATATAAACACTGATCTACTTTCAAACCCACATTATTACCAGAAATGTGTCACTATCACATTTTCAAACACCTTCTCAGTGGGCATTTACAGTTACATGTTAGATGGTCCTGTTGACCACAATTAAAACACTCTCTGTCGGCTCCAACTTACTGCAAACTCTGAAGCAGTGTGTCCCAAACAGGAATGCAAACCGAGCTGATAAGCAGTTCTCTGTATTCTTTTACAGTCCACCAGTGGCGGGTTCAATCACAATAGCCGAATCATAATCTTCATCATTATCATTGGCAGCACATTAATTTTGATAAGCTGCACTGAAAATCACTCAACATTCTCTAAGGTTTGTTTTTTCAAAGTTTCTGTTTAAGTTTAGTCACACTTGTCCAAGGAAATGATCTTCGACCCATAATTTAATATACTTGCTTTTTGTAATCATCGTAAGCAATACAAGGCTAAAGATTTTAATTTTTTTTAGTTTAGTTTTGTTTCTTTGTTTGTTTGTAGCCAGTCAAGTTGTTGTTTAAATTTCCAAACAGAAGCAAAACTTATCAAGACAACCATTTACTTAATAATTTCTGCAAATTTCTCTGAAGTGAGGGCTTCAGAGCACAGCTGCTTACAGCGTTCGCTCTTTTCTGTCTCACTATTAGTTTCAGGACTGTTCAGGTTACTGATCAAGTTACTCAGTTTGTCTGCCATATCTTAATAACAGTTCAAACTCACCTGAAGTCATTGCAGAAATGGAGGCGGCGATCTTTGAACAACACAGCTTGGCTTCTCTGTGATGAAACTGCAGAGTATACTCCAAAATCACAGTTACATATACTGGTCCATGCCAATTTGGGTCACAACTTTTTTTTTTTTTTTTTTTTTTTCTCTCGGGATCGTTCCTGATGCATCCCTGGCAAACAACCCTATTTTTGTTAGTATCCCTAACTGCCTGATTCACTAAATTCGGGGATCCCCTATCTGAGACGGAAGAGATTGAGCAGGTTTACGGTGCCACTGGACCTCCCGTCCAGGGACGTACTCTGCTTGGGTGGTGCTACACCACTAATGCCCAGCGCCCCGCTTCGCTTCGCTGTCTGCTGCCGTTACCCTTAACGACGCTCTCAGCGACTTCTTATCCTCTCAGCAGTAGGCCTACAACTTACTCCTTCACTCGCCTCATCGGAGTGAAGGCTACTTACTCCTTCACTCGCCTCATCGGACTGAAGGCTCTCCCGCTCTCCTTCAAAATCTCTTCCAGTCAGACAGCCCTAACAATTAATAAAAGCTTACTACCTTGTGTGTTGATTTGCCAGAGATGTCACCACGGAATGATTGTCCGCCGCATCCTCCACCAAACTGTAAGGGGTATACAGTTAAAGACCCAGAACCAGATATGAAGAATTAAGACCCAGAGTCAGAATTATAAAAAATTAAAGAAAATATTTAGTGAAGATAGTTTGCAGTTTCATCAGCAGAAGTCAGCTTCAATACTCGCACAGGAGTTCGTAGGCCGCCCCGCTTACAGTTACAAAGATCACAGCAGTTATACGATTTCCAAGGTCTAAGCTACGTCATTGCTTACAGGATGAATGATTCTCATTGGCTATGAAATAGATAAACACAGTAATTTTCCACACATATACAGATAGACTGAAGCATATCTCCATCGATTATGTAGCTGAAGTTAGGCACGTCATGACCTTCCAGGTCGCAGATTTGGGTTGCTGGGCGCCAGCATGTCCAGAACAACAACTCAGTCAATCTCCAATAATGCCAGTGGTTCCTTACCCTGTAACCAAGAAGACTAACACACACACCGACACACAGCTTTTCCAAGGTTGGATTTGGCCAGGCTCTCACTATAAACAGGAGAGTCCTCTCAAAACATCAAGATAATGCGTTCTTTCTCTCAAGGATAGCTAAACTTTAGTCTTAACTGGAAAGAAAGGCTTTAACAAAGAAATGGCCCCTTAAACTATTGGCTTCAATGACCCCTATATGTTTTAACACATTGAAGACCTTTCTCAAACACAAAACAAGTCCCTATTTCATTTCTGGAAGCTGGGTTAAATAAGCAAGCACTGCATTCAGATATCAAATACAGACATTAAAGAATACATGAAAAGAACATTTCAGTAATCACACTGGTAACTTATATAAATAAAGTAAAATCTCCAGAGAAGTCATTCAACTCATTTGATATTTCGAAGGAAAAATATTGATTAATACCTTAATTATAATCAATCATTACATATACATTGAAGCAGCAGTGGATTCCAATCCACCCCCTTCAGCAGGATCAACGGCTCTGGCGCAGGACTGGACGGGACCAGCACATCATGGGACTCGGAACTGGACGGGGTCAGCACATAATGGGACTCGGAACTGGACGGGGCCAGCACATCATGGGACTCGGAACTGGACGGGGCCAGCACATCATGGGACTCGGAACTGGACGGGGCCAGCACATCATGGGACTTGGAACTGGACGGGACCAGCGGCGATGAGGGCTTGGTGCTGGACGGAACCAGCAGCGAAGAGGGCTTGGTGCTGGATGGAACCAGCTGCGAAGAGGGCTTGGTGCTGGACGGAACCAGCGGCGACGAGGGCTCTTCTGGACCGATGAGAGGAGGGAGATCGGTGAAGTCATCAAACTCGTAAATAGACTTGACTGTGCAGATGACTGGTTCTGGTTTAACTGGACTCAGAACTGGACTATATCGCCCATATCCTCCCGTGAAGTTGCGCGCATAAGTTTTGAGTGTTTCAATGAATTCTAAATGCACTTGAATAATACACAAATCTAACATTTGTGTCAACAAACATATTTGCACACACACTCCCATGCATAAAGAAACACACTCCCACACCCATAAACCCAAGACTACTTCTCCACACACACACACTTTTAACACACATTCAGTTTTGACAAAGATTTATTTTATTTTTTTACATTATACTACAAAATCAAATCCTGGACATTAATAGCAATAAAATATGATGTAATGTCTTCCGTTCACTCCTTCATGGAACGGGGGTTACAATAGTGACCAAAACGTTACTTGTTAATTTATTTATTTTTTACAAATTGAGTCCAGCATTGTAAGAATTGTGATTTGTACTGATTGGAGACCTTTATATACTTTAAAGCTTACGTATTAAAGCTACCTGTTGTGAAGAGACGGAGTCAGGAGGATACATTTTCAGCATTTATTAGAATGGTCAAGGCAGGCAGGGTAAAACAGTGGCAAACAGAACAGATCAGGCAAGGCTGAGACAAACCAGGTAGACAGGCAAAGGGTCAAGACAGGCAGCGAGAATCAGAGTCCAGTAAACAGTCCAGCATCAGGGCAGGCAGAGAAGCGTCAGCAACGATAAACAATCCAAGGTCAAACACACACTGTAAAAACTAATTAGTTCAGTTTACTTAATTAAATTGTGCAAACTCGTTGCCTTAATTTAAGTAAGCATAACTTAATTACATCAAGTTCTTCTCATTTAATCTATTTAAATTTTGTCAACTTAATTCTATCTGTGATCTGAGGAAGTGTACTCCCAGAGTGCATTGCGGAATGAATAAATAAATTGCTTTGTTTTACCATTTTTGGCTTTATTTTACCATTAAAATTGTATTTGCTATCGTTACTGGGGTTATACTGACAAGAGACAGCAAATTAAATTGCAATTGTCTAATTAATTAAATTAATTTAAATAAACTTGTTACCGTTGTTGTGATTTGCATGCTGAATGTTGAAGTCTGTGTGTGACTCAAGCATAATTGCAAGATATTGTCACAAATATAGAGGGATTAAAACAACCCAATTAAAAGTTTATGCCATAAGTGATTGCAATTAAAATGTAAAAAGATCATTATTAAACAGGATAGTTATGTTATAAACCATAATTACATTCATTAAGAACATGTAAATAATTTAAATATATATATATATATATATATATATATTTATTTATTATTATTATTATTATTATTATATATATTATTACTTCACTTCCTCTGAAATCAAATAACTGTGATTTCATGTTGCATCACTGCATCAATTGGAAGAGAATCAGGATGATATAAATGAAGTTCCAAGTGACCAACCAAAGGGAACACTAATCACAATAATGGTGAGACATTTTAGGTTGATTTTAGGAAATCAACATGAATTTATGAAGAACGATGACTGCAGAAGTGTTAGAAATTAGTGAAAAGTCTATTAAGAATTTCAGAAGTTATGTTGAAGTATTGGGAGCGGATTTAAGAGTCCTGCTGGTAGTTGTCGGGAGGATTTGGACATGTTACAAGTTATGCAGTTCTGGATGTGTCGGGTTGTGTCTGACTGTAAAGTTGGCCACCAAAAGTGGTTCCGGAGTAGATGGGTGGTCGCTGTGATGCCGGGATGTCCTGAACTGGGTGTGGAGTGTACCTGTTCGGTAAGTCGTGAGCGTAAGGGTTCTGAAATGAATAAGAGACCCTCGGGACATTCGGTTGGAGGTTCTACTTGACTGTTGAACTGCTCGATTTACATAACAATATCCCATTGTACAGGATCCACTAGGTGTTTCTCTGAGATAATGGTGTCAGTGACAGGGAGTTGAGCGGGTTATACCTTCTGGCGAGAGAGAGCATGAGCTTTAATGTTCTTGAAATCTCGACGATAGGAGACAATAAGCTGAAATCTGGTGAAGAACAAGGCCCACCTGGCCTGGCGGGGATTCAAACGTTTAGCTGATCAATCTTAAAGGTATTTGAAATTCTTGTGGTCAGTAAGGATAATGAATGGTTGTGTTGCTCCCTCCAGGCAGTGTCGCCACTCCTCGAGAGTGAGTTTCATTGCCAACAATTAGTGGTTTCCTACATCGTAGTTTTGCTCTCCTGGAGTTAGATTTCTGGAGAAGTAGGCACATGGAAACATCTTTTCTGGGTCACCTTGATGTTGTGATAGAATGCCTCCCACTCCTGTGTTATAGCGCTTTTTACAATATAGATTGTTTCAAAGCAGCTTTACAGAGATAACAGGAAAATAATGTTGTAATAGTATTGTTAAATACTAAATGAAATGTCCCCAACTAAGCAAGCCAAAAGCCAATGGCAACAAAGGCGAAGAAAGGCGAAAAGGCAACAGTGGCAAGTAACCAAAACTCCATCAGGTGACAGAATGGAGAAAAAAACCTTGGGAGAAGTCAATGGCCAATGAACGAACAGTGTATGATTATGATTCAGGCAGCATTATAGGTCAGAAGCCAGATGGGATCAGAAGCTTCACAATATTTATCCAGTTCCATGTGGTTGGGGTCGGAGTCATCACGCCGGTATGGAGACAAGTTTGTTGAGGTGTCCTTGAGGCCTTCACAGGGTTGATGAGGCGGGCACTTCAGGGATGTGTTGTTGTCGTGTCCATGCAATGGTCCTTCATCAGATCTGGATATGGCCTGGATCCGGCGGTTTGTGGTAAACCTCGGGATAAACAGAGAAACTAATATTAGCGTAGACGCCATCCTTCTTATGATGTACAAAGTACATTAGGATTTATGGGAAGTGTTCCCGGTTCCGGCTGATCTAAACTATGCAGCCTAACATTGAATTATAGAAGTCCATAATGTGTTATGTGTATGCTAAGCCAAAGAGATGTGTTTTTAGTCTAGAGTTGAACTGACAGACTGTGTCTGCTTCCCGGACCATGTTAGGAAGATTGTTCCAAAGTTTTGGTGCTAAATAGGAAAAGGTTCTACCGCCAGCCGTCGATTTAGATATTCTAGGTATTATCAACTAGCCAGAATTTTGCGATCGCAATAGACGTGAAGGACTATAATGCGTTAAGAGCTCGCTCAAGTACAGGGGAGCTAAACCATTTATTGCTTTGTAAGTAATCAGCAATATTTTAAAATTTATACAATGTTTAATAGGGAGCCAATGCAATGTTGACAAAACCGGGCTAATATGGTCATACTTCCTGGTTCTGGTAAGAACTCTAGCGGTTGCATTTTGGAACTGTAGTTTATGTATTAAACGTGCAGGGCAACCACCCAGTAGAGCATTACAATAATCTAGCCTTGATGTCATGAACGCATGAACCAATTGTTCTGCATTTTTCATTGAGAGCAAATGCCGTAATTTAGATTTATTTTGATGAAATAGTTTGACAGAAAAGGTAGATTCGAGATCGGCCTGTAATTGACTAATTCTGTCGGATCAAGTTGCGTTTTTTTAACAAGCGGTTTAATCATAGCCAGCTTAAAAGTTTTTGGTATGTATCCTAATGACAAAGATGAATTAACGATATTAAGAAGAGGGTCTATGACCTCTGGAAGCATCCCTTTCAATAGTTTAGTCGGTATAGGGTCTAACATTCATGTTGTCGATTTAGATGATTTAACGAGTTTAGAAAATTCTTCCTCTCCAATAGCAATAAATGAATCGAATTTTTTGTCAGTGAGACTACACTGCACTGTCTGATGCGATGCTGTAGTAGACGGTTGCGCAGTTAAAATTTTCTCCCTGATATTATCAATCTTTTAAGTGAAGAAGGCCATAAAGTCATTACTGTTGTGCTGCTTGCAAACTTCTGGGCTTGAAACTTTATTTTTCATCAGTTTAGCAACTGTTTCGAATAAGTACCTTGGGTTTTGTATATTTTCTTCTAATAGGGTTGAAAAATAAGCAAATCTAGCAGTTTTTAAGGACTCTCTGCAATCGAGCTCTCCCTCCATAAAATGCGAAAAACCTCTAGTTTTGTTTTCTTCCAGTTGCGCTCCATATTTCTGGCTGCTCTCTTTAGGGTCTGAGTGTGCTCGTTGTACCAGGGCGTTGGACTATTTTCTTTGATATTCTTTAAGCGCAACAGAGCAACTGTGTCTAAAGTGCTGGAAAAGAGAGAGTTAAAAGTTTGTCGCAATATCGAGTTCTTCTAAGCTATCTGGGATGCTGAGAGGATGAAACTGTTCAAGAAGATTATTAATAAAGCATTCTTTAGTGGCAGAAGTGATAGCTCTAACATATTTGTAACACGGAGTCGGCTTTGCACCCTTGGCTAAATTAAGTTTACACAAGACTAGATAATGATCTGAGATGTCATCGCTCTGCTGCAGAATTTCAACAGCATCAACATTGATTCCATGTGATAATGTTAGATCTAGAGTATGATTACGACAATGAGTAGGTCCTGACACGTGTTGTCTAACTCCAATAGAGTTAAGAATGTCTTTAAATGCCAATCCCAATGCATCTTTTTCATTATCTACATGTATATTAAAATCACCAACAATTAGGACTTTATCTGCAGCCAGTACTAACTCTGATAGAAAGTCAGCAAATTATTTGATAAGGTCTGTATGGTGCCCTGGTGGCCTGTATACAGTAGCCAGCACAAATCTTAAACGTGATTTATCATTTGCACTACATACAGTATTGTTACATTAAGCTAGCCTGGTTAAAACCAGACCCTTCTCAGTCGTAACTGAGTTAGGGTCTGGGGAAGGTTCATTCACAGCTCATTTCCAAAGGGGCGTCACCAACGGACGTTAAAACCAATCAGATCGATCGCCATCTTGTAAAGCCCGCCTCAACGTTTGTGATTATTGCCTCGATTTGGAAAGATTGGAAATGAGCTTGAATGGGCTCTTCGCCAGACTAACTTGCAGAGCAAATCTAAATTTGCGGGAAGTTCGTCTGGGTTTTCCCAGGCTAACATTAAGCACCAGCACTTCAAAAGAATTATATTTGAAACTAGACTTAGTAATTTTTTATAAAATATTACTATAAATTATAGCAACACCTCCCCCCTTTGCCTTTCAGACGAGGTTCATGTTTATAACAGTAATCTTGTGGGGTGCACTTCTGTCATACACAGCACATCTAGGTTATAGTCTGTAATCATATCATTAGCAATAAGTGCTTCTGAAGTAAGGGATTGAATATTCAGCAACCCAAGCTTTATCATTTGTTCATTTGTATTATTTCTGTTTTTTATTTTTTACCATCAATTAAATTTTTACCCTTAGATGGGTTTGGAAGTTTTTTTGTATTTTCTAAATTCGGGGAACAGAATCTATATGATGATATCTAGGTGAAAGAGCCTCTATGTAATGGGATTTATCTGACCTTGGTGACGTGAAACAGCTGGCAGACGGTCGGTTTAGCCAGTTTGTCTGCTTCCTGACCTGAGCCCCAGATTGTCATGTTTGAGCTCTAAGACTATGTGCCATATTACTAGAGAGAAGAGCAGCACCATCTCAGGAGGGGTGAATACCATATCCTTTCAACAGGTCAGGTCTGCCCCCAAAAACTTTTCCAATTGTCTATGAATTCTATATTATTTTGTGGACACCACTTAGACAACCAGCCATTGAGTGATGACAATCTGCTTTCTATCTCATCACTCCTGCGAACAGGAAGGGGGCCAGAGCAAATTACAGTGCCTGACATCGTACTTGCGAGTTCACACATCTCTTTAACATTAATTTTAGTGATCTCCGACTGGCGAAGTCGAACATCATTAGTGTTGCATTAGCCAGCACTTTTAAATTTGCTTTGATGTCAGGCACTCTGGCTCCCAGCAAACATGTGACTATGGTGGCTGGTGTCTCTATTTTCACGTTCCTTGTCTTCCGTGTCTCACATGACTCACCGTGTTTGTTGACTGATTCTACTTACAACAGCTTTGATGGATTTGTGAAAGGCGCGAGCACGTGAGCTAAATAAATAAAGAGTGCACAGATGGCATAATATGTGATGTTAAGTAAGTTGAATTTAGCAGTATAAACAACAGGGAATGGTAGTAAATAATGATTCAAAACAAAGATATACGAAGCTACAGACACAAACCAGCAGCAAGGCAGCAAGGCAGACAGGAGATAAAACTACCTCCAGCATGCAGATCTTACTGAAGCCTTCAGCAAGAGGAAAGCTTCACAACTTCCTGAACATCGCAGACAGAACCTCAACGATGAATTGAAGCGCCGGGTCTGAGTGTCGGAGAATGGGAGCAGAAGTAAACAGGGCTTTGAGTCTATCGAATGCTTGATTTGCTACCGAAGTCCAGTGCAGGCGGTAGGTGTGGCATTTGGTCATGGCGGTTAGAGGTGCAGCCACGGTACTAAAGTTTCGAACGAAACATCTGTAGAAGTTGGCAAAACCCAGGAAGCGTTGCAGTTCTTTGACGGTTTGGGGTAAGGGCCAGACAACACTGCTTTGACCTTTCTCTCGTCCATAGCCACTCCCTCCTGACTGATAACATACACGAGAAATGATATGCTGGTTTGGTGAAATTCACATTTCTCTGCTTTGGCATAGAGTTGGTACTGCAGTAGACGTTTCAGGACCATTCTGACGTGTTGAATGTGTTCCTCTAAGGAATTCGAGAAAATTAGGATGTCGTCGATGTATACAATCACCCATCTATCCAACATGTCCCGAAAAACATCGTTCATGAATGACTGAAATACAGAAGGACTGTTAGAAAGGCCGAACGGCATAACCAAATATTCATAGTGGCCACTACTGGTTGAAAAAGCCGTCTTCCATTCATCACCCTCACGAATGCGAATGAGATTATAAGAATTGCGAAGAGACAGGTTGGTGTAATATTTGGCCTGGCGGAGTTGTTCGAGAGCGGCTGGGACAAGAGGTAAGGGACAGCAAAACTTGACAGTGACATCATGAAGTCCACAATAATTAATACAGGGTCTCAACCCTCCATCCTTTTTCTTAACGAAGAAAAAACCTGCTGATGCTGGAGAAGTTGATGGTCTAATGAAACCCTTGGCTAGTTCCTCTTCAATGTATTGTTTCATGGCTTCAGATTCAGGCTGAGACAAGGGAAAATTTCTACCTTTAGGTGGGATGGAACTGGGCATGAGATTGATGGCACAGTCAATGGAGCGATGTTCATGAAGTTGTGAAGCTTTCCTCTTGCTGAAGGCTTCAGTAAGATCTGCATATGCTGGAGGTAGTTTTATCTCTTGCTGATCAGAAGTGGAGTTAGTTGAGACGGATTGAGAAATTTGAATGATCCTAGTCAGGCAGTGTTCGTGACATGTGACATTCCATTGAGTGATTTGACCCTCTCTCCAAGAAATGTGTGGGTTGTGGATGCGTAACCGAGGCAGGCCGAGTGTTATGGAATGATGTGGAGCTTGAATGACGTAGAATTGAATTGTCCTTGAGTGCAGAGCCCCGACGTGCATCTTGATCTCTTCAGTCACCTGGTGAATTTTCCCTCCTCCGATGGAACGCCCGTCTAGCGCCTCCACTGTCAATGAAGAAGAACACGGATTTAATTTCAGCTGGTGTAAAGAAGCAAATACATGGAAAATGAAGTTCCCCGCAGCTCCTGAATCGAGCATAGCAGTGGTTGAAATGATTTGGTCCCGGATAGACAAACAAATGGGTAGTAGGAGGCTGGATGTGAATTTATTCTCTTTATGACTCACCGCTTGGGTCCTATTGGCAGGGCGAACGGGACAATCTACTCTCATGTGGCCTGGCTGACCACAGTACAGGCAAAGGCGGTTTTGCTGGCGACGTTCTCGTTCCTCTGGAGAGAGATTAGTGAATCCCAGTTGCATGGGCTCATGTGCGGTGGTGGTTTCGTGTGTAGCGTGGTGGTGCTCTGGACTGGTGGTGAGAACGCATCAGATTATCAACCTGGATAGTGAGATCAATATATTCATTCGGGTTCCTGCCCTCATCTCGGCAGGCCAACTCAAATTGCAACTCAACTGTTAGTCCTTTTCTGAAGAGTGTTTTGAGAGTATCTTCTATACCCAGTGGATCTGAGCAGCGAGAGTGCGAAAGGTAAGAGCATACTCAGCAGCGGTGCTTCGTCCTTGAGAGAAATTTAACAGTGGTTCTCCCGGATTCCCTCTTGCAGTTGAGTGTTCGAAGACATCACGGAATTGTTGAAGAAATGCCATGAATGAGGGAAACGATGAACCATCTGGTCTCCAAACTGCCGTAGCCCATTCTAGTGCCTTTCCGGTGAGTAAGGAACAAACAAGTTCCTCGAGTACCAAAAGTCATTGGGGTAAAATGACGGTTGTTGATCGAGCTAAAGCGTGCACTGTAGTAGAAAACCCTTGCATTTGGTTGGGTTTCCGTCAAATTTATCCGGGAAAGCAAGACAAGGGTGGCCGGAAGCGTTGACGCCGTTTTAAGATGCACCTTGTGTATGGTCGGCGGGCGTGCTGAAGGTCGACGTTCGTAGGCTTTGCAGTGATTGAACGAGATCTTCGGTGAGAGAAGTGAGTCGGCTCAGTTGACGGTGATGCAGGGATAACTCCGAGGCTTGAGCAGATACTTCGGTGGCGAGCTGCATGATTCCTGCTGGATCGAGTGTTGGCGAAGTCTTCTGTTGTGAAGAGGCGGAGTCAGGAGGATCCATTTTCAGCATTTATTAGAATGGTCAAGACAGGCAGGGTAAAACAGTGGCAAACAGAACAGAGCAGGCAAGGCTGAGACAAACCAGGTAGACAGGCAAAGGGTCGAGGCAGGCAGCGAGAATCAGAGTCCAGGGTCAGGGCAGGCAGAGAAGGGTCAGCAACGATAAACAATTCAAGGTCAAACACAGAAATAAAACTTGGGTAATAACACTCAGAAATGATGGCCGAGGCAGACCAAGACTTCACACTGTATGAGTGTGTGAATGAGGTGAGACGGCTCCCTCCGGTGGTGAAGAGGAGGTGGTACGGGAGCCTGCTCTGTTACACTATCTACATAGAATTCATGTTTGTTAATTTTAGCAAATACAAAGTCATTTTAGCATTAACTCTAAAATATTGGAGGGAGATGTTGTTGATTCTTCATGGAAACATGAAAAAGTTATGTACTTTGCATTTATTTACCAAATTAATAAAAAAATGTATATCAATGTTTAACTAAAAATTAGAGCATAAACTCAACAAATGCCTATATTTAAAATAAAATGTTGGTAAAGATGGAAGCTGAATGGAATTTAACATTTAGGTAACAACACATATTTAAATGTTGTATGCATGCTTTACATTAAGAATTTGATTCACTTTGGGGCATGCATGGTGCATCCAAAATGTCCTAACAAAAGCGCATGGAGAGAGGAGGTAAAGGAAATCAAATGAATGGTTGACAATGTGACAATTATCTACTTTGCATCACATTTTGTATTGACTGTTGAAGATAATGTGATTGACGGAAACACCACAAGCTAACTTTTTACAGTAATCGAAATTATTTAACCCCCATTGCAAATCAGCTTTATTGGCAAAATTTACAGACTTTCAGCTGTTTGCAATGAACAAATCAAACAAAGTAATTAAAATACTGTAGATCAACACAACAAATGTTTCAATTGGTTTGTCTCCTTCCATAAAGGTCAGCTTATCGTCCTTATCCTTGGTGTAGTCGTAACCACTGTAAAGATGAATGTTATTAGTTATTAAAACAATAAGCCACATCAGTGCCACATCAAGGGTGTTATTAGGCAATATTATGATATAAGACACCAGTGTTTAATAAATAGCTGTATTAATACTATTATTGTGAACAATATAAAAAAATACAAATAGTTACATGTTAATACAATAATAAAAAAATGTATGTTAATAATAATAATTTAAAAATATATAATTCATTATATGTGTATTTAGAAAATAAAATTCATAGAAACGAAGGTAAAAATAATTGTTATATGTCATGATCCTGTTACCTTTCTCTTTTCTCTGTCTCCCTCTCTTGGTCTCTCACTCACCGCTTGTTAAGCATACACTCATTACACACTCTCTCATCACTCTCAGCTGTCCCTACTCTATCCCGGCATCGCACTTGTCGTGTTGTTGATATGTAATACTGCACATGGAAACGCGGGTGGAATGAGCCACGACAAGGAGATTCTTTCACAAGTTTTACTGAAGTTCTTCGGACAAAGATGTAAGTTACAGTTCACAGCGCACTCACCAACAGTGTTACATTCATGAACACAGACTTATATCAGGTTTCTGCAGCTGATAGGCGCCCTTGCTCCGGCACTGGACGGCAGTTTTTCCGACGTGCGATGAGCATGCGAGCTACCTTCAAGAACAACAACTAACGTTACCAACGTTACTTCATGTTCTAAACTAAGGAGTTCGTATCTGAACAACCAATGAGCTACAAGAACACGGTAGGTAGTTAAGGGACTTAAAGGGCCAGGTTACAACACACTAATCATTCCCACACCTGCTCCCCCTTTCCCTCTAATTGTGTTTGCTTCTTCTAGTCCTCCTTTTCCCCTGTCTTGTCGCCAGATTATTCATGTACCCACTTGAAGAATTTCTGCGTGCTTACCTCTCGGCCCTGTCTGTGACATATAGGGACGACACCGGATGCAAATGCAAATAAACGCTTTATTGACAAACAGATAGCAGAACGGTCAGAACAGACACACTGGGGTCGAGACGGCACAACACAGATGGAACAGTGGCGCAGGGACCCAGGTGAGCAGGTGGTGCAGTGCTGGTGATGTCCTCGGTGAAGGTGCTCGGTGATCCCGTGGTGAGTATCTGTGACCGTGTGTGGAAGTCCAGTGAAGGTAATCCAGAACACGAAACGATAACAATCCAACCGGGAACGACAGCACGACGAACAGGAATCCACTCAGCAACGCACAAAGAACAGGAACACACCGGAGACGAACAATGATCTGACAACATGAGACACCAGTTACTGAACATATAAAGCCACATACAAAGTGAAACCAGCTGGCGCTGCTGATCAGAAGTGATCAGTGACCACGCCCACACTAAACACACACACACACGGCACACAAGACGAGAGAGAGAAAGTGAATTGATCAATTGGTCTTGTCCTGTCCTGTCCTGTCCGGTTGTCAAGGTGTTACTGCTCGATGATAACCAGCTGCAGGTATTTCTCTGTGTATGCTGTTGCTCGCACTCTGAACTCTACCCAGCTCAAACTATTGCAGAGACCAGCGCCAGTTTCCAGCCATCCTCTATGCTCTGGTATCCCGAGGTATCCGAAGCCTGCAGTTCTCCTCCTGGGACCACAGTCTCTTTCTGTGCTACGCTGTCCTAGAAGGGGGATTTACGTTTCGTCTCTTCAGTCCACTCTGCTGGTTATTTATGTTCTACATTTATTATTGACTGCAATATACTGTTCTTTTATCTTTCCTGTGGACAGCTTCCTAAGTTGATTAAAAACTGTTAAACTGCTACAGCGCATTTGGGTCCTTTCTCTCACATACCTGACAGTTATATTGTTGACCTAACAGTTAAATAAACTATAAGCCTAAAGGCACCACCAGAATCCTTCCACCCAACACTACTCCAGTAAAACATTTTCTTACCAGTAATTTGGTCAGGACACTCTGGTTCACTTCAACTATGAGAAAAGAGCTGATTCCATTAAATGTGATGTTCATTCCTTTGCTCTCATTGATCCATTCTTAACTCAAGTACACAGTCTTCTCTGTCTCCATAGACAGGAGGATGAATTACACTGTTGGAGGGATTTGGTATGTAGGATTACTCAATAGTTAAAAACCTATTTGCAACAACTCAAATAGGCTGCATAGATCCCTGGCGCTTTTTTCATCCCTCTGACAAGGTATTTTCTTTCTTCTCTGGTGTGCACCTTAAGTCAAAACGACCGAAAAAAAGTGCCCACCGAGCCTGCCTCGAGTTCAATCTTTTGGCGGTTCTGATGTACTCTAGGTTCTTGTGATTAGTCCAGACTATAAAAGGTACCCCCGACCCTTCTAACCAGTGGCGCCACTCCTCCAATGCTAACTTGACCGCCAACAACTCCCTGTTACCAATTTGCGTTCGGCTGGGGATAGACGATGAGATAAAAACGCACAGGGATGCATCTTGTCGTCTGTAGGAGAGCGTTGGGACAGCACCGCACCTACCCCCACCTCTGACGCATCGACCTCCACCACGAACGGAAGTGAGTAATCAGGGGCAATGAGGATGGGGGCCGAAACAAAGCGGCTCTTTAGTTTGGCAAACACAGCCTCAGCTGTGTCTGACCACCTGAACGTAGCTCTGGGGGAGGTCAAGGCGGTCAGAGGCGCGGCTAGTTGGCTGAAGTTGCGAATAAAACGCCGGGTAGAAATTGGCGAACCCCAGAAACCTCTGTAGGGCCTTACTGGAATCTGGACTTGGCCACTCTACCACAGCCTTAACCTTGTCAGGGTCCATACGCATTCCTTCAGACGAAATGATGTACCCTAGAAAAGGAACAGACTGTGCATTAGAGACCTGCGCGGGACTGTTTTCTTCATCCCGCTCCCGCCCGCGCCCGCCGAATTTCTGACCATTACCGCCCGCTCCCGCAACGTATGTGTTACACTCCCGCCCGCTCCCGCAATATGTATGTCCACTCCCGCCCGCACCCGCAAAACTGGTTAGAATTTATTCCCGCACAATAATAGAGATGCATTGATTTTGTCTTCTCCCGTCCCGCAGGAATAAACACGTATTTGTATTGCTATTATTAAAGAGCTTCATGGGGTTGTTTGTTTCGTTTCCCTGGCCTGCATCTGACGCACTGATCATTTAAAGATAGTCGTATCTTAGGATCAAATACAATCATGTATTTGTATTTATTTAAATCTATTTATCTAAATGTATTTTTATTTAATTGATTTTTTATTTAAATGTATTTATTTATTTCTTATTTATTTGCTGTTTTTCTAGCTATTCTTCTACATCTTATAATACATTTAGATAAATAGATTTAAATAAATACATACAAATACATGATTGCAGGTCTTTTGAGGGTCCCTCTTCAACTTCTTTCTTAAATGAATGAGCCGTCGTTTTCTGGGAAAATCTCAACAACAGTGAAGTTAATGCATGCGTACCACTGTCTACATCTTTCTACAATAATTTAAATAATGAAAAGGACAGGTAAAACGCACTGTTGTGGACCTATCATCACAGCAAATATGATGCCGCAAAGCAAAACAACACCCCGAGAGGGAAACATATAGCCTACCACAAGAAAATAGAGTATACAAAACATTCAAAAACATCGCTGTAATTGACAAGTCGGAATCGGTGATAATACAGAAATTGTCAATGTCAATATATATATCCTATGTACATTTGTCACAATGAACAAAGTCCAGTTCCTTTCCATCTTTGTCACAAACAATTTAAAAACTTCTCCAAATGTCAGACTTGCCTTGCTTACGTTTTGTGCTGTAAATACCTCGTTTGAGGTTCTTTTCCACGTCATTTATTGACATCTCATTCTCCACTAGCCTACCTCCCGATCCCGCAGGGTTTTTTTTAGCCGCCCATTCTTGCCCGCAGCAAAGTTCAAACCGCCCGCTCCCGCGAGATTTGCGTTGGGTCCCGCGGGACCCGGCGGGACTCAATCCCAATGCAGCCCTCTACTGTGCATGAAAAGTGCATTTCTCCGCCTTGACAAAAACCCCATTCTCTAGCAACCTCTGAAGCACTCGTCGGACGTGCTGCACATGTTCCTGGAGAGAAGAAGAAAAAATCAATATGTCATCCAGGTAGACATATATGAACTGATCTATCATGTCTCGCAGCACGTCATTGACGAGGGCCTGGAAGACCGCTGGGGAGTTGGACAGCCCGAACGGCATAACCAAATATTCAAAATGCCCCCTGGGGGTGTTAAAAGCAGTCTTCCACTCATCCCCCTCCCTAATGCGAACCAAATGATAGGCATTACGTAAATCCAGTTTCGTGAAGATGGACGCTCCCTGCAACCTCTCGAAAGCTGAAGACATCAAGGGCAAAGGATAAGTGTTCTTTACCGTGATGTTGTTCAACCCTCGGTAATCAATACAAGGTCGCAAAGAACCGTCCTTCTTCCCCACAAAAAAGAACCCCGCCCCCGTTGGAGAAGTGAAGGGCGGATGAACTTGGTTGTTAGAGAATCAGAAATATATTTCTCCATAGCCTCCCTCTCTGGGACAGAAAGCGAATAAAGCTTGCCTTTAGGCGGAGACTTACCTGGCAGTAAATCTATGGCACAGTCATAGGGACGATGCGGAGGAAGAGAAGCAGCACGAGACTTACTGAACACTTCCTTCAGGTCGAGGTACTCCGCGGGCACGTTAGACAAATCCCCTGCTTCCTCCTGAAACACAGAAACAGATACAGACGTGCACGCAGACACAAGATAAGACTTATGAAATTCCTTGATTCCTCCACTCCATAATAGACTTCTGCAGCCAATCCACACAAGGGTTATGACGAGTGATCCAGGGGTGTCCGAGAACGATGGGTGCCAGGGGTGAATCCAGAATGTAAAAACAGATAGTCTCGGAATGGTTACCTGATGTGATGAGGGTGATGTCTTCAGTGGTGACCGTTAAGAGCGTGTAAAACAATCTTGTGTGTGAGGGGTTTGAGAGGGATTTGAAGTTTGTGAGCGAATGTATGGTCCATAAAATTACCTTCAGCCCCGGAGTCCAGAAGTGCTCTGCAGTCGTGCGTGTGGACTGACCATCTTAGTCTTACCGGGAGGAGTGTAGATGTGGATGAGGTCTTCTTGGCGGAGATCCCACCCGATAGCAGCCTCATACTTACTATCGGGCTTGGCCTTTTACCGGGCAGTTGTAGGCGTAGTGGCCCGCCCCTCCACTGTAGAGGCAAAGGCCCTGGGATCTCCGCCTCTCTCTCTCCTCCCAGGAAGCCGAGCTCGCCCTACCTGCATGGGTTCGTGATCGTAGACGGGGCTGACCACGTCCCTGCCGCTGAACCGAGGCCCCTCGGCTCCTCCCAGTGTGCGGGTGATAGTCGTGATAGTCGAGCGTCCACCCGCAGAGCCAACTCGATCAGGCCGTTGAGTGATGTTGGATGGTCCAGGGCGTAGATCTCTCTCTGGACGCGGTCAGACAACCCATGCAGGAACATGTCCCACTGCGCCTCCTCGTTCCATTGACACTCCGCCGCCAGGGTCCGGAACTTGATCGAAAAGTCTGAAACCGATCTCTTTCCTTGGCGAAGATCGGCCAGTACTCTGGCTGCCTCTCTCCCGGCGACGGCCCGGTCAAAGACTTGCCTCATTTCGGCGGAGAGTGTCTGGAACGAGGCGCAGCATGGGTCTTGGTCCTCCCACACCGCCATTCCCCATAGCGCCGCTCTCCCAGTCAGGAGAGTCAGTGCGAAGGCGACCTTGGCCCGCTCCGTGTTGAAAGTCCTAGGCTGAAGGGCGAAATGCATGGAGCACCTGGTGAGAAACGCTCTACAACAGTGGTTCCCAACCTTTTTTTGTCTGAGACCCCCTTTTTCCCAATAAAATATTTTAGGGCCCCCCTTCACATTTAATGATATTATCGCTCTTGTAAGCTTGCAGCAAGGATGACAAAATATGTTGTTTTCAAACAAATGGTATGTTTACTATAACCAGATAGGTTTATGCACAAATAATAGCCTATAATATTGAAAATACAATAACAAAAACATCAGTAGGCCCTTTGTAATTTAAAAACGTAAGCCTAGGAGAAGCCTATATATTGGCCCTATTTGAAATGCAAAACCAAAAATATTCCCACTGGTGTGTAGGTAAAAAAAGAAAGAATATAGGCTATTACTAAATGACTGCTGTCTGGGGCCTCAATACTTGCACGTTATTTGTGAGGCTTTATCAATGTGATGCTTTATTTTTTACGTTTTTGGCGCTTTAGCGAGCGATAGTAAACTTGCGTTTATTAACGGAATAATGCGCCTTTCGAAAGAACGTTATAGCCGGAACTACCTCTCTGTGTACGTCTATGACGAGTCACGCCGGTTCTGGGCTACTCCGCAGCGGCAGCGATCCGAACCAGTGTAAAATAGTCCCAATGTAAACACTTATTATAGGTGTACCTTAGTGGTTCAGGATAAGACAAAAACACAGATTGATGGATTCATGATGAACTCGCTCATTATATAAATTTTGAACAGGAAAAAGTTAAGGACTTTTGTTTAATGCTCATTGCTCCAAACTTTTCAAAATATGACGCGACCCCCCACAGAGCTCGCTGAGGCCCCCTTGTGGGCCGCGACCCCCCTGTTGGGAACCAATGCTCTACAATAAGTAGGCTCACCTGAGTAGGACTCTGGGACTGGTAACTGGGGTTCCGACTGGGGAGGGTCCTCTGGTGGTATGGGGGGAACGGCTGGTGTGGGCGGCGCAGTGGGAGCTCATAGGAGTCGAATTTTCTGGGTGAGCTCGGACACCTGCGCCACCAGGGACTGGACTGCGCGACCCATCTCGTTCAGATTTCTCTCCTGAGAATCCATCCGATGAATGCTATGGTGAACAAATTCCTCTAGTGATGTTGATGAGACACTCACTGCTTCCATTGTAGGGTCAGATCGTTCTGTCATAATGAAAGACTAGAAGCAATAGCAAGTACTCAGTTCCTTTATTCAAAAGTGCAACAACAGTCCAGTGATGATGAAAAGACAGGTGGCGCAGGGACAAGATGGTCAGATCCAGGGAACAGTGACGTGATGAGGTGAACCCAGTGAAGCGTGAAGAGTAATCCAAACAAACCAGACGACATCCACGAAAAACGAGAACACGGGAACACTGAAGCACGAGACTGGAGACGCCGACACAGGATACATGAAACAACGATCTGACAAAGGGAATGAGAAAGCAGTGAGTATATGTAGAGAGATGAGATCGACTGCAGCTGATGATGAGATGATGGTAATCAGCTGGAGCGGATCAAGTAATGACATTCAGACACACCCACTACACACGTGCTTTCATACAACAACACCAACACAAGACGAGAAGGAAGCAAAGAACTTGTATACCGTGACAGCTACATCACGCAGATTTATGATAACCACTCTGGTGAGCTCATTACTGACCCTCAAAAAATTAACTCTGTCTTTTCCTCCTTTTACTCCAGTCTTTATACTTCTCAACCTCCTTCTGATGCTTCCTTAATGGAGTCTTTTCTACATAATTGAAGTATACCCACTATTAATACATTAACAGAGGAGACATTAGATGTACCTCTCAGGCTAGATGAAATTACCACCTGCATTGGTCTCATGCGTAACAAGGCTCCAGGGCCTGATGGCTTCCCCTTAGACTTTTATAAGAAATTTTCAGAACAGTTAGCCCCCTTATTGTTTGATATGTATAAGGAGTCATTTGAGCAGGGTTTTCTCCCGGCCTCATTAAATCAAGCATCTATCTCTCTTTTATAAAAAAAAAAATAAAGACCCAACTTTATATAGTAGCTATAGACCTTTGCTCTTTGTTTTAGCTATTGAGCCACTTTCTATCGCCTTAAAAGCATCTTCGTCTATATTCGGGATCCATAGGGGAGGCACGGAACACCGTGTTTCTCTCTATGCCGACGACTTGTTGTTATGTGTACAAGATCCAGTTTGCTGCGCCAACGAGATTATGCACTTGCTCGACACCTTTGGCTCCTTTTCAGGTTACAAATTAAACTTTACCAAAAGTGAATGTTTCCCTATAAATGACGTGGCTAAAAAGATTTCTAAAGGTACACTACCTTTTAATTTTTTTTGTCTCCTTCAGGGTTCTGATATTTAGGTGTTAACATTTCACACTCTTTCAGTTCTATCTTTAAGAATAACTTTACAAATTTGGTTGATCAAATTAAACTAGACTTAAAACGATGGGGCAGCCTACCCCTTTCTCTTGTTGGGAGAGTGGAGACCATTAAAATGAATGTTTTGCCGCGACTTTTATTTCTCTTCCAGTCTCTCCCTCTTTTTCTACCTAAATCTTTTTTTAAATGTCTAGATAAAACCATTTCCTCATTTATTTGGGCTGGTAAAATTCCTAAAGTGAATAAAACTACCATGCAACGACATAAACGCGATGGAGGTCTAGCTCTGCCAAATTTTCTTTTTTATTACTGGTCCGCCAACATTTCTAAGATTTTCTTGTGGTTTAATGCGCCGGAGGTCAAATGGTGTACTCTAGAAGCTGCTACTTGTCTTTCTTCTTCTCTTCCTGCACTTGTCTTTGCTCCTTTGTCTCTGCGTCCCTCTAATTATACTAGAAATCCTATTGTGCTATCAACTTTAAAAATCTGGAACATTTACATAGGGTTTTGGGGTGGTGGTTCTCTTTCTTTTTTCTTTCCTCATTTAGTTAAATGTTGTTAGGGAATGTTAAAAGATAAATGTGCAGACAATGTTTTCTCTTTTATGCTTGTCTCTTTAATGATTTAATGTACACTTTTTTTTTGTCTGTACAATAAAAACCGTTAAAAAAACTATTTGCATAAAGCACAAAAATGTTCAGATAACAGTGATAATAACCTATATTAACCTTTAAACCTACTAATAACAAACGGCAAAATAATATGGCATAAATTATAGAAATAAATATTTATGAATTGATATTTAGAGATTCGAAGTTTTTCTGTACATTGAGCACATTTTGTACAGATCCAGTGAAACATGCACTAAATAAATGCACCAAAGAAGCTGCCTAGAAGTATAGGTGTTTTTGTTTTTTTGTTTGTATTCATAAGGTCCACTGATAAAAGCAAAGTACAAGAAAAGTCTTTGGACTTTAATCTGTCATTAAAAAAAATTAAAACAAACCTTTATCTGATGATATTTTGGATGCAGGGTATTGTTACAAGAAAATGTATACTGAAATAGTGAATCATTTGAGTTATATACCCATATATTGTGGAAAATAGGAATTACATATGTTGTTACAATGCTATCCTTTGGCTTAGTGTGTGAATTTAATCAGTCCAGTGACAGCAGATGAAAATTATCTGTTTATATAACACCAGTGCTAATTAATGTGTGTTGTCATTGACAAATAAATAGATACACAGTTATATTTTTATTTTTTAACTTGTTTTTTTATTATTATACATGCATTCATATAACACATGTACAAACACAATATAAATATTAAATATTTGAAATTACACAAATTCTAGTGAATATGCTACATAAATTGTCAATTTGCTCTAAACTGCCTGGATCCGGCTGTTGGTCCTTGACTTTGATTGACATACGCTGCTTCTTTTGTGGGGGTGACTGGTCCACACCTGCATTGTCCTGTTGAAAGAACAGACATAATCATGTAATGCTGACCAGACTTAATAAGTGATTCTTAAAAAAAATCTAAAGTCAAACTGCTTCTGCCATTTCAATATGAGGGGTCCGAATTGAAAACGATAAGAATATTGTCCAAGATTAAATTATTAAAGTGTATTAAAGTAAAAATGAGAGATTGGAGGGTCTAACCAATACTCTTTTCCGGGTCAGCTGAGACTTGGGCTGAAGGCTCCTCTGAGTTCTCTGGTCCAGTTGAGAAGTGGTCATCTGATGGGCTTGACGGTTGTACCTCCTCAGTTTAAGATTCTTCTTCACCTTGTTGTCAATTTCCGCACATAGTTTTTGTGGAGGTGACTGACACAGACCTACATTTTCCTGTTGAGGGAACAGCTACATAGTAGCATAGTTAAAGGCAATGTTTTCTTTTTTGAATATATCTTAAAATAAGTAAAAACAAGAGATAGAAGGGACTTACAGAAGCTTCAATGCTCCATGGACACACACTCTTACTCCGACTGGGCATGGGTGCTCCCTGGGGAGACCCGGGAGCTTGCTGTGGGGAACACGGTGAAACAAGTGTTCTCTGTGGGGTATTGGCAGGCACAGACACTCCCTTTAGGATTTTCTGCTGCTGCTCCCACTTTTCCCTCTGCTGTCTAGGAATCCTGAGGCTTGCAAGTGGCACAATTACTGGTGCATTTTGCAAATGCTGCCTCAGCAGCTCCTTTCTCAGCAGCTCAGGGTTTTTAAGATTTCTCCAGTCGGAGATCTTGTTAATATCGGGTGCTCCCTGTGCGGAACAGACAGGCGCTATCTTCAGAGAAGGGGCTAGAGGCTTCGGCTGCAGTTGCTCCCGTCTCAAGAGCTCAGAGATGTTTAGATTGTGCCTCTGTGAAATCTTGTCTGACATGCATGTTTCCTGCAGAAAACCTTGAGGCTTCTGTTGCAGCAGCTCCTGCCTCAGTGGCTCAGGGATCTTTAGTTTTCGCCTATCTGCGATCTTCTCTGGCATGGGTGCTCCATGTGGGGAGCATTCGAGCACCTTTGAGGCAGCCACAGGTGTCCTCTGTAGAGACTTGACAGGCTTGGCCATTTCAAAAGAGGCTTTTTGCAAATGTTTGCAAATGTCCTGTGTGGATCTGGACGGCACAGGTGCATCCTGTGTGGATCTGGAGGGCACACGTGTGTCCTGTGTGGATCTGGAGGGCAAACGTGCGTCCTGTGTGGATCTGGAGGGCAGAGATGCATCATGTGTGGATCTGGAGAGCACACCTGCGTTCTGTGTGGATCTGGAGAGCACACGTGCGTTCTGTGTGGATCTGGAGGGCAAAGGTGCTCCCTGTGTGGATCTGGAGAGCACACGTGCGTCCTGTGTGGATCTGGAGAGCAAACGTGCATCCTGTGTGGATCTGGAGAGCAAACATGCGTCCTGTGTGGATCTGGAGGGCACAGGTGCTCCCTGTGTGGATCTGGAGAGCAAACGTGCGTCTTGTGTGGATCCGGAGAGCACACGTGCGTCCTGTGTGGATCCGGAGAGAAAACGTGCGTCCTGTGTGGATCTGGAGAGTACACGTGCGTCCTGTGTGGATCTGGAGAGCAAACGTGCGTCCTGTGTGGATCTGGAGAGCACATGTGCATTCTGTGTGGATCTGGAGAGCAAACGTGCGTCCTGTGTGGATCTGGAGAGCACACGTGCGTCCTGTGTGGATCTGGAGAGCACACGTGCGTCCTGTGTGGATCCGGAGAGCAAACGTGCGTCCTGTGTGGATCTGGAGAGCACATGTGCATTCTGTGTGGATCTGGAGAGCAAACGTGCGTCCTGTGTGGATCTGGAGAGCACACGTGCATGCTGTGTGGATCTGGAGAGCAAACGTGCGTCCTGTGTGGATCTGGAGAGCACACGTGCATGCTGTGTGGATCTGGAGAGCAAACGTGCGTCCTGTGTGGATCTGGAGAGCACACGTGCGTCCTGTGTGGATCTGGAGAGCACACGTGCGTCCTGTGAGGATCTGGAGAGCACACGTGGGTCCTGTGTGGATCTGGAGAGCACACGTGGGTCCTGTGTGGATCTGGAGAGCACACCTGCATCCTGTGTGGATCTGGAGAGCACACGTGCGTCCTGTGTGGATCTGGAGAGCACACGTGCGTCCTGTGTGGATCTGGAGAGCACACGTGCGTCCTGTGTGGATCTGGAGAGCACACGTGCGTCCTGTGTGGATCTGAAGAGCACACGTGCGTCCTGTGTGGATCTGGAGGGCACAGGTGCGTCCCGTGTGGATCTGGAGGGCAAACGTGCGTCCTGTGTGGATCTGGAGGGCACAGGTGCTCCCTGCACTCTCTTCTGCCTCCACTGTGGTGTGGTCTTCAGTGTATCATCTGAGAAGCCTGATTGCTGGGACTGAGCCTTCTTAGATGCGTCACTGAAGACCAAGGATGTGGGGCATGAAGTATCTCCTGCCTCCACAGTTCCCCAACACACGCTAGAGATGAGGTCTCCACACACAGGCTCATCAGATATGGGGTCTGAAACTTCCATGATTGCCCACCACCGCCCCGCAGCAAGGGCCGTACTGAGCTCATCTGAGTATTCAGCAGATGAGGACTGCTCCGCACTCTCAAAAATGGTGGACATGGTAGACATAAATTTGATGATGAAAGATGATCTAGAAGTGAACAATACTTTTTGCAATCTATATCTGTGAAACACTATGAAACAAAGAGAAAAGGAAGAGATGAGTTGAGTAAACATACAGTAAAGAACCTGAAAGCTTGTTTTCTTAAGCCCAACATATACTAATGTTGTCTGCACTGCAATTTTTGTTATCTGCGGGTCCACGAACACCTGTGTGCAGCCCAATTTTTGTGTTCACACTGATGGTGCATGTACAATAATGCATACGAAGAATGAAGAATGCAGACACAACTCAGTGCTGCTTGTAGATAAATAAGCAATTGTGCTGTACATTTGTCGAACTTGTCCATCCCTAAATTTCTGTGCAGACAAAAGCAGAAAATAAAGTTTACCTGGGCCTTTAGTTTTCTAAAAAAATTAATTAAAAAATTTGCCTATACAATGTATGCCCATTGGCGGTCCGTCAGATGAGCCAAGGATGGCTACGAGAGTAATTAAAATGTATCCAAAAATCAATGAAGCTGAAAAAGGTTTTTTTTTTTTTTTTTTTTTTTTTTAAATCAATTTCTTTACCAATGTGCATAACTCAGATGCAGTGCACATAATGTAAAAGCATATTATAATTTCCTATGTCCCACAGGCAAATTTTCGACTTCACAAATCAGCTTAAGGTCAACCAGCTTTCAGTATCACTTCAATGTGTAGTCAGATCTGCTATTGGTTGGTCAGTGAAATATAAATTATCAACAATTGTATAGAAAAAAATGGTTTGATGATTCTTGATTTACATGTCAGCCCAGCCTCCCATTTCCACTCAATTCGCCACTGTGTAGGATGCCTATTTATTTGCCTAGCCTAAATGTACAGTAAATCGAGACAATACAGATTCTTATACGAGTTAGGAAAATATTAAAATTCAAATCCCCAAACCCTGTGTAAAAAGCGTACTCACACACACTCGCCGACTCGCTACAAAATTGCACAAAGCCGCTGCACTCAATAAACTCACCGAACGTTCTAAGGAATGCGGCGATCATTATGACGTTAATCGACCAAACGAGTCTGAGTGATGGGAGACCTAGGCTGTTTAGTTGGATTAAAACTTGCAATACAAATACAAAGAGTGACTAAGCATTATTAATTTATGATTGGATACAAAAATTAGCGCTGTTTATTATTTATATTATTTTTAGCCTTTCCAGCTGATGCATAAAGTGCTTTCCCGAAAAGCAGCACGATACTGATTTTATAAAATTTAAAATAAATAGCCTACGTTAAGGCTGATATCGCCAGAAAATAGCCTAGTTCAAAAATAAATCGTTGCACATCTCCTGTCCTTGACCTGAAAATTTTCCAGCAGTTTAGCGGCTTGAGATCTCTGAAGCGACAGAGGAGCCGAAACATAACGATGTATATTGTCCAAAAACCTGCTTGAGCTTTTTAAAGTATAATTGTTTATTTTATTATAATGTATTGATTGAAAAACGGATAATATAATTTTATAATATTAATATAAAAACGGATGTTAAATATTAAAATTCAGCTGTCCATAGAAAAGCAGTGCAGGTTAACATAACATTTCGTTTGCAGCTGAATATGAATTATTATGGGCTGCTGGTGGTGCTTGAGACTATATTTGTCATTTTGTGTTTCTGTGAAAAAAGCTAACAATAATGAGGGTATATGATCTCTCTGCAGGTGGTGGGCATTCGCAAAATTGTCTCATCCCATAAATTTTGCGTCTGCAAGGGAAACTCCTATAAATGCATATTCAATTAGGTCAGCCGCAAAAATAACCCTGTCCACGCCTTTTCAGCGCTAACTGACAGTAGTGCTTTCAACGCCAAAAGGGCACTAATATTAAGGCATAATATTTAGTTTTTTTGCACACACACACACACACACACACACACACACACACACACACACACACACACACACACACACACACACACACACACACACACACACACACACACACACACACACACACACACACACACACACACACACACACACACACAAAGTATACATATATAGGTTATATATACTGCAAAAAAGTGATTATTTTAACCCTCATTCTGTCTGAAATGGTCAGTTTTTAAAGGTCCCCATATAGCTGAAGTGCCTTGGCAGCTTTATATGATGCATTGACTTAATTTCCACTGAAACAGGAGCTAAGGCGGGACATATTGAATGGCTTTTCAAATAGCCAATAGCATTTAGTTTACCTCACAGACTGCAATTCGTACTTGACAGCACAATGCAAGCGAATCTGAGCGCTGATGATACGTTGGAATCAATAGTAGAGATGTCAATAAATTCTAGCCATTTCATTCCTAACAAACGTACAGTTAGAAAACGGAATAGAACTCGAGCAACCCAACACACATCTCCAACCAGTGGCGTTATTTTACTTTAAAAAGTGGGTGGGACAGGCGTGTGGGGTGTGG
This sequence comes from Siphateles boraxobius, assembly GCF_051911475.1. Taxonomy (NCBI): domain Eukaryota; kingdom Metazoa; phylum Chordata; class Actinopteri; order Cypriniformes; family Leuciscidae; genus Siphateles; species Siphateles boraxobius. The sequence goes on from NW_027508876.1 coordinate 14,133,948, forward strand.
GGGGGAGGAAGTTGCTATACAATGCTAAGATATAGCTATGTACAATATATGTGTACAATAACAATTTTCAGAAAATAAAACATTACGATGTCCAGAAATCAATTTCAATAGTACATTGGGTTCAATTTGCCATTTAATGAGACCTACTAATATATAGTTTTGCTCTGCAACGTGTCAACGATGGCCGCTTTGGCCAGGTGGTTTTTATAGTATAGGGGGCGGGACGCTTTACATTCTAAAGAGCTTTTGATTGGACAGAAGATGAGAAGCTGAAGTCCTTGGTGACGTCATAAATATCCATGAAGTTTTGAATGCTTATATCTCCTAAATGCAAATTTTGTCATTTGCTTGGAAGACACCAGCGTATTCATAAACTTAAGCCTAACATATTCATACTAAAAGCTACAAAACCTACATTTTGATTTCAGGGGGGCTTTAAGGGCGGCTCCTTTAAGGCTTGCCAGTAAACGGCCACTGATATAATTGGCTAACGTTATTACATAAGAAACTCTATCAACCTCAACTCAACTCGCTATTGCACGCTAGTAAGTGTTTTGAAAACATTATCCGTATAAAACTTGAACCTGCTGTCAGATCCAATAATACAGCTGACTGCTTATAATCTTTCAACAAGAATTTCTTTGCGAAATCTCAATTACACTGCCTCGCTTACAAAACAAAATGTTTCAACAAACATATCCTCTGACGCGAGCCAGGACGCCTGTATCCAGTGCAGACAGTGTAAGTGATTATAAAGGGTTCTATTTATGGCAAGCCGTTTTAACTTTTATTCATTTCCAGGATATGAATTGTTGATTTCAACAATTCAATTGTTGATACCAACAATTACATTTTTGATATCAACAATTGGATTCTTGATATCAACAATTGAATTCTTGATATCTGTAATTGTATTTTCACTAGTGAAATGTCACCATAGACTGCCATTCAAAATCAATTGTTGATATAAAGAATTGATTTCTTACTAGTAGAAATATAATTTTTGATATCAATAATTACATTGTTACTAGTAAAAATTTGAATTCCTGATATCAATAATTAAATTGTCACTAGTTGAAATGTATATTCTTGATATGAACAATTTAATTGCTACTAGTAAAAATGTTCATTTTTGATATCTGAAAATGTATTTCTGATATCAATATAATTTCAGATATCTAAAATGGCTTTCTTACTAGTAACAATTACATTCATGATATCAGAAATTAACATTGTTACTAGTAGCAATTCAATTGTTGATATCAAGAATAGACATTTCAACTAGTGACAATTGAATTCTTGATATCAAAAATCAAGGTTTTTACTAGTAAGAATTGTATTTTTGATATGTGAAATTGGAATATCAACAATTCATATCCTGAAAATGAATAAAGTTAAAACGGCTTGCCATATCTATTTGCTTTTGACGTGATGTGACGCTTGTATCCAGTGTAGGATACAGTCAGTTCAGTCTTTCTGCAACTAAATGGCAATGGGCGGGGCCTATAGTGCGATGATGTGTAACTATTCGTGGACATCTTGCTCTGGAGGCAGTCGTATGCAAATGTATTTGCCTGTGTGATGTCACAGATTCTGCAATATCCATACAACCTGTTTTTGGAGCTTGATTAAATAAATACTTTGTTTATAATGAGGAGGATGTTTTAAATTATGAAACTTGCAGGTTTTGATGGTACAAAGACCTCTTGGTAACACTTTAGTTTAGGGTCCAATTCTCACTATTAACTAGTTTAATAGCTTATAAGCATGCATACTACTAGGAAATTGGTTGTTTATTAGTACTTACAAAGCACATATTAATGCCTTATTCTGCATTACCATTTACATCCCTTAATCCTATTCCTACCCAATACCTATATTTATCACTAACTATTAATACGCAGTATTTAGGAGTTTATTGAGGCTAAAGTCGTAGTTAATAGTTAGAATTGTATCCTAATCTAAAGCGTAACCAACCTCTTATATGTCAAAAGACCAAGGCAAATTTGATTTCTTATGTCATGACCCCTTTAGTGTTTTTAAAAGAAGTCTCTTATGCTCACCAATGCTGCATTTATTTGAAACAGTAATACTGTGAAATGTTATTACTAATTTCTATATTAATATATTTTAAAATGTAAATGTATTTTCTGTAACTCTTGATACTTTTTATGGACTCCAAATGTTTGAACGGTATAGTATATGTTCACAGATCAAGTTTAGAAAAGAGCATGTTCTCTTTAGCTTTACCTACTATCATTACAAAATAGCAAAATCTTGTACAGTCTATGTGAGACACTGTGACAATGTGAGCACATAAAATCTGACCTTCCCATGAATAGTTTGATACATTATTTTGAAGCATGTAGGACATTAGAAATTGGCTTGAAATGCAACCCAACTCTATTGCTTGCAGCCGGCTGAAAATATTTGAGATATGATTTATAGTCCAAACAAAGAAAGTTGTGAGCATAAGTTTAATTATTCTTGTAAAACAATTCTGAGTGTTTCAAGGAATTCTAAATGCACTTGAATCATACACAAATCAAACCTTTGTTTCAACAGAAACATATTTGCACACACGCTCCCACGCATAAAACCCACCCATAAACCCACGACTACATCTCACACACACACACACTTTTAACACACATTCAGTTTTGACAAAGATTTTTTTTTTTTACATTGTACTACAAAATCAAATCCTGGACATTAATAGCAATAAAATATCTTACAATATTTGGAATTATTCCCAGAATTCTTTGCACTTTTAGAAACAAGTCCATTATGCCTAAATTATTTTGCTATATTACCGTACAGTAAGTGTTCAAGCAAAGCAGTTGTTTTGTGCCTGTCTGAAATCATGCGTCCTTTATATCGGTGAAATTCACCCAAAGTCTTTCACTAAAGCTTAAACCTGCAGTTAAAAGGTCACCTCAGAGCTGAAAAAGAGGTGTAACAGTAGGCGTAAAAGAGAAATCACAAAACGCCCTGTCCATTAATTAAATGTCAATGATTCTTTTAGCTGAAACACATTTGTATCATCTTTTTGTGCCGGTAGGGGGAGCAATGTGGAATCAAACAAACAACACTTGAAGATCCTGCCTGACACTATATCAATGAGATTTTACAAAATTCTCTGCACAAAATTAGTTGTCTTTTGTGATTTATTTCCCGTTTCTCTTTATTCCTCCATCATCTCATTCCCGCTGTGACGGCACCATCTACCTCTGATGTCATCAATAGCCTTTTGTTTTCATCTCCACCACATCCACGTTCATCCTCTCTCTGTCTTTGTCCAGAAGGTGGTTCTGCGTGTGTTCCCACAAACGTATGGCGCCGTCCCACTGAGTGAACATGAAAGAGAAAAGAGCGCCAATGAGTACAGTGTTGATGCACTTACATCTTTTTGGTATTTAGGGCTGCAACTAATGGTTATTTTGTGGATTAATCAAATGATTATTTTTGCGATTAATTTATTGATGATTTTCTGATAGTCAAATAATCCTAAAATATCACCATATCAAAGATGGTGATGTCCATAACACCAGGAGGACATAACCTTAAAGCGTTACTTCATCCGTCAGATATTTTTAACAACCAACAACAACTTTAAACGCTTTGAAACTGAGTGCAGAGAATACGTCTTAGCCACGTGCCTCGTGGTTCAGTGTGTCTCTTACATTATATGAACTTGACAGACAACTATTTGACGTGGCATACAACTATCTGCATTCCAAGCAAATCGACGTATTTTTGCAATCGACATCATCAATATGTCCACATGTCATAACAGCCCTAATAGTATTAAACAGTGGATTTACTTACAGAGCTGCTGACCATGTTGTTGTGATACGGGTGCCAGCTGACGTCCCTAACACATGCGTCATGATTGGACAATTTGCACACGACGGATCCTGTCAACACATCGTAGACTACAAAAAAGATGAAAGGAAGTGAAATTAAGCCGATCTGAATAATACAACTATTTCGCACTTTTTTATCAACTTACTGACGATTTTGCCTGTTGAACAGCCCGTGTAAATAAACTTCTGTCCAGTGCTGAATTCAGGGGAAAATCGGCACCGAATGAGCGTGTGCAAAACCCCGTGACCCCTGTAGGTCATCACAGAGGTGTCACCGCTCAGCTTATGCCTCTTTAGTGCTGTAGGGCAACAAAATAACGAGTGAAGACAGGAGCTTTGTGTTTATGTGTACAATTAAGGTTGTAAATAAACCATTTTGTCTAGTAGGTCTATTAAAGTTCCTCAAGCATGCTAACCCACCTCTCTGAGGAACCTGCTGCCAGCGGTAGTCCCAGTTCTGTTGTGTTACAGCGAGTCGCGAGGCCGCGAGTCCTTCTTTGGGTGAAAACTTCCTCACGTCCCACAGCTTAATGCTCTGATCTTTGGAGTTGCTGATCAAGTATCGAGCGTCGCCCTTCAGGACAACATATAAACGCTGCTTAATAAGTGTTTGAAGGGAAGCAATTAATGTAGTGCAATTATATTTAGAGGACAATAGCGGGTGTTCTGCAACTGTACAACAGGATTTGAAACTTTTTGATAACAGTTCTGCTCTTTAACTGTTTAATTACCTTCATCTTATTCGCTGTGACATATACTATATGGCCAAAAGTATCTAGACACCCACTGTTTGTTTTTAAGCACCTGGGTGCAGATGGAATAGTCAAAGCCATTAATTAGAAGTGTGTGTCCACATATTTTTGGCATGTAGTTTAAATAAATACTTCAAATTAGGTAGCTACACAAAAGGCTTCTCTGATATCTTCAGTGTACGTTTATGGAGGACCAGGACCACTTAATAACACAAAACAGAAATCAGTCAATCAGTACATTCATACAAAAAAGAAAATGTAATTACTTTTCTAAGTGACAAATATTGTTATACTATTAATAATTACATTAGTAATAATATTCATGTTTTAAAATTTAGTTAAAATGTATTAATAAATTATTATATATATATATATATATATATATAAATATATATATATATTTTTGTTTTTTTTTAATACTATTTAAAAGTTGTTTAAATTAGTTTCATTATTATTCATTTTATTATCCACAATTTGGAAAATGGGTTGTTTACTTATTTTTACATAAAACTAGAACTGTAGAGCACATTGCACTGTGGTGATTTATAACAATAATTTATATTCACACCTGTAAAAGAATTGTGCAGTGTGTTGATGTAATAACTGTATTGTAAATCACAGCGTCTTGACAATGACAGTATGGATTGGCATTATACCTTGCTGTGTATGAAGGTGATTCCATCTCTGTGTCCAGCCAGTTGACCCACAGGCTGTGGTCTGTCTTCTCGGAGTGTACGTCTGTCCCATACCTTACAAAGAGCATCATCACTGCCTGAGAACAGCAGCTGCGATGAACTGTCTGCAAATGCTACAGCATTCACATCATCCTCATGCGCGTCAATCTGAAAGATGAAGAGATTAAAAAAATAAAGAAATACACATGAGTCATTCTACAGTGAGCAAATGCCTGGATAATGTTCTCATTAAATCTATCATGCTTATCAATGATCACATTCAGTTTAGAGCGAAAGACCTTTGCTTTGATGCACTGAGACCGGGAAGCTGTAAAGATTATGCAAGGAATAAGATCACAGGATGGCTGAGATTTATAACAGATTGACAGTAAGGCTAACTTATTTTGATAAAGAAATAATGATCCATTAGAAGGTAAAAATCTTGCACTTTAATCCAAGGGAAAAAAGCCCACAAAGATATTAATTCAGATGCCAATGGAAGAGAAAAAGAAACAAGTGCAGCAGGTGAAAGGTGACAAAACCTTTTTGATTTTTCATTTACTGATGATAGGGTTCTTTTTAATATTCTAAATATAAATTGTATCTGTAGTGCAGTTTTTTTTCTTCTACCACATGTGAACCATACCTTTAGAGTTCTCTTGTTTTGTTCGCGATCAAACACATACAGACAGCCATCGTTTGCACTGTTTGATAGAGATAAAGGTATTTCAGGAAGAGTAGAAGAGTTTTTAGACATACACTTTATTTTTTCCAGGTAAGGTAGGTAGTTATTATCCTTGTTGATAGATAGATAGACAGATAGATGGATAGATGGATGGATGGATAGACTTTGAATCAATATTGTTAAAAGCACTATATAAATGAAGCTAGACTTTGAATCTATATTGTTAAAAGCATTATATAAATTAAGGTGACTTAAAGTCTCTACATGCATGAAAAGAGTATCCAGATATAAATAGTAACGTTGAGTTATTAAAGGACAAGAATAAAGGCCATAGTATAAGATACTGACCCGCCTAAAATCTCTTTTCCATCTGTGGATGCTGTCAGTGAGAAAACACAGAACCTCCTTTCATCAGGACTGAAAGAAGAAAAGACTCCTGTCAGCATCAGCAACATTGAACATGAACAACTTCAGTCATTTGTATGGCAGTTAAATATACTTGATAGGCTATATTGAAACAAATACATACAAATATAAATCTTTGAACATAAGAACGTATTTCCATTCACACAGCTCTACCTTACTAGGGGATGAACAGAGAAAGACCAAACCTCTAAAAGCATAATATTACAATTATGACAGCATTATCACAGCATAGTCACTAAACGTCATGCAATGCAGAGAAGAAGTCAAAATGGTTATGTGAATTTAATGGCAGAGGCAAAAAGACACGCTGGAAAAGTCATCTATTGGCATTATTAGCATATCTGAGTGGTTTTATGACACTTTAATTACAATTTAAATATAGGAGGGTTGCTGTTCTTACATGTCGAGAATCAACAAATACCAGTTCTCTTAGTGCTATATTTTTATTATTCTGAAGTGTGTTATTTCTGCAACAATTCCTTCAGATTTCACTTTGCCAGCGTGTTCAATTTTGGTTAGCTCACAGTCATGTAATGGTTGTTGTGATGAACGGTTATGGAAATCTGTTCTACTGTCTGTCATCCACATGAAGAGGAAGCATATCGGTGATTACCTGAATTTTAATGCTATAATGTACTATGAGGAAACACTAACTTGAGGTCCAGAGCGGTGTGCGTTTCATTGTCCCCATCTACACTGCACACATGAACTAAAGAAAGAGAGAGCACAGACGCATGTGCATTAGAACAGTCAATGACAGTAGTGGCAACAAAACAGCTTAAGTGACCTGTCCCTGTCTTACTGTAGTCAGACCAACTGGAGTAAAGCACACAACGTGCATCAGGTGTAAAACACACATCCAGAATGCTCCAGCCCACGTCTCTGGCCTTCACTGTCTTCTTTAGAGAAAAACGACCCCTACTAGTATCATATAACCTGATATTCTGGTCTATAAAAACGGAGACAGAAAAAAGAGGTTATAAGACATGCACTATCATTCAAAAGTTTGGACTTATTAAATGTTTTTGAAAGAGGTTTCTTAGCCCGAGCCATCGTTTCACAGTAGAAAACTAAACTAAAGAGACTGAACAACAACGAAATACCGGAGTCTGCAACATCAAAAGACATTAAAAAGTGCTTGTGTAAGGGGTTATGAGATAGCCGCCATTTTAGTTTAAAAGAATACAAAGACATTTGATCAGTCATTACTTCTGGAGAAAAATAGCACGGACACTGGACAAAGATTAAACTTTCTAGAGTGCATGTTTCGATCGCCTACATTCACAGCAATATTCTGAAATATTATTACTATTTCAATTTTAATATACTGTAAAATGTAATTTATTCCTGCAAAGCTAAATTTTCAGCATCATCACTATTTCTTATAATTATCTAAGTTGAAAACATTTGTGTTGCTCAATATTTTGGAGGATTGTTCAGGATTATTTGATAAGTATAACGTTTATTTGAAATAGAAATATTTTGTAATATTATATATGTATTTATTGTCATCAATTTATAACAATTTGTGTTAATATCAATTTAATGCATCCTTTTTGAATACTGACCACAAACTTTTGAAATGGTAGTGTAAATAAACTCAAATTAAAAACATTTACACCACAGGACTTTTAGTAGAGCTTAGTTATGCACTTGAACATGTCTGAGATGTGCATTTGGAAAATACTAAGCATAGAAAAATAAAAACTAATAACAAAGTCTTGAATTGCAGTTTCACCTTGGCATGCAGACAGGAACATGTTTCCCTCATCACTGTAGACTCCACAAAAAACTTTCTGCTGGTACGTGTCCTTGTATACCACATGATTGGGCAAGAAGCTATGAAGAATTAAATATGGATTACTACATGTATGCAAAGACTGATACGTTTTAGAAGCAGAAAGAATTTGAAATGTCAAAACATCTGTTCCAGTGTATCTCTGAGTATCTATGCCAAGTTGCATAAAGCACCTTAAGGCAGTGTGTCCACCAAAGCGTTTTTTCACGGTGCTGGTGTAAAATTCCAATTGTTTTCAATGGGAGCGCCACGTTTTTTAAACGCCATGAGCGTAACGAGGCGCTGAGCGCGTATTTAACGCTCAAGTGCTGAGCGCCCGGCGTTTTTTCTGGTCGCCGAGAGTTGAAAAATGTTCAACTTTGGGTAAAACGCTGCGCTCATCACTGTCACTTTTTACACAGCCGTCCAATCACAGTGGAGGAGGGGCGGGACAAATACCACACTGACCAACTGTCACAACATTCTTTCTGTACAAAGACATCAACCAGCAGAGCTAACCGAACAAAATGGATGAAAATAACTTTTTAGTATGAAAAAAATTATCTGCGAAATCAGTTAAAAGTAAACGGTGCTGTGGATATTCTGTATCATAGCAACAAATCGTCTCAAGTGAAAAAACGCAGCGCTGCCAAAACGCTCTCAAGCGCCCACAGCTGGGCGTTTTCAGCCGGCTAAAAACGCTTTGGTGGACACACGGCCAGTGACGGCCTAAGTGTAATCGCTTAAGATCGCTTAGGTTTGCTATATACTTAAGGGTCTTGCACTAAATAACCAACAATATTATTGACTCCACTGACACTATTGAATAATATTTAAAATATGCACTATTATTGTTGTAGCATAACACTTACTGTGTACGGATACGGCTGCACTCTCCATGAGAAAAACTTGACCCACGACAACGTCCCTGTTCCCGCTTTAAAAAGAAATACACAGTTAGATTATAGGAAATTGTACACTTCTGAACTCAACTATGCATACTTTTTGATAATTTGGCTGCAGCCACATGCGAAAATATAAATTTTCTGTATTTGTTATCAGAAAAATCACAAATCTGTAATAAGAAATAAAATAGGCCTAGCTGATAATTAAAATAACTTAGACTCATTGTATTGTTAGTAGAAATATCCTGTAAATGAAAGATACACAAGTATAAACCCATCTTACCTCGGCCAGCATATGTGTGAAACTGTATTTGCCCTTTAAGCCTGAGGAAGCAGTGGCAAGCATGATCTGAGTGTGGATCTCACTGCGGTCCACTTCCTGTGTGTCTGGTTGGGCATCCACTGAGTGAGAATAAATAAGGCATAGTAAATTACCACAGAAGTGTGTATTCAATGGTATTCATGACACCATTTCTCACTTTTATAGACTGAAAATTAGGCCAAAGAGGCTGTTGATTCTTTTAGATTTTGTTTTCCTTCTTCTTGATTATTTTAGATTCTTTATATTAATGGTTGTATATATCCTTGCAAACGATCCTCACTTTTCTAAATAACAACGAAGGCTGGAATGGAGTCTGTGCACACCGAGATTGATTGCTCCACATTTAAAAAGTCTGGTTCATTGCTTGCTGTAATATTGCTGTAAGTACCTACAGAGTGCTATCAGAGATCCTCTGAAACCCTCGTTTATGTATCAGCAACAGCATATCTTACATGCTCACAGCAGCGTGACTGTGTATCTATTGGCAGTAGCAAGTCCCGTACTTGCTCTGCAGCAGCAGCAATAACCAACAGCAGCATAGCAGATCTTGTCACCAAGACCCAATACATTACAATTGCCATACTCAATAACATGCTAAAACTATTCCAAGAGTTGTCATGATTAAAACATATATATAATTAACTAATGTAAACATAAAATTTTATTATATTTTTTAAAAAAAGTGTTAAAAATGAGTCCCAGAAGCTTTAAATAACTTTAGCGTAAGCATGGGTTATATTAATATCGTTTTGTCCTGCTGTGGGACACTTCCTCAAGATTTAATTTTGTGCTTAGTTTTCTAACAATTTCCATACACTGAGCTAGTAGCAACTAAGTGCTAAATGCGGAGGCAATTGTGCATAGAGTGAATTATACTCACCTGGAGGGTCATATCGATGTCCTAACCGACCATCCCAGGCCCCATCGCTGTCCTCATCAGAGTCTGAATGTGACTGCACAAGCTGCAGTCCTGTTGCTCCACTTCCATGGACCAGGCGCACCTGGCCCCTATAGTAGAGAAAAAAAGGAACACTTTGAAATATCAATTTGAATAACAAAAAAAAAAAAGAGTAACTGGTAGTGTTGCAAAACATGTATAAAATGCAGCCGAGGCAAAGGTATCTCCAAATAAATGTCGTATGGGTTATGTATATTTACCTCCGCAGTAGGTATGCCAGAACTTGAGCTAAATCAACGTCCTCTTCAGATTCTGACTGTCTCTCTGCCTGTGTGCGACCCGTCTGATTAGAATTCTGGTTGGGTTCGGGTTCTGACTGGTCTGGGTTGTTACCAGAACCCCGACCGGACATCCCAGAACTGGACTGAGAGCCCATAGACTGATTGTCTGGAAAAAAATATTTATTCAGCTATAAGCAATACAGAAAGTCACATTCATCACATAGAAAATAAAAAAATTAATAATAAAAAAAAACAAGATAAAGAAGCAAAATATATTCTAAATAATGCTAGGGTTTCCTTAAAGATATTGAACATCATATTTTAGTGATACTGCAAATAAGAGGACATCATATATATATATGTATATAAATATATCACGACAAAATGAACACTGATGTAGTGCATTAATTGTGAGGTGTGTCAGTATTTTTGTCTTAAGGAATTTTAACACTAAACAAATGCTGACATGCAGCTGACAAACGTCTGTGATAGGACTGACAGCCGACTATGCTAAAATGACAGGCTAGAATTGAAAACAACAATTGACATGGGGCGAACACTTCATATAGTGGTTGCATATTTACAAACTAAGAGTTTAAAAAAGCAAAATACGTAAAAGTATCCTAATTACACCAAATATCCATCCAAAACAACCTTTTGTTTATAAGCTAGCGCTTACGCTAGCACACTGTAAGCGACCTACAAAGGAGAGAGACACCTACCAATTTATTTGATAACAGCGCTTTGACAGCTCTTTCACTCCTTTGTTTTCTTCCTGCAAAACCTCGGTAAGTAACCACAAAATAGTGTTGTCAAAAATTAAGCTTGTAAACGTGGGAGTTCAGTATCCTGAGCGCTTCTATTTCCATGAGTTGTTTTCAAGATTCTCCTGGTTCGTAACGCGCCATGTTGTTTACGGTCTCGAGACTCGCCTTCCTCTGGTCACATGACACACTCAGAGCAAACAGAAAAATAATAGAAACAGTACATTGACATAAGTGAATGTAGTTCATTGACAGTGAAGCCGTGTATTTTGAAAATATTTATTTTCCCTCCATAGACCTTTAGCACTATAATACAAATAGGCAGAAATAGCAATTATTTTTTGCTTTGTCATAATGAGCTCCCAAAAATCCAAATGTGCTATTCATCTCCTACTCAAAAATGTCAATTAAGTGATAAACTATGTTTAGAGAAACTAGCTACACTACACTAAGCTGTACTTGATAAAAAATTGCTTACTTTCTTAAACTAACATATTTGTAGCTTTAATAAATAGGCCTAAAAACATTAAATAGTACAGCCTTCTGGATGTACTATAGAAAAATAATTAAAACAGATAAATGGTCAATTAATCAGGAAAAACAACATAGAAGAGAAGTTTTAGCTACTAAACAGCCTACTTACAATAACAAAAAAAGATCGAGATGCATTGAATTTAAATAGTTTTTTCACAACTGCTATAGGCAGTCCAGAAACATGGATTGGCATCAGCCTTTTTTGCCCTAGCATGGATAATGGGTCCAGAAACATAAATACCCATTCAGTCTACAGTCCTGCTGCTGAAAAACATCTATTGCCATTTACGGTGCAAGCTCCCCCACACACTATTTTTTTAGAGCAAGACAATTATTAACAACACATCAACACATAATTATTAAGGACCTAGTAGCAAAAGTCAAAAGATGCATCTCAAAATGCCATTTTCTGTTTTGAAAGAAAAAGACCAGGATGAAGATGAATGACAACACAATCACTTCTCAGCAAGACTAAAAATCACCAGTCACCATTAAGGGGAACAATTGCTTTGCAAATACTGAGTAGCAGTGACCTATGGTTGGCATCAGACTGACTCCATCAGACGCCATAAGTCTCGACTCTTTTGGCTGAAAGCATTGTTGACACAACCAGAAACAGAGTGAAATATACATTCCCACACAGTCCTGTTAACGCTGAATACACTTTTAAGTTCAAAGCAGCAGTCCACAACAGAGAATCTACAGGTGAAATTTTACTTTAAAAAAATATCCTCCCCAAAAATCTATCAATTAAAAAAAATTTAGTTTTTGTGTGGAACATTTACGCCTATTTACTTATTGTCCAAAATATTCAATTCATATGAAAAACCCCCACCAACAATACTGTAAGCACAGTCATGAAAATGCGGTATTTAATTGTAACCAATAATGCTAAGTATGGAAGGAGAAATGATATCTAAATTTCTTAATTAAATAGATTTTATATTAGGCATAATTTTTGAAATGTATGTTGCTAATTCTGTTTTTAGTATAGGTAGCCTACAATTTGCACCCTCTGCTGGTCTTTTTTTTCTATTTAGAGTATGTTTCATTGACCTATAGTGGAATATCTGGTCTATCTGTTTTTATTTGGAGGGTATTATTTTTATGTGAAGGTTTAGGAATATTCAATACCAGTTTGTGTTTTTGACCTTTGTTCCTCTAGGTACCTAGGTTCCTCTTACCTACTAACTAACTAACTAACTAACTAACTAACTAACTAACTAACTAACTAACTAACTAACTAACTAACTAACTAACTAACTAACTAACTAACTGAATCTGCAGTGTGTTTAGACTTTTCTGAGCTTACCTTTGTTAGAATTACTTGTATCAATATATAAATATTACATAATTATTTCAAGTTATTTTAATTCATCTATAATGTTTCTGAAGATTATGCAAAACGAAATCTCGTTTTTGAATTTCAGACACCAATGTTCAATTACACATAAGGGGACTTTTATTTGTGAGGCACATTTTTGAACCGGAAGTGCTCAGTTGTAATCAGCGCCCGTGTTTCTCAACTTGTTTTACTGTTTTAAATTCGTGGTAAGTGTGACAGTTGTACATTTATTATTCACAATGTAGATTTGTATTAATTGATCCATTCAGATAAGAAACGATATGATATTGCGATTTATCGTTTAAACAAATTATTTGTTAAAACCCCCCTGCTATTTACTGTTGTGACCGTGACAATGTTCTCGAATGAGACTGTTTATAAAGAATAAGAACAGATATGAAATGACCAAGTACAGCAAAAGATAAAAGTTACATAAACTAGCCAATATTTTGGGAAGTCTTACGGGTTTTTTTGGTTACTGTTCACACGTTAATAAGTAAAAAAAACGTAACAATTAAATACAATAAGGTTTCATTTGTTAACATTAGTTAATGTATTAACTATTACGAACTAACCATGCGCAATACATTTGTTACTGTATCTGTTATCTTTGTTAACATTAGGTAATAAAAATAGTTCTGTTGTTCATCGTTTGTTCATGTTACTTCACAGTGCATTAATTAATGTTTAACTTTTGATTTGAATAATGTATTAGTAAATGTTGACATTTTCAAAGATTAATAAATGCTGAAGAAATGCAGTTCATGTTAAGTAATGTAGTTAATTAATATGAACTAATGAAAACTTATTGTAAAGTGTTACCAAAAAAACTTTCTATTTCTCTCTCCTTCTCATATGCTGACTAATAATAATTGATCCCTTAACCTATGCAATAATCCATAATCCTAATGTTTTGTTCTGTTGTTTGCAGGAATAACACAGTGCCTGTGAAACAATGGGTTTGTATTGGACTTTTATTTATTTGCAAATAGGAAACTGTAATATCTCGATCAGCTTGTGTGCTATTTGCAGATGCTTTTAATGGTTGGATTTTCATCAATTCATTATTCATCCATTCATTATTTTCATAATTATCTCTTCCTGGTAAATGTGCTCATTTGCATGAGTCGTTTAGCTTCCATTCCCCCCTAAAGTGTTCAAATACCATTTTCCAGCAGATATTGAAGAAAGGACTTTTGGTGGTTGTGAGGGCCCAGATGCCATGTATGTAAAGCTGATCTCTTCAGATGGGCAAGAGTTTATTGTGAAGCGAGAGCACGCGTTAACCTCTGGCACAATCAAGGCTATGCTGAGTGGACCTGGTGAGTATGGAACATGTTCAAAGTCCTGCTGTGATGAAACAGTATTTGTTTATTGTGGAATTCTTCCATCACTCCATTTTTTGTGATATTTGATTAGTATGAGGAAGTTCTAACATTTTGCATATTTACTTCAAGGTCAGTTTGCTGAAAATGAAACCAATGAGGTGAACTTCCGGGAGATCCCGTCTCACGTTCTCTCCAAAGTTTGCATGTATTTTACCTATAAAGTGCGTTACACCAACAGCTCAACAGAAATCCCAGAATTCCCCATTGCTCCTGAGATTGCCTTGGAACTGCTCATGGCTGCAAACTTCCTGGACTGTTAGATATGAATAGGAGTATGCGATATGCTGTGACCGACATTCATGCCATTTGGTTGCCATATATGTTCTAATGATTTATTTTGAGTGTTTATTTATAAATGATTCGCTTTATTGATAAATTTAGTTTCTTTGTTGTTGTTATGTTGTACTTTGAAATGACTAGATAGTTTGTTTTGTATGCAGAGTTTTTAAATGCCGTACATTCATTTTGTATTTGCAAGTCATTTGCAGTTGTCCTAGTCTCAAAAACAAGGAATAAATGTGGATGAACCAAATGTATCACTGTCACACCTCATTTTGTTTTGGCTGTCTTTCTGTTTTACAGCAGACAAAATACAAAAAGTCGTGCTTAAGTGAACACGGGGTAAAGGAAATATCTTTTTATATTTATATATACTTCAAATAATGGCATGATTGTAACATTAAAAGGATGAACAATTAAAAAGATACTTTACCAGAAATAACATCTTAAAAGTTGTTCCAAACTGATGGCTTTCTTTCTTCTGTAACTAATGAATTAATAGACACTAATATTTATTAAAACGGAATAGATATTTATTAATTATAACTATTCAAAATAAATAAATATTAATAATTAAAAGTCTACTTCACCTGAAAAATAAATCTTAATTTGAAAGTTGTTCCAAATGTCAATTTCTTTTTACAAAATAATGTACATTTATATTTATCAAAAAAATAATAGATGTGTATTAATTAAAACTATTCATAATAAGAAACAATTATTAATTCATTCATAATTAAAAAGTAAAAATATAATCATTTTTAAAAAAAGCAAGTCCTTCCAAACTGATTTGACTTCTGTGACAGAATAATAAAAAAGTAATAGACATTTATTTTTATTAAAAATAACATTTATTAATTACAACCATTCATAATTAATAAATAAATTATTAACTAAATGATTAAAAAAGAATACTTAAACCAAAAATGAAAAAACTCTAGCCTATCTTGAAAGTCAGTGGAAACCGTCTATGGTCGAAACCTGGTCGAAACACATGTGACTTTCTTTTGAATAATGAATAACAGATTAACTCAATAATAGGCATTTATTATTTATTATCGCTATGATTAATTCAAATTGAACTAGTATTCATTTATAATAATAAAGAGTCAATAATGTATGGGGTAGATTTTGGACTATCATTCTATCAGAGCGTTATCAGAACATAGAAGCTTTCGGGTGTCACGTGACGGTGACGTCAGTCGCCCTGCGTTACTGTGCGCCACTGATGCAGGGGGATCCATCATGGCGTCGATGCAGGTAAGATCACAGCTGACATCTAACCCTGTTTAATCTATCAATCACTTCTTGATCAGGTGTCGAGTGTGTTGTCTCTGATAGTGTAAATGGTGTTTTTTGGATACGCCTAATAAGGGGATCGAATATTGCTGTGTTATTTCTGAAATCATAACTTGTCCTCCTCGCTGTTTCTGAGCTGCCAGGGTGAGAATTATCGGTTCTTTAAAAGCAACAGCTGGCGAGCAGGACTCACATAAACTACTGATTCACCACAAACACAGTGAATGTTATGTGTAGAATCAACGCGTTCTTACTAGAACTTTCATGTGTTTGCTATATTAATTGCTTGAAATCATGATATCAATGTCTAATTTATTTTTATCCAGCCTTGCAAGGTTATTTGTGACTGCAGACATTGTTACATTTTCATTCAACTTGACTTAATATTTTTCAGCATCACGTTTTACGTTGTATAGAATATTGGAAGTTACAAAAAATATGCAATCTTTTTTGCCACAGTTATATACATAAATATACAGACATGCACATGCATATAACTTATATACACACACATACACACAAAATATATATTTATAAACTTTTGTTTGACGCAATTAATCAATTTGATAGCACTAATATAATATCTACATTCAAATGAATGTACTGAAACTGTGAATTACAATAGTTAAAAAAATATTATACTGTGATGTTGCTAAGCTCGACTTAGTGCTGTTAAATCGATTAATCGCATCTAATATAGATTTCATTGACGTAATATTTGTTTGAAAACTATATATATATATATATATATATATACAAAAACCTTTATCTTAGATGTGATTATGTCTATATGTAATAATATGTTCTTATGACTTAAATTGATTAATGCTTAATTTGAAGAGCTATTTTGGACTGATATATTCCTGGCATATTCTTTAGATTAAGGGGTTTTATTTAATTAAGAACCTCTGCTTTAGATTCTTTTTTTCCCTTCCTTTGTTAAATACTGTCTTTCTCTCTATTTCTCAACAGAAAAGATTACAGAAAGAACTGCTAGCCTTGCAGAATGATCCACCCCCTGGAATGACCCTAAATGAGAAGAGCGTACAGAACACCATCACACAGTAAGGCCAACACTTCCCGACTCTTTGTTTAATCTTATACCATGTGTGTGATCAAGGTGTACTTATTAACAGGCTAAATTTCTCAAGCCGCCCTGTATCAGGGATTGTCATATTTAAAAGTGAAATATGACTCTTTGAATTACGCTATTGTTGTCTTGTCAGGCCTAGAAAACGCTCACCCATTGTGGGCATGTTTTCTAAATTTTAAACAAAACATTTCCCATGTGGTGTCATTTGTAAGGCTGCTGTGCCCAATTTATAGTGATGTCTGCTCTGACTAATCAAAAATTAAAGCTCGAGAGGGTAGTATTGCTGTAACAAACCTTATTGACCTCTTTTTGGCTTGTGCATGGTCGTATCCGTGTCTAGGAATATATAGCAGTCTTTTGAGAAAAACTGTAACAAGACAAAAAAGGTGCATCACATTGTTCCAGAAAGGATTACTTATCTGAATCTCAATATAACCAGTCTTGTGCATAGTGGTGCATCTATTTGGAAACGAGCTGACTTAACATACTATATGTGTTTATATCTGTCTGTGCTGCAGCAATGAGAATAAATGATTGACATAATTACTCGGTTTCAGAAAGCTAAACTTTGACAGCAAAGGGTTATAAATGTATTTTTTTCTTTTACGTAACTCTGGTCGGTATTATGGGAACATAATGTAATGTGGGTTAGCCTAGGATTTTTATTCATCCTTGTAGCCTTGTCTTGGTTCGAGTCTTGTCAAAGAAATGTCAGGTATGAGCTATGCCAAACGTGTTTGTCCTGACTAATCAGTGTAATTATGTTTATTGTTGTCCTTCAAGTTTTTTGGAGGATGTTCTCTGTGATGTAGATTTGATTTGAGGGCAGTTGTGGTGGGTTGAAACAAGCTCAACCAAATCCAACCTTGGTTTAAGATGCATTTGAACAGTATTACCTGTAGTGATTTTTTGATAACTCCTCACATCATGGTTATACAATATAATTCCAAATATTTTAGATAACTCCAATAATTGTGCTGTTTAAATTTCAATCACATATCGGAGGGATGCTCCGATCGATCGGCCGCTGATCGGTATCGATAATCACGTTTTTTGGGTGTATGCATCTCAATCAGCTCCCTAGTTTAGTTGTCTGGGAACTAATTAGGGCGTCTGCCATTAAAGTGCTGTCTCAATCACAAAATCCTTCCAGTGCACTGGAACATTCCCTAAAAAAAATCCCACAATTCATCTCAAAAACCAGGGAGAATCAATGCTCACTATGCTCCCTTACCGGAAATTACGTCAGATTTCTGAAGCATCAAATCTAAAATGCACTTAATAAATATAATGAAACGCATTAATTATGGTGCACTCTTTGGGAAATCTTGTTAAAGCCAAAATTTATTGAAAACATTTAATTCTGAATAAAATGTAGCGTCACATTCTTTGACAAGCAAACATTGACAAGCAAACATTTATCGCACTATCTAGATTCGAATTTTGGTCAAATACATGCTATTTTCGATGTGTATAAACATAATAGGTGCTTCAAATGGTTATTCATATTTGCATTACTTTAACAACAAGACAAGGCAATGTAGCTGTTGTGGAAATAACTAATAAATACCAGTCAAAGAAGCAATCGTTCTCACCTCTGCTATGTTTAAAGGGGCAGTATGTAATATTGACAGCTAGTGGTTGGGTAATAAATGCACCCTAGTGAAATGGGTACTGCAGTACAAGTTTTTTCCCCGCCCCCACCTCCTTAGACTCGATGCGGGTTGCCAGATTGAGGACACACAACAGGAGTGAGTACAATTGACAATGGAAGGTGAGGAGACTGATGAGGTCATTTATCCACGTTTTAATATGCTCCCGTTCATAGATTTATTTTTTGAGCCAGTTCGTTAGCTGGCTTCCATAACTGGAATACGCTGCGTTTTCCGCCTACTGGCAACCCGGGGTGTCGAGATACTATTGGATAAGTTGGCATTCTGACATTCTGACAGAGTGCACATTTCAAAGTAAAATAACTGGCTGTAGCATTATTTTTCAGAGAAACGAGTTTGGGAACTTAAAATTTATGATGATAATAATAAACCTGATTTTAAATAACGCCTTTTAAATGTTTCTTATTAAAGCGCTTTACACAGAAAAGATACAATGTAAAGGTAAAAAGTAAATGCATAAATAAGAGAAATAGAAACATCGAAACAATAAACTAAACGTACTGCAAATATACAATATACAAAATATAAATATGCAAAATATACTAATACGCTACAAAATCACATATAAGCAAGTCTCTGTGTTTTAAGCAAGGCAAGTATGTTTAAGCAAGCATGTTTAATCTCATATGGAAGAGAGTTCCAGAGTTTTGAAGCAAGGGAAGAAAAAGCCTGGTCACCCATAGAGCACAAGCGAGTTGAGGGAACAACTAGTCCTGGTCCCTGTCAAGATTCTAGCAGCTGATTTTTGGACGTATTGCAATTTATTTAGGGTATTTTTCAAGGCCCCATGCAAGCAAAGCATTTCAATAATCAATAGGGGAGAAAACAAATCTTTTGATACATTTTTCTGCCACAGTAAATGATTACATGGAGTGCAATCTTGCAATATTTCTGAGATGAATACGTTTTAAGTGTTCTGGACATGAGGGACACATGTTAAGTCAAAAATCACCCCCAAGTTATTTTTTTAAAACTTTTTTTTAAGCATTAAAGATCTGGCTTTCTATGTTTTATCTCTGTTCAGGCAAAGACAATTTTTTATCCCAGAAATGAAGTGTTCAAGAAAAAAAACAGCAACATGATCACCCGGTTTTGAGTGAATGTAAATCTGGGTGTCATCTACATACAAGTGAATCTTAAGTCCAAGAGATCTTAGGAGCTGACCAAGAGGAAAAATATACATGTTAAAAAGTAATGAACTCAGAGTCGACCCCAGGGGAACACCAAATTTGACTGAGCTAATTTTGGATTTGGGTCCACCCATGGCAACAAACTGCCTACGGTCTGAAAGGTAAGACTAAAACCAGTTTAATGCAGTCTAGCCAAACACAGATTCCATACGAGTGAGTAATCTGGAATGATAGACAGTGTCAAAAGCCGCACTGATGTCAAGAAGAATCAGAATTAACAGGCAGCCCGTGTCCGCAACAATTAACAAATAGTAACCTTCACTTATGCTGTTTCAGTGCTATGATATTTGCAAAACCCAGATTGAAGGGGCTCAAACAAATTATTTGGTGTAAGATGAGTATACATTGGGGATGGTACAGTTGTGGAGATTAGAAATGGGATGATAATTATTGAAATTGTCCAAATCGACATTAGTCTTTTTTTGGTACAGGTGTAACGGCAGTCATTTTAAAAGCTGCTGGCAGCACACCAGAGTGTAGAGAGTCGTTTAAAATACTCAAAACAACAGCGCTTACAGCGGCAAAACATGCTTTAAACAAACAAATTGGTACAGGATCAACTATTGAGGTGGCAGCCTTCATTTGTGAAACTTTGCCCAGATATATCAAATGAAGTGTGAATAAGTTCTGAGAGCAAGTAAATGTGCCTTATCAATCTTGGAGCTGTGAAAATTATCACAGAGATTAGCAACGGGTTTTTTGGAAGACCTGTTACCTTTAAGCAGTCTGTTAATGGCTTGAAACAACTGTCTGGGATTACTTTGATTATTAACAATTATCAGCAAAAAATATTGGGACCTTAAGGATGCAATCTCTGCCTTATATACATTTAAGTGGTCCTCTCAAGCTTGGTGATGTACATTATGGCACTGCCAACTCTGGTATAAAAATTATTTCAGAGTTTCCCATTATTAAATACAACTTGAGAGGGGGGTTCATGTCCAATTTCCGACTAGGAAATATTTCCTTGGCATTAAAACCCCTTAATCTAAAGAATATGCTATAATATATCAGTCAGAAATAGGACTTTAAATTTAAAATGAAAAAGTCATATGAGATATATTATTACTTTTCGAGCAATGGAATATCTCATTCTGATATGAAGGCAGCATTAGTTTGAAGCGCTTTATGTAAAGCATCTCTCATCTTTAAGACAACATAGATAGTGCACTAATCCGCCACCAGCTCAATTTGTGTCCTTCATTAATTTTTAGATGTGGTAGCAGCCTTCATGTACATCGAAATAAACAATATTGTCCAATCCTAGGGGAAAACTTTGAAATTACGTTGCACACACACACAGAAGTTCGCTACGCAAGTGTACTGAATGGAAAGACCTGCACCGATCATTTTCAGTACAATTACACTCCTACTACCTATAATGGCATCTTCTCTCATGTGAAGTAATGTTCCATTCAACTAAGGCAGAAATGTGAGCTCCTGTGCCGACGCAGCACTGATGGTCCAGGAATAATTTCACTTTGCCTCTGGAATGTTCTCACTCTTCTGTAAACAAACTGCTGCGGTTGATATGATAATGCTGTGGCAGGAAAATGGCATTGTGGATGTCACTTTATCTGACGCTGCAGTTACATGCAAGAATTTTCTGTTTTCGGTTTTTCTGACATTGATATTGCAAACTTAAATGTATGCTTGTACTAGGGGTGTGCTTCTACTAAATTAACTTGTGATTCATGAATTAAATATGGTTAAATCTGTTAATAATATATTTTTAAATGCATATATATATATATATATATATATATTTATTTGTTACATTTTAGGCTAACATGTCAACATGAGAAATTATCTCATTATATAATGTGGTGCATTTCTGTTCCCAAAAACTGAAGTTCATTCATTTAACCAAATTTATATCGCCCTCTGTGCCAGATGTTTCCTTCAGTGATATCAGGCCTTGTATGCTAGTAATCTCAGTGTGAAATGCAGAGGAATTAGTGAAGGACACACATGTGAGCTGTGAGCACAAAGTGATATATCCCAGTGTGTCCCATGTAGTCAGGAAAATCCCTTCCCTCTTTAGTTCTCTGTCCATTTTCACTCTCACTTAAATACCTTTGTTACTAGGAAAGGAAGGCTTGTCAAATTGCTCTCTATAAGTTTATAATAGCCGAAATGACTGAAAATTGACCTGAATATCCCAGAGCGGCTTGGGTCAAGGATTTTCTGCCAGAAAGAGACATCATCTGTTTGACCTCTGACATAGTGACGCTTATTGTTTAGTTCTGGATATTCAATGGTTGTCTTGTCTTTCATTGCTCATTATTTTGCTACTTCCTGTCTCTCTCTTTTTATGGCTGAAGTTAAACACTCCGCTCGTGGCAATTTCCGATATGGATAACCAAATGTAATGAATTCTTTTTGCTGTGCATGTGTGTGACATGTGAACATAGAGCAGGATAGAGTACAAGGGGGAGGAAACAGTCAATGTGTTTAACAACATCAGATTGATCAGAGATGCATCAGAAGAAGGGAGACAGATGGCATCAAATACAACATTTTACAGTACCGTATGTATGCCATGTGATACTGTAAACAGATTACCATGGTAGAGACTTCCACGACACTGTAACTCACCCTTGTACAGGTCAACTGCAGTATAGATTTAGTCATATGGCACAGTGAGAACATTTACTGTATTGCCAGCAAACTCTGTTCTAGCACAAAACCTCATGACAGTTTCATAACTTCATCACACCTTTTGATAACAAACTGAATAGATACTATTACAAACATTAGGATTTTATGTTACGTAAGTTAGGTAATGGTATTTTCTAATGTGGCATCTGTAGCCTGTATTGCTGTGATTATTTCAGCAACAAGTGTGATATGTATTTTGCTTTGTTTGCTATTAAATTAACTGATTGTTAAAAGTACTAAATTGAAAGAAGATCGTACTGTTGTGTTTTGGTAATTAAATCAAATGTTCTTATTACATATTGCAAAAATCTTGTGTTTGAACTTTGAAACAATAGTTATGTGGACTGAAATGTGTATAACTTTTATGAAAGCATGGGGATCAGGTTTTGAAAGAATGACTACTATAAGTGTAATCAGTGTGGATTTTTTTACTAAGAGTTTTGAAAATGTAGAAGTTTGGTAAAAGTACCAAAGGGAATTAAAAAAAACTAATGTCTTTCTGTTTCTCTTTACAGATGGATTGTGGATATGGAAGGAGCATCTGGTACTCTTTATGAAGGGGAGAAATTTCAGCTTCTATTTAAATTTAGTGGCCGTTATCCCTTTGACTCGCCTCAGGTAATTCTAAATATTTTTTATTAACTTCTAAATAAAGTGTATTTAATATAGTCAAAATATACATTTTTAGAATATATTCTTAATTGCAAAATTAATAGGAATGAAAGATTTTTTTTTAAAGATTTTTTTGGGCCAAATTTCTGGCCAGTGTTATTTATATACTATTATAGTTTTTATGAACATTTTGAATTTGCTTTTATTTTTATATTTTCAGTTTTCATTTAATAGTTTAGTAGTGCTCATGTATAACTTTTTCTTTTGTTTGAAATATTTGTAAATGGTTTATTTAAATTTTAGTTTTAGTGGTTGTTTTAATATTTTAACCTAAACTTATTTCATTTAAAAATCATTTAGTTTTTTTTCATCTAATATTTATATTTAACATATTTAAGCTTTAAGTTAACAAAAATAATTTTAATAATTTTAGTTTTAGACAACAGTAACACTCGTTTTCCATCTACCATTTTATTATATTTCTGTATGTAGGCAGAGACAAATCATATACACAAGCGTGATCGCTCATGGTAACATTAACTTCTCCTCCATTTGCTTGCACTCAACTACAATCACTCACAGTAGGCGGATAACATGTACCTGCTCATTTGCATAAAATCAAACTTTGTGCATTGCTATACTCACTTTAATATTCATTTGTAGTATAGCGTATATTATAGGGTCAACTAAAGTCTGTTTTGCACCTACAACAGTAAAACAAAAGTAAAAATTTGCACAAGATTGAGCTTGTAGACTACAGATTTAAAGGCCACATTTGAGGGGATTAGCTCTGATCTTATTTTACATATCAGTCCCACTATAAATAACAGACTGGTATAGACCAAATTTGATAAACAAGCTCACACTCCACTTTAGAGTTAAGAACTGCATGACTCTATGGAGGCAGGGACTGTTATAGTCGAAAAAATGCATTAGAACAAGTGACAGAAATGCTGTTGATGGTTTAGAGCTGATACAAAGTCTAAATGGAGCAAAGGTAAGTGTGTGCCTTACTGTATATTCTTAGTCAAATGACTTTTACATGTGATAAAGGAAGGAAGCACTTAAGATTAAAAGTGACTGATGAACATCCTTTTTGTTGCTGAAGTAGCCCTAGCAGAGTTTGTGTGCATTAAGTGCATTTAATCGGAAGTGAGACACTGGCTGTATTATGATCGCGAGTGCTCTATGCTTTTTCGAATGTAAGTCCGGATCTGGCGCCGGCTTCTCATTCAGCCGGCTGTCTCTGTCTCCACCTCCTAATCTAGCGGCCTCATGCCAATTGTGAGGACTAAGCACCGGCTTATGATTTAAAGGGATAGTTCACCCCAAAATTAACATTCTGTCATCATTTGCTGGTCCTTGTGTTGTTCCAAATCCAAATGACTTTCTTTGTTATGTGGAACACAAAAGGAAAAGTTTTGAAGAATGTCCATGCTGCTCTTTTCCATAAAGTGAATGTGGACTGAAACTCTCAAGCTCTGAAAAGGACAAAAATCACCATAAAAGCATAGGGCTGCACAATTAATCGAATTTCTAACTGCGATTACGATTACGGATGTCACGATTACGTAATCGTTCAAAGCCGCGATTACAAAAGAAAGTCCACTCTGCGTGTGTGTGTTTAGAGCATAATTATGTTATGAGAGGCGAATCACGACTACTTCAGAAAACCCAGCACAATATGACATACCACTCAGTGACGTAAGTGTACGCTGAAATAAAAAGTCTTTCACCTCAGAAAAACGGACTTTACTGTCCTGTCTCGTTATACTGTGCTCGTAGCGCGCACTCTTCAATTGCACGCGCAAATGCGGCGGCGCGCGCTGTGTATCGCTTCACTGTATAAAGTGCAAAAGAAACTATGTGCATGCAACGTCGTTACAATGCAAATTATTAAGTCACGAAATAAAAGTAAAATACCAATAAATCACGTGTTAGCTGAGAAGGATTTGCATACAGGTGTGATTTTCATTCTATTCACCAGGAGCTGTTTCATTAACAGTTCTTGTTAGTATTGTGTATTTACCATGGTAACTGTCCTTTCAAAAATGCCACTTTATTTTCACTCTGTGTTATTTTTTATATTATTAAATGACTGTGGTGGCTCATATCAACATTGTATTAACAAAAACTAGTTTGGGACTGCTATTTAATTGCTTTAGCATAGTCCTAATGTTTTTCTAGTCTTTACTATGAGTCATTCTTACAATTTATGTGTATGTTAAGTAAAGGGGAACAGTACTTGCGTGTTAACAATTTTTGTGAAAACATGTATTATAATATGCCTATATATATTCAATGTAAATTGTGATAATCGTAATTAATAATCGCAATTACAATTTCAAGGTAATAATCGGCAATTATGATTTTTGTCAATCATAATCATAGCTCTATAAAAGCATCATAATATTATAGTCTATACTAAATGCAATACATTTCAAGTAGTCAAGTAATTCAAGTAGAATTTATATTATAGCTTTATGGGAAGAACAGGTCAAAATTTAAATTATTCATGGAAAATATTGCTTGACCACCATAGTCAAGTCAAGTCACCTTTATTTATCTAGCGCTTTATACAATACAGATTGTTTCAAAGCAGCTTCTCAGTGATGAACAGAAAAATAACAATCAATGATGCAAACTTCATCAAATATGAAACATTTTAAATTCTGCTTTAAAGCAGCTGTACAGAAGACAATAGTGTCATTATTCAGCTGAAGTCTGAACTTCATTGTTGATTCAGTTCAATGACTGTGTAAAGTTCATTATGAAATTAGTTTAATTCACCTGTAAGCAGAAGACTATTGTTGTTATTCACTTTGATTCAGTTCAAGCACACATGGTCATATAGTGTACCATATTGAAAGATTTTTTTTTTATGTTGTGTTTTGACAGGTAATGTTCACAGGAGACAATATACCTGTCCATCCCCATGTTTATAGCAATGGCCACATCTGCCTGTCCATCTTAACGGAGGATTGGTCACCAGCTCTTTCGGTGCAGTCTGTTTGTCTTAGCATTATTAGCATGCTGTCTAGCTGCAAAGAGAAGGTAAGTGTCTCACGTCACAATGCAATTGTTTTCTTGATGTGTACTAGAGCTGCACAATTCTGGATAAATTGAGAATCACAGTTTAAAATAGAGATCACGGTTCTTGTTAATTGCTACAGTTAAAAAAAGTATGTTCTATATGGTATGAATGTGTGTAGTATAAATGAAATTTGGACATGCTACACCTGCCATGTTGTCGCTGTCATGTGACTTGCGGCTACAGTTGTGATGCTTCACCTTTTTTCACAAGTCCTCTCCCGTGGCCTCATGGGATAGGAAAGTGTCCATCAAATGTACTCTTCAGAATCTCGCCGGAAGTAGTAGGTCATTCAGGGACTTTTCACCTACTGTTTTTTTTATTAATGCTACGAATTCGGACATGCTTTTCTACTCGGTTCACATACTGTTTTTTATGCCTACCATATAGTATGGAAGCATATTGATAATCTCTTGAATTAATGTTTCAATAGCCCTATTCGCACGGGATTAGTACTATCTGGGGACCTCGTGTGATTTAAAAATTACACCGCCACATCTGAATTTCATGTGGCGCATTCGCACGGGATAACAGAAGCCTGTGATTTTACTCAAATTTACCGACTTATCTCCCGGATATAACGTCAATAGGCTATTGCTTGGAAATATCTTTTCGTTATAGGTCTAGCTGTATGATATATATTATGACATAAACAGAATAAAGTTCCTTACCGCATGCTGCTATACATGTCATTTATCTCCATCTAATCATTCTTTTTGTTTTTGCTCTTCTGATGATTTTCAGCTTTCACTTTCTGCAAATTGTGTAGTTGTGTATAGCGATATGACCCAGCACCCAAAATACTATCAAAACACTGCCAACCAGCCTCCATTCTTCGCGAAAGATGGATAAAAAGGCGCACATGAAACAAAAACCTTGAAAAAATTATATACGATCCGGCCAAATCTCAGAGATGTCGATTCGCACGGGACTAATATTATCACAGGACCTCGGTGTTCGGCGAAATATAGTTGGTAATTTGCGGGGGAATTTTTACTTTACAAATTACAGACATGGCCGATTCGCACGGGATAAAGATCTCAGACAAACTCCAATTATTACAAATGACTAGAGGTCACCAGGTTATCCCGTGCGAATAGGGCTAATGACAAATACATGTTTTTAACTTGTCGCCATCTACAGGTGTAATATAATTGATACAATCTTTATTTGAAGCATCAAATCAGCGCCTGTTTGTGACGCTGTTTCATACCTATACAAATGCTGTCCCTGGATCAGCGGAAGTGCCAAGTTCTTCCAACAGAGATTTGAATGTTCGCTGTGATCATACTTGTCAAATATTTAATAGACATAACATAGATCATGTGGGTGTTTAGATCGAGATTGCGATCTTTTAGCTTTTGGTTATTTGTATCCCTTTGGATTCTAAAGTTACAGTGCAGATGAATATGATAGCACACTTAGACAGATTCAATTCAAATTTATTTGTATAGCGCTTTTCACAATACACATTGTCTCAAAGCAGCTTTACAGAAAGTGCATTTCGGAAATGTACATAGAAAAATACAGTTAGTTAATCATGTATTAATGTATGGCATAACATATCGCCGGCTTTGAGTCGTCTCTTCACAGGCGTCGAGTCGTCTCTTCACAGGCGTTGGGGCATCTGAAGTCTCCGTGAGAGGCTGGATACAAACTGGAGCTGACGAACGCTATTTACCTCGGGACTAGCGTCCCGAGATAACAGCAGAAAGGCAGATGGGAAATAATTAGCATAGCTGATGTTCATAATGTTAATGCATTCGAACTGATTCAGCAGTAGTATTAAAGGTTAAGCATTAAGTGAATGCTTGGTTAAAGAGATGCGTCTTTAATCTAGTTTTAAACTGGGACAGCGAGTCTGAGTCTCGAACAATATCAGGAAGGCTATTCCAGAGTTTAGGAGCTAAATGTGAGAACGCCCTTCCTCCTTTAGTGGACTTAGATATCCTAGGAATGACCAGAAGCCTCGAATTTAGTGATCTTAAAGAGCGCGATGGATTGTATGGCGATAGAAGGTCTGTTAAATACACAGGAGCTAAACCATTTAGGGCTTTATAGGTCAGTAGGAATACTTTGTAATACCTCCGTTTTATCTGAATTTAATAGCAGGAAATTACACGTCATCCAGCATTTTATATCATTTAGACACTCTGTCAATTTAGATAAGTTAGTGTTTTCATCTGGTCGTGATGAGATATATAATTGAGTGTCATCAGCATAACAGTGGAAATTAATTCCATGTTTTCTTATAATATTACCAAGTGGCAGCATGTATATTGAGAATAGCAGAGGGCCTAGCACCGATCCTTGCGGCACTCCATAGTCTACTGACGTTATCTTTGATTTTTCCCCATTTAAACAGACAAAATGGTAACGGTCTGATAAGTACGATCTAAACCAGCTTAATGCCTGTCCCTGAACACCAGTGTAGTTTTGTAGTCGATCCAAGAGTATTTTATGATCTATAGTATCGAACGCAGCGCTAAGATCGAGTAGAACTAGTATTGAGATACAGCCTTGGTCAGAAGCTAAAAGTAAATCATTTGTAATTTTAACTAGCGCAGTTTCTGTGCTATGATGCGGTCTGAATCCCAACTGGAATTTTTCATAGATATCATTTTCTTGCAAGAAAGAGCACAATTGAGCGGACATAACTTTTTCTAGTATTTTAGACATAAATGGAAGATTTGAGATGGGTCTGTAATTTGCTAAGTTATTTGGATCTAATTGCTGTTTCTTAATGAGAGGTTTTATTACTGCCAGCTTGAATATTTTTGGAACATGACCTAAAAATAAAGATGAGTTAATAATATTAAGAAGAGGCTCTTCCACTACAGGTAACACTTCTTTCAGTAGTTTAGTGGGTATTGGATCTAATAAACATGTTGTTGGTTTAGATGCAATGATAAGTTTATTTAGCTCTTCCTGTCCTATAGTTGTAAAGCGGTGTAGTTGTTCTAGAGGAGCCATAATTGAGGTTGAATCATAAGACATCATAGAGGATTGTATATTTACAATTGTGTTTCGGATGCTTTCTATTTTCTCATCGAAGTAATTCATAAAATCATTACTACTATATTGTAACGGAATATTTTGCTCTGGTGATGTTTGTTTATTTGTTAGTCTAGCCACGGTATTGAATAATAACCTTGGATTATTTTGGTTATTTTCTATTAGTTTGCGGAGATGCTCAGCCCTGGCTGCTTTTAGAGCCTCTTTATAACGTGACATACTGTCTTTCCACGCGATTCTAAAGACCTCTAAATTAGTTTGTTTCCATTTACGCTCTAAGTTACGAGTTTCTCTCTTGATTGCATGCGTAGCACTGTTGTACCATGGTGCTTTAGTTTTCTCTCTAACCTTTTTTAATCTAATTGGTGCAACAATATCTAGTGTACTAGAGAACATGGTGCTCAAACTGCTAGTCATTTCCTCTAGTTCATCTGTTTGTTTGGGTGCACTGAGCAGCTGAGATAGATCAGGTAAGCTATTTGAGAATCTATCTATAGTGGTTGGAAGGATTGTTCTGCCTGGTCGATAACGTGGCGCAACATGACAAATTTCAGCAGTACGTATTACGCAAGATACCATGTAATGATCAGTGAGATCGTCACTTTGCGGTATAATATTTATATCAGTTGGATTGGTTCCATATGATATAATTAAATCTAGTGTATGATTTAGACGATGAGTGGGACCACTGACGTTTTGCGTGACCCCAAAGGAGTTTAATAAATCTGTAAACGCAGCCCCTAACGCATCATTTGTATTATCTATGTTTATGTTAAAGTCTCCAACACTTATTGCTTTATCGACATTGACCAATAGATCTGAGAGAAAGTATGCAAACTCTTTTAGGAAGTCAGCATAGGGCCCTGGAGGTCTATATAGGGTAGCCAAGGCTAGAGATAATATGGATTTGTTTCTTACATCTAAGAGCGTAACATTTAGCACAAGTACTTCAAACGAATTAAACCTGTGACCTGTTTTCTGAGTAACTTTAAGAATATCTCTATAGATTGTTGCAACACCGCCGCCACGACCGATCAGACGGGGCTCATGCTTATAACAATATCCTGGTGGAGTAGACTCATTTAGACCGAAATAATCATTTGGTTTAAGCCAGGTTTCAGTAAGGCAAAGTACATCGAAACTATTATCTGTGACCATTTCATTTACAATAACCGCCTTAGGTGTGAGCGATCTAATGTTTAGAAGACCTAGCTTTAGAAATTGTTTTTGTTCACTGATATTTAAATTTTCTGGTTTAATTACAATAAGATTTTTGCTAGATCCTACAGTAGATTTATTGTTTGGCCTCACTAAGCGAGGAATAGACACAGTTTCTATATAATGTTCTACACTACTTATATCAATTAAGTTGGGACAGCAAAGACTGTGATTTGGACTTTGACTTACTAGTCATATGGTGTGTAACGTCTTGGAGATGTTGTCCGACAGAACAGCCGCTCCGATTCTGCTGGGGTGCAGGCCATCAGCACAGATATGTTTGTTCATTAGTTACAATAGTAAGACATTAACCGCATCACACAGCTATATTTGGTGCCTTTCTGAATCAATGGCTTACTTATTATAGTACTTACTTAAATGTGTCTTAACGCTGACTTTTTGACATTTATACAACCTTAGTGACAGGAGGGGAAAACAGTAGAACCTTAAGCATTTATAATCTGTTCAATTTACACCCACTTATTCAGACATTAATGACATTTTCTTAACAAAATGTAAAATAAACTCCAAAAGGCTTAAAAGCTTCATACATTTGCATTGATTTTTGAAAACATTGTCTCCATAAACTAGTTTCATATATGTAGTACAGTATATACACTACCGTTCAAAAGGAGATTTTATTTTTTAAGAAATTAATACATTTATACTGCAAGGATGCATTAAATTAATTAACTGACAGTAAAGACATTTATAAAGTTGCAAAAGTTTTCCATTTTAAATAAATGCTGTTCTTTTTTACTTTTTTTAATCATTACAGAATCATGAGAAAACTGTAGCACAGTTTCCACAAAATTAAGCAGCACAACTGCTTTCAACATTGCTAATCATAAATGTTTCTTGAACACCAAATCAGCATATTAGAATGATTTCTGAAGGATCACAGGACACTAAAGACCGAAGTAATAATGCTGAAAATTCAGCTTTGGGGAGTGAATCACATTTTAAAATACATTAAAATATAAAAAGTTATTTTAAACAAAAAATATATCACAATATTACTGTTTTCACTGTATTTTTGATCAAATAAATGCAGCTTTAGTGAGCATAAGAGACTACTATCAAAAACCTTAAAGCATGCCGTCCCCAAACTGGAATGGTAGTTTGTATAAAAATATATTCATTATAATTAATTTTATTTATTTATCCTTTTTTCTTTACAGAGGCGGCCACCTGATAACTCCTTTTATGTACGGACATGTAATAAAAATCCAAAGAAGACAAAATGGTGGTATCATGGTAAGAACTAATGTTTTATTTGAAAATTGTCAAAACATTTCTAGTGGAAATGCATTTTAAATGTATTTAAAATATGCCTTTTTTTCACAGATGATACCTGTTAATATGAACTTTCTAGAACTCCCGGAGGGAAGAAGTCCTACTGACCGATAAAAGCACTTTTTTTTTAAAAATCATATGGTCTCTGAACTTTAACCTTGGACTCAGACTCAAACTCAAGCATGGACTCAGACCACAAACATGGGAAATGATGTCAGCTGTGTTACCGGTAACCAGTTGGATGCATGTTTAGGGAGAAAAATCGATGAAGAATGGAAATAAATTTTAGAGAGGATTGAAACGGACCCATCGTTTGTTTGGTATGGAGAAATTTAAATTTATCCAGGAAGAATGAATTTTTTTCATAGTGAGATTATTGTTGTCTTGGATCACACATGTTGCTTTTCTGTTTTGCCATTGGTATATTTTAAGGTCCATGTGTCACGTGCAATAACAAGAATGGTTGCATAGCAAGGCCAATAATCAGAAATGCAAATCATATTGTAGAAATCCAAAACAAATCTGGAAAGATTGTAATGTCCCTTAGATTTTCTATTCCTACTGAAATTATTTGCACTGTGAAACAATCTAAGAATAAGAAAAGAACTGTTTATTGTTATGCAGACATACAGTTCTAATGATGGCGAGCCACTCCAGCAGGGAGAATTTGGATGCTCCACTGTAAATAGTTTAATTTAAGAACGGTACAGTTTTATCGCATTCATCTCCAGTTCTGACATCACTGCAAATGGCGGTTTCATTGTCACTTATGCTTTTTGGGACTATATTTGGTCTGTATGAGCATTACAACCAACCTTGACCATCCATGAACTCATATTTACCTCTACTAAGTCATATGGGATGGA
The DNA here is from genome assembly GCF_051911475.1 of Siphateles boraxobius. Lineage (NCBI taxonomy): Eukaryota > Metazoa > Chordata > Actinopteri > Cypriniformes > Leuciscidae > Siphateles > Siphateles boraxobius. The sequence continues at coordinate 14,166,858 of NW_027508876.1, forward strand.
ACCATGTTTAGTTTTGGCATTAAAGCTAAGCTAGGTAGCCCAATATATTGAATGTTGGCAAGATAGTTCCGTATTCTTATTTGTATAAAATGTTTTGTATTGAGATGTAAGCTCAAATCTCTTTAATCTATTCCATCTTAAAATTTTCTTCCTTGTTTTCTTCCACATTTTTGGTCATGCTTTTACTTTTTTGTGGAAGTAATGAAAAAGAGTTGAAGAATGGCAGGATGTTTGGGAGTGTATGTCTCATTTAATTCTGGGTACTTTATTCTCTGTAACCTCAGATGGATTGGAAGTTATTGTGGTTTGTATATTCTCGAGATCTTGATTATCCTGGTCATACTTGTCTGGCTCAGGTAATTCTTTTCAAGAAAAAAAAATCACTAATATTCCTAAATATTTTCCATTCGATTATATTTTCCCTTAAAGGACTGTTACATAGTTTAATAAAAATGTATGCTTAATATTACTCTTAAAAGTGATATTAACTAAACTGGCAGCATGGTCTACATGTAGATAGACAAATAATATAAATGCAGAGCACATATTTGATCATGCTTGGATCCTGCACTTTTTCCACGAATTATTTCTCCCAAAATTTGTGTTACTAGGGTCAAAGATTATCATTAGTTTGACATTTGTCATCTAGAATAATAATAATAAAGAAAATCTTCTGTCCCTAACAGTTATATATGTTTGATGTTATTGTTTTATTTCACACTATTGATTATCTTCATACACTCCAAAGATGTATTTTTTTAGCCATTTATTCAGAAATACTTGAATATTCCAAACCTGGTTGACTTGTCTTATTTTCCATTGTCTGTGATACTTCCAAGTGAATGTGTTGGAGTAGAAAAAAATGAAGATGGCCATGATTCTTCCCTCTGCACACAATATCAGGATACTTTAGTTTGTGTTACACACGTAATTGTCCTTACTACTGAAAGAAAATGTGTGACAATAGGGCTAAACTTGAATGTGTGATTGGTGGTTGAGAATTATATTGGTATCATCATTTGAAAGGAAGCCAATAAATGTAAACGGTTAAGTAGACTTGGGTAACTTTTTTTTAGACTAAAGTTTAACTTTCTAAACTTTTTTTTGTTAGTTTTTAATGAAAGGTTCTAATCAAATTTTGGGTTGCAAGTCATAAGATATAATGGGAGTTATTGTTTTTCTTATTCTTTTTTGGTATGTACAAATTATGTAAGTTGTGCCCGTTAATTTAAAAATAAAAATACAGGTTTTGAATGAGTCTTCATCATTTACTCTCTGCATCACTTTTATATACAGTATATATATATATATATATATATATATATATATATATATATACAGTATATATATATATATATATATATATATATATATATATATATATATATATATATATATATATATATGTGTGTTTGTATATATATAACGGTAGCCTACTTGCTTGACTGCATTGTGCCAAGTGTAAAGTTTGGTGGAGGGGGGATTATGGTGTGGGGTTGTTTTTCAGGGGTTGGGCTTGGCCCCTTGGTACGGTACATTTACATTTACATTTATTCATTTAGCTGACGCTTTTATCCAAAGCGACTTACAATTGCTTTATGTCAGAGGTCGCACGCCTCTGGAGCAACTAGGGGTTAAGTGTCTTGCTCAGGGACACATTGGTGTATCACAGTGGATTCGAACCTAGGTCTCTCACACCAAAGGCATGTGTCTTATCCATTGCGCCATCACCACCACGGTTCGGCTTTTTGGTACCATTCACAACTTTTGACAGTGGAAACGCAAATAATTGCGTACCATACCGAACTGTACCGTACCGTACCGCTCAGTGGAAACGAGCCATTAGTTACAGTGAAAGGAACTCTTAGGCCGTTTGTCCACCAAAGCGTTTTTTCACGCAGCTGGCGTAAAATTCCAATTGTTTTCAATGGGCGCGCCGCGTTTTTTAAACGGCATGAGCATAGCGAGGCGCTGAGTGTGTATTTAACGCTCAAGCGCTGAACGCCCGCCGTTTTTTACTGGTCGCTGAGAGTTGAAAAATGTTCAACTTTGGGTAAAACGCTGCGCTCATCACTGTCACTTTTTACACAGCCGTCCAATCACAGTGGAGGAGGGGCGGGACAAATATCACCCCGACCAACTGTCACAACATTCTTTCTGTACAAAGACATCAACCAGCAGAGCTAACCGAACAAAATGGATGAAAAATAAATTTTTAGTATAAAACAAATTATCTACGAAATCAGTTACAAGTACACGGTGCTGCGGGTATTCTGTATCATAGCAATGAATCGTCTCAACTGAAAAAACGCAGCGCTGCCAAAACGCTCTCAAGCGCCCAGTGCTAGGCGTTTTCAGCAGAGCATCCAGCGTTTTCAGCCGGCTAAAAAACGCTTTGGTGGACACACGGCCTTAATGCCTCAGCATAACAAGACATTTTGGACAATTTCATGCTCCCAACGTTGTGTGAACAGTTTGTGGATGGCCCCTTCCTGTTCCAACATGACTGCGCACCAGTGCACAAAGCAAGGTCCATAAAGACATTTGTGTGGAGGAACTTGACTTGCCTGACTTGCCTGTGTAACCTGATGAACTTGAGTCCAGATAGAACACCTTTGGGATGAATTAGAGCGGAGACAGCGAGCCAGGCCTTCTCGTCCAACATCAGTGCCTGACCTCACAAATGTGCTTCTAGAAGAATGGTCAAAATCCCCATAAACACACTCCTAAACCTGGTGGAAAGCCTTCCCAGAAGAGTTGAAGCTGTTATAGTTGCAAAGGGTGGGCCAACTCCATATTAAACCCTACGGATTAAAGTGGGATGTTATTAAAGTTCATGTGCATAAAGGCAGGTGGTGTAACCTTAAAGCTGGTGTGGTTGTATGGGTAGTTTTAAGGGTGGGTTAAGGTGTAAGGGAAGGGGCAACAGTGTAATCACAAATGTAATTACATGAATTAATTACAGCTGTAATTACATGCAGGTATTTTCAAAATATACAGTAGTACAATGTAAAAACATGTATGTACACAATAAGTCCGTTGTATCAAATTATTAATTTCAATGTAAGTACATGGTAAGCCACTTAAAAGTGGGACCTATATATATATATATATATATATATATATATGTGTGTGTGTGTGTGTACTTGTATGTATGTATAGTATACTGAATGTGTATCCAATCCAGCACTTAATCACATCTTCAGCTGGGTTCGTCTATCATAACTCCGTCTAGGAAAGTCAGGAACTTTGGAGTTGTGATTGACGATTAGTTAAACTTCACAGACCACATTGCTAGAACTGCACCATCCTGCAGATTTGCATAGGAGGATCAGGCAGGCCCTTCGGAGAATGCTACACTACTCCTACTCCCTCCTAAGCTCTTGTTCTATCCAGACTGGACTATTGTAAATGCTCTCTTAGCAATCCTTCCAGCATCAACTGTCAAACCTCTGAAACTCTGAAAGAGTGGTCTTTAACACATCACACCTCTCCTCATAAAATTGCACTGGTTGCAATTGCCGTTCAAATCAAATTCAAGGTACTGATGTTTGCAGAACAGAACAACCACTGGCTCTGCACCCTTATATCTTAACTCATTACTTCAGACCAACTTTACTTCAGACCATTACTTCGGACCAACCAGAAGCTTGTGTTCTGCAAGTGGATGTGGTACCATCCCAAAGAGGCACAACATCTATTTCACAGACCTTAACCTGTCCTGGACTGTTCCAAGCTGGTGGAATGACCAGCCTAACTCAACCCGAGCTGCTGAGTCTTTAGCCATCTTCAAGATTCTACTAAAGACGCATCTCTTTTGCCAACATTTGACTCAATAATACTAACACTTATTATTCTATATTTATTTTATTTTAACAGTATTATTTTAACAATATTGTTGCCCTATTGTTGATTTGTCTGCTTCTATAACTCTCTTCATTTGTAAGTCGCTTTGGATAAAAGTGCTAAATTATTAAATGTAATGTAAATATGTAATAATTATAAATATATAATTAGGCTATAATAATAATAAGAATTAATATTATATGTAATTATTATAAAAAATAAAAAAGTATGATTCATAAGCTGTTTTGGGGGATCAAAAAATGTCCCTGTAAGGAAACAGCTTATGAATATACTAAATGTTTTTTTTTTTAAATCATTGTCTATATAAAATCTTAAATCATTTATTAAACAGAAATCTTTTGTAACATTATACATGTTTTCACTGTCACTTTTGATCAACACACACACACACACACACACACACACACACAGGAGCGTATTAAACTCGTTTTAAAAAGGCATGTAGTGTGGTATTAAATGTACAGAGCCTGAATTCATCCCTAGTCAGAATCAGGAAGCCGGACTGTACCATCTGTGCAACAGGGGAGGGGTGCACTCTTTTCGCTGTCCTCAAAGAACTAAATACAAAAATGACCAAAACTGTGCTAATTACAAGCTTAAATACATACAATTCACAAAGTAGTGCTATGACGTCGTCACATTTGACTATTTATGGAAAAAAAACGTGTTATTAATATGTTGGTTTGGTCCTGGTACCATCAGTTCTCTTTAGTGTTTGCCAATGTTGGAGGTGTAACTGGGGTCTGGCCCTGGACGAAGGTAAACTATTATTATTGAATGCGTTATGGTTTGAAGAAGCGATGAATTCAGAATTGCACTCGAAACTGCGGTCTGTCGTTTGGTTGTTTAGCGGCAGCTCAGGCAGTGTGCATCGATGAGATGTGAGGGGTATTTAGTCGTTCAGCCATGATGTCTGCACATTCCCAGCTGAGTTCAGACCGGTGGCCTGTGTGCTGGAAAGGAAGGTTGTGTTTCAAAACCCAGATTAGGGTTTGAGACAGCCCTAGCCTAGTTTATGTTACTGTTTAAGGAAATATAACACATCCTAACATCGTGTCTTGTTAATTATAACAGACCTTAGAACATGACAACCTCAGTGAGTGCATAGTGAGACAACTGGGAAAGAGAGTGACCTCACTTTTGAGAGTCAGGTTTACAAAGAAAACTGTCTTCTGATTCTCTGCTCTAATAATGTCCAGGATCAGGATGGATCCTAGTGATCAAATGTCACTCCACTGTCTTGATGCTGACTTGCTTCCAGTCCGTCATTTGTCACACTGGGTTTGTTTGTTTAAGGATGGATGTCATGCAGTGATAGCATTTGATGTTATTGTAGTGTGAAGATGTAAAGTACATTATGGAAATATACGGGGCTTTTTAAAGGGTGATTTCCAAAGCCCATGGAAGTGATACAAATAGTAAAGATTATTGTGAAAGTCACTGATATTTATTTAGTAAATTTAGTTTTCCTAGCACACCTATAAAATGCCTAGAATTTGGTCTTTTCATTCACTATTAACTTTTTTTCATTTTCATTATTAGCATTTTCATTCATAATTGTTTCTGGAGCTAATAGTATATCCACTTCATTTCTTTTAACAGAAATGTTATTTTAGTATTATTTATATGCTATTAGTATTTATTAATATTTTTTTAATTAGCCTTTATTTATGCTATATATTTTCAGTTAGCATTTCCATGTTAGTTTAAAGGGTTAGGTCACCCAAATATGAAAATTCTGTCATCGTTTGCTCCAAGTTGTTCCAAACATTTCTTTCTTCTGCTGAACACAAATGAAGATCTTTTTGGTGAAATCTGAGAGCTTTCTGTCCCTCTATTTACAGCTACACAACTGACACTTTGACGCTTCAAAAAGTTCATAAAGATTTTGTAAAACTAATCCAATTTAGGTTAAACTTTTTATTCACATATAAACATTGATCAGCAAACAAAAAACAGAAGCTCAGCTGAACCTGTTTGTTGCGCGAGAACAAACCTCTTGCAGAAGCTCAAACGTGCTGAGGAACATGAGAATGAACCTCATTGGTTCTTGCTGAAGCTCAAATATGCTGCGTAACACAAGAATGAACCTCATTGGTTCTTGCTGAAGCTCAAACGTGCTGCGTAACACAATAATGAACCTCATTGGTTCTTGCTGAAGCTCAAACGTGCTGTGTAACAAGAATGAACCTCATTGGTTCTTGCTGAAGCTCAAACGTGCTGCGTAACACAAGAATGAACCTCATTGGTTCTTGCTGAAGCTCAAACGTGCTGTGTAACTAGAATGAACCTCATTGGTTCTTGCTGAAGCTCAAACGTGCTGCGTAACACAAGAATGAACCTCATTGGTTCTTGCTGAAGCTCAAACATGCTGCGTAACACGAGAATGAACCTCATTGGTTCTTGCTGAAGCTCAAACGTGCTGCGTAACACAAGAATGAACCTCATTGGTTCTTGCTGAAGCTCAAACGTGCTGCGTAACACAAGAATGAACCTCATTGGTTCTTGCTGAAGCTCAAACGTGCTGTGTAACTAGAATGAACCTCATTGGTTCTTGCTGAAGCTCAAACGTGCTGTGTAACACAAGAATGAACCTCATTGGTTCTTGCTGAAGCTCAAACGTGCTGTGTAACAAGAATGAACCTCATTGCTTCTTGCTGAAGCTCAAACGTGCTGTGTAACTAGAATGAACCTCATTGGTTCTTGCTGAAGCTCAAACGTGCTGTGTAACACAAGAATGAACCTCATTGGTTCTTGCTGAAGCTCAAACGTGCTGTGTAACAAGAATGAACCTCATTGGTTCTTGCTGAAGCTCAAACGTGCTGTGTAACTAGAATGAACCTCATTGGTTCTTGCTGAAGCTCAAACGTGCTGTGTAACACAAGAATGAACCTCATTGGTTCTTGCTGAAGCTCAAACGTGCTGTGTAACTAGAATGAACCTCATTGGTTCTTGCCGAAGCTCACACGTGCTGCGTAACATGAGAATGAACCTCATTGGTTCTCACACGTCAAGTTAACCTGCTTGAGCTTCCGTTTACCACAACTGATGAGATGATGAATGTTTATATGTGAATAAAAGCCTAAGTTCAGTCTGTTCATAATATAAAGCAATCGTGTCTTTTTAGAAAATTTAGGACTAAACTGCTCGATTTATATGGATTAGTTTTACTCTTTACGAACTTTTGGAAGTGTCAAAGTGTCTGTATGGAGGGACAGAAAACTCTCAGATTTCATCAAAAATATCTTTGTGTTCTGTAGAAGATCGAAAAGTCTTACGGGTTTGGAACGACATGAGGGTGAAGTAATTAATGACAGAATTAAAATTTTTGGATGAACTAACCCTATAAGGCTTAAGTAGTCATTTTATGTAACTTAAATCATTTTTTTGTGATTTTTTTTATTATGTTTTTCATGTTATATTTATATTTAATTTCTGCTTTGTCAATGACAAAAATGCTTTTTAATAGTTGTAGTCTTAGTTTTAGTTAACAAAAACACTGAAATAGTCATATTTTACAATGATCGTATCCATTTTAGTAGTTGTTCAGTTTGAATACACCCCTATGAATTGAAAGTCATGCTGATAGTTTCTAAGCCACTTTTCTTCACCAAAGCAGTGATTGTCACTGCAGTCCCTTTGTTTGTCATCTACTTAGACATAATACTGATCTGACAGCCTGCCAATACATGAGATATTGTCTGACGGAGTTAACTTTGAGTTAAATAAGATACAGCCTTGTTTGTTTTAAAAAATAGTGTGCTTGGCTTATCCAGTTTTAAATGATTTCATGGCCTTGACCTTGTCTGTCCTTGTGGACGTGAAAGGGCTTTTGACTTGCAACCTACAATACTACAGTCGACATAAGGGCCTAGTTGATGTTGAGAAAGATTGTTTCATGTTAAATCATGTTGTTTCAACAGCGATAGAGCATGGCTCAAGTGAAAGTGCAGACCTCAGCCCCCTTGTCTGGACCTGGCCTGACCGCCGTGGTGCCCGCTGTGGCCATGCCCAGCCCAGGAGCTCTGGGTCTGCAGCCCACCATCAATGGCACAGTGCCAGCCACAACGCCCACCTGCCCCAGCCCTGCCTCTGGCTTTGTGGACTCCACTGTACCATCCAGCCCAACAGGTACCAGGATGCTGAGTGCAAACAAATCTGATGCGTTTTGCCTGTTTAGTCAAAGTACCTTTAAAGGCCCCGATACACTCACGGCAAAGTTCTTTTTCATTCTTAGCTTAGGGGTACAGCAAAATATGAAATACCTGGGCAGCGATATATTGCAAGCGAATATCCCGACGACGCCCACACTGCTGAGAACGACGTTTAGATTAATATGTAAATATGAGATGTCGTCGTGCTTTCCTCTCAATAACAAAATAAACAGACACAATTAGAAAATAACAAGCACTTTTAAAAAGGAAAGCATTGGAAAAGCATCTGATCAAACCACTGTGGATGTGTTTGCACGCGCTCTGCAATTCGGCACTCCAGTAAAGTCACGTCACGTTTATTTATATTAGGGGTGGCACGATCCGCCTTTTTTGCCTCCGATACCGATTCCGATACCAGGGACTCAGTATTGGCCGATACCGATCCGATCCAATACTAAAATAATAATTAAAATACAGTGCCAAATTACCTAATAAACTGTATCTGTATGCCTCACTGTGGGGAAGAGACTGTGATTATTCTTTTGTTAAAGGCATCAAAGCTTGACTTAAACATTATTTTCCTTACTTTGTAAAACAATACAGACAAAATATATACTATATAATTAAAAGACAATTATTTTAAAATTTTAAGCGCAACTTTTTAATGAAGCAGCAACATATGATAGATTGGACAGAACAACTAAGGCTATCAATAAACTGTCATTGCGCAAAAGTATTGTAATATGAAAGGCTCCAATTCAGAGCGGCACGAAACACTTATGCGCATCCCGAGCGCAGAATGATGCGCTCGAAGCAACATGGAGTCAGTCACGGCGCGCAGCGCCTCGCATTGAAAAGTTCAAAGCACAAAAGTAAGATATACATATTTTTCTTTATTTATTCATTAGTTTGAGCCTTTTAACAGTTTTAAATTTCAGTTAATGTGCGCGTGAAGAGCAATTATATCGCTCTCTACTCCAGTGTTGTGATCACTGATCAGTTGTGTTGTGATCTAACAGACACCCGGTAGAAAGTAACATGTGAAACTCCAGCACGTTAAAGTGCTTTTATGCAAACCATAGACCTTTATCTACAGTATAATAATAGGAACATTGACTCATCTTGGAGAGTGTTTCATCATGTTGACTGTTTTACCCGAGTGCTGTTTGACGCTGAATGGAGAATGATTGACAGCCGCAGCGGAGGGAAGCACTTAGGTGAAGATTAATTTAACGATTTAAATCTGTACCTCACATTAAACTATATGTAATGGCTTCAGAAAACTTGGAATATAGTACACGGAAACATTATAGCGCTTTATAATGTTTTTGTGCCTTTTGCGTTGTATAACAATAACATTCGTAGGCTACAATATCGGATCGGATTTGGATGGTCTCGTCTGGCGATACCCGATCCGGCAAATATTGCTAGTATCGGAGCAATACCGATACTGAGTATCGGATCGGCGCACCCCTAATTTATATAGCACTTTATACAATAGATTGCTTAAAAGCACGAAGCTTTACTGTAGTAAACATGAAAAACAGTGTCAGTGTCTCTAAAGTGACTCTCTCGTGTGTTCGTGTTTGTACCCGTGGATGTCTGATCTCTATGGACTCAACAGAACAAATAAACTAGAGAATATTTCCATGTGAAATAGAGAGCCTCAGCACACCTATTATGTAATTGCTACTGACCAATGGCAGTTCGAAGGCGTTTACCAGCCAGAGTGAACTTTTCCGGAAAGTTAGCTTTGGCAAGCTGTTTCGAACATCGTTTTGGCCTGATATTGTTTGAAATTTAGTCATATCAGTTTGTTCTTCGATTCGATCTCGCTTGAAGAATATCGGGGCCTTTAACTAACGGGTTAGTTCACTTCATAATTAAAATTTCCTTATAATTTACTCACTCCCATGTCATCCAAGATGTTCATGTCTTTCTTTCTTCAGTCAAAAATAAATTAAGGTTTTTGAGGAAAACATTCCAGGATTTTTCTCCATATAGTGGACTCCAACGGAAACCAACATGTTGAAGGTCCAAATTGAAGTTTCAATGCAGCTTCAAAAGGCTCTACTCTATCCCAGCAGAGGAATAAGTGTCTTATCTAGCGAAATGATCCGTCATTTTCAATTTAAAAATAATTAAATATATATATATATATATACTTTTTAACCATAAATGCTTGTCTTGCACGTCCACGACTTCACGCATTACGTAAGCACGTTGGAAAGGTCAGGCGGTAACCTGACGTAGGTGGAATATGTAGGGTAGGGCGAAAAACTCCATCTCATTTTCTCCTCCAACTTCAAAATCATTGTATTACCCTTTTTTGGTTTGCTTTGTAAAGGGTGTTTGATTCTTTGCACTTTGCTTTGTAAACACTAGGTCCGTACTCCTGCCTACGTCACTCGTGACCTTTCAATGTGATGTGGCACATCGCAGCTAGTGCAAGACGTATTTAATATATACAAAAAGTATATAGATGTTTATTTATTTTTTAGAAAACGACAGATCGTTGCCCTAGATAAGACATGAAAGCACATAAATTTTGTTTCTAAACGCTGGTTTTTATTTATAACATTATAAATACCTTTCACTTTACATCAGGCATCCTTGCAGAATAAAATTATTAATTTCTAAAATCTTACTGACTCCAAACTTTTGAACCATAGTGTACCTTTGGTTACCTGTATGTACCTTTGGCGCTGTATGTAGCTGTTTTGGAACAATATGTAAAATTCTGTGGAAAAACTTGACATGCATTTGTTCATTCTTTCTGACAGGCCCTCCTCAAGAAAACATGGCAAACCCTAAAGAGAAAACTCCCATGTGTTTGGTGAATGAGTTAGCCCGTTTCAACAGGATTCAACCTCAATACAAGCTGCTGAATGAGAAAGGGCCTGCACATGCTAAGGTACTGTTAAAGGGTCATGAAACCCTAAAGCACATTTTTTGTACAGGATGCACATCAATCAAAACATCAATAGCACTCATTATGTTTGTTATTGAGGGAAAAGTGGCTATTTCTTGTATCCGGTTAAAAAGCAAAGTTGTACCAATGCCACGAAAAGTGAGTTATATGCATTCATTCGAAGTGGTGATTGGCTGCGTGGCTTGAAAGTACGCATCTACATCATCAGTTTTTGAGCATTTTTTCTACATTATTCATAAGAATCAACTCTTTTAATCCAATCACTGCCCTGTATTAAGCATGAGATTAATTTACAGCGGAGAAATCAAATGGCACAAAAGACAAATCAAATGATGCAAAATATATCACAAAAGATATTCAGTGCTATTCATTCACCTGCCTGTATATATTTGCATTTGGACACATGTTGTAAGTATAGAAAGTAGAGTATACTGTATGGATACTGTAAGTATACAGTAGAACAAAACTGTTTAATATTTAACACGCACGTGAGAGCGGTTTTTGCACGGAATGCCACGATGAGTTTAATATAACTCACAACACGGATCACAGTATGTATTCGGACCATTTTTTAATGGACATATTTCATATACTCTAGTGCTCCAAACATGAATCACATATTTCATCATGTCTTCTTCAAGTGAATTATATCTGTGCAAATAAGGACACTGATACAGCGGTACGTCTGATCATAAATGCGAATTATTCTGATACACGGAAGAAAATGTAGACTGAAAATTCAAAGAAGAATGAACAAAAAAGTAACTATGCCTTTATTCTTTCTGTGTGTGTCATTTGTTCAGAGATTGTAGTGCTCGTAAATGTAATGAAAATATTATTATAGACCTCCTTCCTAATTTTTCATATAGACCAATAGCTCTGCAAATTTATAATTCTGACTTGTTGATATTTCAAAGAATAATTTATCATAATGTATTTGATTTGTTATTAATAGTTGTTAGTAGTGAGTAGTGAGTTTGTTGTCATAGAGTTACAGTATAGTTCTAAAATACATGGATGGCTCAAACTGTTATTTTTTTTCTCTGCTTATATTTTAATATTCATTTGCTTGTATAATGAGTTTGTTGTAGGTCTGTGTTTGTTGATGACTCCCCTCTTCCCACCCTCTACACTCCCCTTTTTTTCCACAGCTTTACACGGCTGTTTCTTGAGTCTTTTTCAAATCTGAGGTGTGACGACATTTTAATGATTAAATATGTATCAATTTAAACTAATGAAAAATAGTTGACTTGAACTATTGAAAATATGTTCTATTAATAACTTCATATGTTAACGTGTTTTTTGACTGAGCACACAATAATCAGCATATAGTCTGTACAGGGTAAATATAAAGTGTTATATAAAGGCCAAAAAGGGTTAAATAAATGCAAGAAGGATATGTCCAATCACAATTCAGTATGCAAATGATGTCATCATTGCTTTCACTGCATTCTGAATGGTGAACGTTTTATAAATGCAAGACAGTGGGAGATTTTAATCTATTATAACTGAATATATATAAGCTGAATATAATAAATCGGTAACATTTTAAGATAAAGTTTTATCTGTGAACATTAGCTAATCACATTAAAATCCAAAGTTGTATTTGTTAAAATTAGTTAATGCACTGTGAACTAGCATGAACAAACAATAAACAATTATATTTTTACTAACTAGCATTAACAAAGATTAATAAAAGCTTTAAAAAAGATTGCTCATTGTTATTCATGTTAGCTAATGGGCTAATGTTAAACTTAGGGTAGGCAATTTTCAGAGCGGCTTGCAATAGCAGGTTAGCTTTGAATGCAAGAGATCTCATCCTCCCTTCAGAGCATCTCTAAAGCCATGCCTTCTTCAAAACACATGAACGCATAGAGCAGGGAGCAAACAAAAGCGTCACAAGACGAGAGACAGTGTTAAATTACCTCATGTCTTAAAGCACATAACATTAGAATAACACTGAAAAAAGACAACTTAAAGAGCACTGACCTGTACCACCTGACTACCGCAGATTCATTTCGGCGTTGATAGTGTTGCCATTAAAACGCATAATTTAGAGTCACAAACCGCGTCGAGTATAATGTCAGGGGTTTCCATCTATTCCAAATTACAGAAGTTATATTGTAGTAATTATTGTAGTAATATTAAGATCGTTGTTTTGGTTCAGGCTTTTTCGGTGCTCTGTGACTAAGGTCTGTCTAAAGCTCTATTCGTACGGGATTAGTTTTACATGGAGAGGTGGGGTAAAGTAATTATTACCAGAGCTACTCCGTGAATTTAGTCCCGTCCGAATGTGCTATCTCAGTCCGTGCTATCTTACGGACAATGTCAGTTAAGATTACGGTGACTTTTAGCTTTTGTAAAAAAGGTCTGGAAAAATTACCTTAGGTAATGCCAATCCAGGCAGAATGCCATTGTCTTGAATGTGATTGCTGATGTTGTATCATCCTAATGCTTCCTCCTCGTGTGTTTTTTGACTTACCTGAGCTACCGTTTGGACAACAGTCTTCAGCGTGCTTTCATTTAATTTCAGTATGGATGGTATCTGATGAAAAAATACAATTATAAAATTAGCCAAATTGCAAAAAAAACCCCAGAAAAACTGCGAAAACTACCCATTTTAATATCAGTGTCAAGAGTAAGATGCTTGTCTAGCAAGCTCTGTACATGACCTTCTGTATCGCCCATGTCTAGAAAACACACACTTTGCACCTCTGTAGAAAACACGGAGATGTAGCCTAAGTCCCCTCCTGGATGAACATTTTATGGTCCTACACCTTCCACAGAAAATATACGGTGTGTGTTTATATATATATGTACACATTTAGACCACTTAACTTAGTGATTGCTATCAGGATGTGAAGAGACTTTCAACCAGCATAACAAAAAAAAAAAAAAACTAGAACAAATCAACAAATGAAACCTTATTGTAAAGTGTTACCAATAAATTGAATGCATATTAATTTAATTAGTACATTAATGTAATTTATTCAACTTAATACAAATATTTAACCTGAACATATTTATAGTGTTGTCTTGCAAGAACTCAAATCATGTCACTCAAGACAGTTCCTCGGGCGATCCTTTTAGATCATCTTTCAAAAGTTAGGTGTATTGCTACCAAGAACCCAAATCTGTAAAAATAATGCTTAGCAAGTATGGGATAATGTGCAGTCAATAATGCAAAATTAAACCTGACATGACAATTGGGATCTTGCATAATCTTGAGAGCTTTTATTTTGCGAAAAAGCCTTGCTGACGCCGGTACATTATCCTACGTATTACATGGCTACTTAGCTAAATAAATAAATACCCGGATGTGAAATATTGATTTGAAGTTATTTTGTTACTTGTATACAATGTCAATTTTCTCAGTGAAAGTTTTTATCTAAAATTGCCACCTATAACAGAAAACAATCAGCCTAGCTCTCTTGCTGGATTGTGTGTGCAGATCTTCACGGTGCAGCTGTGCTTGGGGAACCAGGTTTGGGAGTCAGAAGGCAGCAGCATCAAAAAAGCCCAGCACTCCACAGCTACCATGGCCCTGACAGAGAGCAGTCTCCCTCGACCTCCTCCCCGCTCCCCTAAAGCCGACAGCAACAGCAACCCAGGTACACACATCTCTCAGGGACATTATATTATGCTGCAGAGATGCGTGCTTCAAGGGTGTCCAGGGTGGGATTGTAGGTAAACCATTTGAAAGTGTTTATCTGCTATAATTATTTAGCCAAATGTGGGATAATAAAAATAAAAAAAAACTCTGGGACACACTACCACTGGGCATAATAATAATAATAATAATTATAATCATAATAATTTATTACATTTATATAGCGCTTTTTCTCTGTACTTATATCGCTATATGGAAGTAGGTGGTCTACTCAACCACCACCAATGTGCAGCATCCACCTGGATGATGTCACGTCAGCCATATTGCGCCAGATAGCCCACCACACACCAGATTATTAGTGGAGAGCAGAAGCTATGATGATGGATAGAGGCCAATTGGCAAATTTGGCGAGGATGCTGGGGTTACATACCTACTATTTTTTGATGGACATCCTGGGATATTTAATGACCACAGAGAGTCTTGACCTCATTTTAGCATCTTATCCAAAGGACAGTGTCTTTTGAAAGCATAGTGTCCCCATCACTATACTGGAGCGTTAGGACCCACACAGACCACAGGGTTAGCTTCACGTCTTGGGCTACAGGGTGATATGGCTGCTGGCGCTAAGCAATAGGCTGTAAAGTAGTGGAGTGTTCTTCAGTGGGGGTCCAGAGTGGGTTTTTATTATTTTAGGTCAACCTTCAGAAAGGGTTTAACCACTATAAATATTTAGCCAAATGCGGGATGATGATAAAAAAATAAAAATCAGCGACACACTCTAATTTGGTGTAGTAAGCTATAAAGTAGAGAAGAATTCTTCACTGGGGGTCTGGGCAACCAATTGAAAGTGTTTAATTTTAATTGTTTAACCCCTATATTTAATTAACTGTGAGATAATAATAATAAAAAAGGTTGTGTTGAGTGCAACAGTGCCTGCCCACTTTGGTTCTAGAAGTATTTTTTCCATTCATTCCTATGGTGATTTAAAAAAAGTCTTTGATAAAGAGTTATAAGCTATGAACCAAAGCAACCAGCTACGAGGTGAATCTTAACACTACATACATTGATTTGAAGCAAGATTTCAGAATCGGACAAAGGTACAAGACTGTACTTAATGGCTTTAGTGAGGGAGAGAACTACAATCCCATAAGGCAATACATGGAGAAATATAAAACTAATAATTTTAAAGGTGTTTTACAACTAAATTATTTAGCCACATGTGGAATAATAATAATATAGTTATAAAATCTAATAAAATACAATGAAAAAAATGCATTATTATTATTATTATTTATTGAATAATTATTTATTTTAATTATAAGTATTACATTTTTCTATTTTGTACTTTATTAAACAGGGTCACTGATCCATCTTTTTCCTTTTTGCAGGCAGCATCACTCCTACAGTGGAGTTGAATGGCTTGGCCATGAAGCGAGGGGAGCCAGCTATCTACAGACCCCTGGACCCCAAGCCCATTCCCAACTACAGAGCCAATTACAACTTTAGAGGAATGTTCAACCAGAGGTATGTGCTTCAGCCTGAGGATTTTCTGAGTCTCTGAAGCAGAACTGTTATCATCATGAATGCTAGATTCTAGGAGTTTCAGTTTCTGGTGATATTATTCTCATTACTGCCATCCAGTGGTGTGATACTTGTGTTAGGTAAAATATAAAGTACACAGTAAACTCAGATTGGCTGCCCAAATAGGGTTAGCTAGGGTTTGATTCTAGAGATTGACCACTGTATTCAACATTTTAAAGATTAAGATGCCTGGTGTAATTTTGTACTAAGCTTTCACTGTTGGTCAAGAGAAACAACTTTTGGGAATGTGATAGAAATGTTGCTCACTACCATTAGGTGGCAGTATTGCCCTTTTTTTCTTGTGTAAGTGGACTTTGACTGCACCCATATTTTACATAAGACATCAAGAGGAAACCCAACACACTTAACAGAAATATAAAAGTAAACACAATTGACCTTAATATCAAACAGTGAAATTTTTAATATTGCCATATGTTTGGATGATGATGTGTTGGAAAAACTTACTTTCATAGTCTTCATGTCTTTTTTGAATGTTTGGTTTCTAAATATCTTTTGAATCGTGATGGCTTCATGCTCTTGACAGACAATAATTTACAACACACACACACATTGTGGTTGGCATGAGTTGCAAGTGAACTCATGGGTCATATTTTCTTGTACCTTTCCTTTCGTTCATTGTTTTTGAGGATGAGGGCTTGTCTCACAACCTGCTGACATCTGCCCTATTTGATTTATGCTGCAAAATATCCAATTAGATACTTAAATGATATTTAATTCTATTTCTAGGGATATTTTTGAAGATTCACTATACTTTTGTATAAGTTTAGAGCTTGAGTGAACATTTAGCACAGCAACTTTGCAAAAACATCTAATTTATGCTCTTGCAAACTTTTAGTCGCTATTTGTTGGCAATGTTTATTCCAGCTGAACTGGCAAGAATGAAAAGAAACACGCCGACACTGACGTATTCTTCCGCTAAAAGGCATGAACAGCGAGAAGCAACGTTGACGCTAATCGGAAAACTACACATTACAAGGAGCACATAACACCTTAATCCTGTTGTCATTTGAAGCTTTTATTTAGACATTTGCTTTCGATTGAAGCTCTCGACACTGTGAGAACAAAGACGAGGTGAGAAACCTGAGTCTTGTAATAAGAAGATCTCAACCTGATATCAAAAAGCGTTAAAGGGCCTGCGTATAGTGATTTTATGGAAAAAAATGCATATACGTTTCTTCGCTGCACATCTAGAATTTCTGTGATGTGGTCTTTGAAATAGTAATACAACAAGGAGCCAAAGTAAATCGGATCCTACGTGTGATTACATCATTTTGGTGCGGAGCCTTGCCTTGCCTCACGGAGACCACCGTGAGGGACAGATGTAGATATTAACGGTGTTGCAAATGTATTCTAGCCTTGAATTTTCTTCCCTCTCCTCAATCAACACAGATTCTCTCAGAGGTGGCACAAGCCTTGTATAATTTAAACACTTAAATACAGATTCACTTATTCACAGCTCTCTAATTGATAGGCTTTATTATAAATTGATGTTGTGTCTGTACTGTTCATTATGGAGAAGAATAATTACATGGCTGTAGTGAATTGAGGGATTCTGAGACTGAGAGTATTGGCAGATATATATATATATAGATAGATATAGATATAGATATATAGATATATATATATACTGTGCCGCTGCTAGCCATTTTGGTGCCCTAAGCATTCCTTTATGGCGCCCCCTGTTTACGCACATCTTTTTAACACTCAAACCAACGTACCACTGAGGCAGCGGGTGGCGTTATCGTTACTTTCTAGAGCAATTAAATACTTTTGTTCCGCCTGTTTTGTTATATATACATCCCTAAAAAGTGCCTAATATAATATTTCTATACTGAAATAATATCGGCATTATAATTATTATGACTATGATATGATGATTGATTTTTCATTAGGCTATTTTTGGTGCCCCCTCAGCACTTGGTGCCCTACGCACAGCGCGTGATGCGCGTGATGCGCGTGGTGGGAGCGGCGGCGCTGTATATGTGTGTGTATATATATATATATATATATATATATATATATATATATACAGTGTATATATATATATATATATATATAATGTGTATAGGCTATATATATATATGTATATATGTGTATGTGTATGAATATCAGGAAGGATATTGATTAGAAAAGTGTATTTTGATTTATGAATTGGTTGAAGGATTCTTCTCATTAGGAATCTTTTGAGATATATAATAACATAATCTGACTTCTGTAAATCAGAGTAAGCTTGTTTTGTGCTTCTGAAATTTTGTTAGAGAGCTTAATAAGGAAGAAGTGGGATGTTATTATCAGAAAATCTTATTTTAGTGTAGCACCTGCAGCTCTGCATATCCTTCTGAAAGATCCCAGTGCTAGAAACAAGTGACTGATTTTTCTTGGCTTCATTTAAATAAAACAAATTTTACTAACATTATGAATGGACCACTGATCGAAATTTTAAGTAATAATGAAATACTTTAAAAATGCATTAGAATCAGCTTTTTCAACTTCAGTATGTGCATTTACATGCACTTTACTAGTTTGATTTTAGAAATAATTTGTCTTTTTAAAATGTCATGGAAACAACTGAAATTGTACTGGTCTGATTTTTGCATAGTCATTCTAACAGACCTAGATAATACTATTGTATCTTTGCCTCGTCTGTATACGTTGATCAAGTTTGGGGTCTGTACGATTTTTAAAAAATGTTTTTGAAAGAAGCCTCTTAAGGTTACCAAGGCATCTTTTGAATGGTAGTCTATATTTGGAAAGAAAGATTTAGCTCGGTTATACCTTTGCTTGTACTGATATCCACTCATTACAGTCCTGGCTAACTGAGTCTGAGCTGTATTAACTCACTCGTCATATCCTCTCTCTCAGTGGTGCAGATTAACAAAAGCATCTTTTCTGAGAAACAAATCATGTACCCAAGAGTGGAGCTGTAAATTCCTCATTATCCCAGCTTAGTTAGACTCAGACCAAATCTACACTCTCATCCTGGCTCAGCTTATGTGTGAATCTGAGTAGGAATTAAGCTGCAGTCAGGTAGCATCACACAGTTACCTCATTTATACAGGCCTTTAATCTGACTAACATCAGCCTTTGTGTTCTTAACAACATTCTGTGTCCATTTGCCTTGGGGAGCGCCGCCTGGATTCTTTCAGAGTCGAAATTTGGATGGTTTTTTTTTGGGGCATGACAGTAACGTTGTGTCTGTGCTTAACTGTTACAATAATGAGGATAATTACTGTGGAGCATCTCCAGTGATATTTCCTGGTCTGATATTGAGCTGTGGCTGCAAAGACTTGAAGCTCAGTGGAAGAGAGCTTGTTAGCCGAGCCGGCGTAGTGGAGGTGGAAATGCGTCACTGTCTCGGCCAAATTTTGCCTTTATTCTGGTACCCCAGCATCCATACATTCCTCCATGCAAAAAGTGGTTTGGGAAAAAAAAACTCACGCGTATAGGCCACTAAATATGGGTGATAGATTTGCATGTCATTTAAGTGGAATGTTTACTCATAGGCTAATTGAAATATACCGTATTTTAATCAGGTAAGGTCAAATGATGATCAACTATCCATTAATAGTGTATAATATTTATCTAGAAAAATATTATCACAATGTGTGCATCTCAGCATATTTTCACATTGAATTTCCAAATTGGAATTTTCTTCAAGAAAATATTGACCATTAACTTACTTGCTGAAATGGAAACACTTGAATATGAATAATGACACCATTACTGTGCGTGCTCGAGAGGGAGTTCCTCAAGGTTCAGTGTTGGGCCCAACTCTGTTTCGTATTTGCTTCCATTTGGGCATATTAATAGGAAGTATGGCCTTGGGTATCACTGCTGTGCTTATGATGGTCAAATTTGCATCACCACTAGCCCTGATGTCAGCTGCACATTAGCTGTTTTAAAGGGAGATACTCAAAATCGGAATTTGAATGCAGCATAAATTCCTGAGACTAACATGACCATATTTCAAAAATATTGGCAGTTTTTTAACTTTTCTCTGATGCAGAAAGGCTCATACATGTCTTTATTACATCCAGATTTGACTATTGTAATGCTCTGTTCTCTGGCCTTCCGGCTAAATCAGTATATTAAAAACTCTGCTGCTTGTGTCCTCTCCCATACTTCTCCACGCAAACAAATAACACTAGTGCTCTCAGTTGCACTAGCTTTCCATTCTCGATAGATTTTATTTTAAAGTTTTCGTTTTAACATTAAAAAAAGGGGAAAGAGCCTTTTCCTTCAAAGGTTTTCTTACAAAGTTATGGAATGCTCTTCACTTCACTATCAGGAATGCTCCTCTGGAACATTTAAAAAAGTTAAATCACATGTATCTAAGGTTGATTTTAACTAACTTGCTGTTTTCTTTGATCTCTTTTATCCTTTATGCTCATTATTTCTTTTGTCTGTTTCTACTGTAGTGCTTTGGGTGTGAGAAGTGCATTATAAACAAAATGTATTATTATTAGTTAATTATTGGTAATTAATACTAGTACTGAGAGTTTTAGAGGGCTGAAATAATGTATTAAAATGGTGATGTTTAATTGGCTCTACTATATCAGTGTCTATTTCGTGCAAACAATATAGATATGTCACAACAGGTTAACAGCTGTGTGGACACTAGGGCTGGGTTGACCATATTGATTTGTTGATTTTAATCTTAATTTTTGATGAACCAATTTTATTTTTAGCAATGCTGTATTCAGTTGATGTGTGAGCAAAAACTTCTCTAAACATTTGTGGCACACCTACGTACCATCCAATAATCACAATAAGCTCTGTGCATGTTTCTTTTACATTCGGTAAATTTCATCATGAAATATAAAGAATAAATGTGGTTTAGACACTCTTCAATGTGGCATACGGGCATATCACATTTTTGACAGGGTTTGATATTTGCTGAACATTTTGAAATGTTCTATTTTTCCTTCTGTGTACCCCACAAACCTACACTGAAGAGCAGAGATTTAAGAGATAAGTATAGAAACCTGCTTATTGCTCTTGTAGATGTGACTTTCAGAATGAAATCTGTCCTTCATGACTGACAGTTGTTTCGTTTTTAGTAGGTTGCTTTTGTTATCTCTTTGGCACCTGTTTTAGATCCTTTTAGATCCAACAACTACTCCCTAAATCCTGATCAAAACACACTGTCTTACAAAGAAATGCATTGTTTAGTCAATACACTATAATTCCTGATTTCATTATTTCAGTGTTTCTCATTCAAATTCATTTTGGTGAAGGGGAAATCTTTGTTCAGTGGAAGGGATTTTTCTTTCCCGTTACATCTGAGTCATATTTTAGGAATCATGTTGGTCACCGTCAAACATTCCTAAGATAAGGCCGGTGACCATGAGTTGCGTTAAGATAGTCATGTATAAATGGACTCTTTTGCTCAAAACAGAGGAAGTCAGCTGTTTACAAGGCTATTATAGTAAAATAAAACTGAAACTAAAAACGTTTAAAAAAACAAAACAAAAAACCACTTGAATTAAAATAAACACATTTTATTGCAACTATTTGCCAATGCAGCATTTCTCATTTTCATTTAGTTTAACTTGATGTATTAAAATTTCTAAAACTAAAAACTAAACATATTTAAAATAACTATTAAAACTGACAAAACAGTAGTTGTGTTTACTAAAAATGTAACTAATATGAAAACGAATAATGAAAATATAAAAATAAAAAGCAATTCAAAATATCAATTAAAAAGTTTTAGTATCTCAGTTACTAAAATAACACTGGCTGGTTACAGGCAAGGGATGAAATCAGGGCCGGAGTGGGGCCACTTTTCAGTCCGGGAGTTTCAGGCCTAAGACCCGCCCACTTTTTCCATGGTGGTGGAAACCATGTTTTGTGTCTTTTCTGTACGTCTTTAACGCTCCGCTCAACTGTCGGATTAAAGCTGTAAGTTGTCGTACAGTAGCAATCTTTTTCCAAATTAAACATTTCTTCTTGTTACTACATTCTCCACTAAATTTCCCAAGTAAAATGTCCTTGTAACTGTTATATTCCTCCAACAAACACATGTTTTCCGCTGGGGTAAACTGCACTGAGCATTTGAATGCGCTTACTCGATCCGCCATGTTTTTTGTTTTGAAAAGTGTCTTATTTTATCCAGAATGCATTGCAGTGTAGTCCTACTTAAAATATTCAGAGTCTTAAGTGCAGTTTACCCCAGTGGAAAATATGTGTTTTTTGGAGGAGTATAACAGTTACAAGGACATTTTACTTGGGAAATTTAGCGGAGAATGTAGTAACAAGAAGAAATGTTTAATTTGGAAAAAGATTGCTACTGTACGACAGTTAACAGAGTTAATCCGACCGTTGAGCAGAGCGTTAAAGACGTACAGAAAAGAAAAGTCCTCATTATTATATATTTCCATTAGGTTACTGTGGTCCTTAAAACCCTTTCCCTTCTCATAGCTCTCTTCACAACGTCGTCAGCAAACCACAAATTATGAGCCATTTTCACTTTTCTTTTAGCTGTTTGTAATGTAACTGGTTGTTACTGCTGGTTGCCAAGCTAACAGAGTCTTAGGCTACATTCACACTGCAGGCTGAAACGACCCAATTCCGATATTTTTGCCCCTATGCGACCTGTATCTGATCTTTTCATGACAGTCTGAACGACACAGATCCGATCTTTTATGAAATTTGTTTTATTTATGAAATTTATGAAATAGTCTATGAATTTTTTTTTTGACTTGTCTAAAACTATAGACCGGTCTAAAATAGCTTTGTGAAACCGGCCCCAGAAGGGCATACACCAGGGGTGTGAGACTCGGATTAGGCAGTAGGCCGGATTTGTTGGAATGAGACCTCATGGGGGCCGACATTATCATGGTCATTTTCATTTTTCTGCATGGGTATCATATTGTGGTAAATTACTCCTTTACTACACCCACTTCTGAACAAACAATACATATTGGTTTATCATGTACCGTCATATACTGCTCTTTCTTACATTAAATAACTTTAATTCATTGTTGACAACACTACTACGGTATTAGCCGAATAATTATGTTGCAGCGTTGCTAATGCTAATCATTACTAGGCCTATCTCTATTTACCTGTAGCCACTTGTGTTTGTCCTCTTGAAAATAAATCTGTAAGCTTGGCACATTTGGCCGCATCCTCCTCCAATGCCTTTATTTTTTTGAACCTGGCTTTTTCAGCCCCTCCTGGCCTCTCCCTCCCATCCATCCTCCCTGACGCGTACCGTTACGGTAGGTCAGGTCCAGGCTATCAGTAGCCTACCTGAGAAAACGTTTTGGAAAAGACGGGCTATGGACCCAACTCTACAACCCTTGCAGAGGCTGCACGCTGCAGTGTCAGAATGCAGAATGTGTGTAGCCTTATTTAAGAGAAGAGAGACTAACGTGACAAATGTAAAAAAAAAAAAAATATTCCTCGCCTGGTCCAAAAATGAAGCCCCCCACCGGGAATTCTCCCGATTTTCCCGAAACACTCTTTACTAGAGTACTGTGTTCTACAGATTTACTATCTGCATATTTCCATTTAATACATTTTTGGTTTGGCACTTTAGCTGCCAAGCCAGACACATGCTGTTAACTCTCTATTTTTTCACTTATTCGCTGTTCAGAAAAAATGGCAACAAGTTGCATTGCTAAATTAAAAGGGCTGCTTTTAAATGATTAGTAATTATTAATAACATTCTGTTTTTAAGTCACAAGACATTTGTTGTTATCTCTGGGATTTCTGAAAAGGATTCCCTTAATTGTAGTTTACATGAGTTCCAAATGTTTTAATCAATAAAAGAAGCATGATGTTAATGAGAGTACAAATCGATAACTTTAAAGACATTCAAATGTATTTACCTTTTAAAGGTTTGGGGTCAGTAAGATTTTTTTTTTAAAGAAATGAAGGTTTATTTAGCAAGGGTGGATTAAATTGACAGTAAAGACATTTGTAATGTTGCAAAAATTTTCAATTACAAATGAATGTTTTCCTTTTGAACTTTATATTCATTAAATAATCCTGAAAAAAATTATGACGGTTTCCACAAAAAATATTAAGCAGCACTACTGCTGCTTTAAAAAAAAATCTTACCGACCCCAAACCTTTAAATTGTGCTATTTACACATTTAATAATCTACTTCACGTCCAAAAAAATTAAAATACAATTCTAATCAAACATCTACTTGATAATACTCCCTGAGAAGAAACATTATCTTTGCCTGGAGTGCAACAACCCAGCCATTTAATTTACAAGGGACACAGAGCTGAAAACTAGGCCAGCAACAGCAGTAAACTTCCAGTTAAATTCTGTATGATGTCTCACTAATAATCAAGTCATTTCACACATAAGTATTCATTAACCAGTGGCCAGGACTGTAATCATGTGAAGGCCCATTAACAGCACTTTGGAGGATCCATTAAGCATTCCAGCAATATGATGTCTGTGTTCAGACGTAAATCCAGGAGGCTGCCAGAATCCACAGTTCATAAACGATTGAATAAAAGTGCTGTTATTAGGGTTCTGTGCTTCTCGTATAAGCAACTGCCAGAATAATCACTTATTTACCCAATATCAGTATCAAATGCAGAAATGACCCCAGCCCTGCTTCTGTTTGAGGGCTTCAGGCAGAAAATTGTGTCATAAGAGTCAATTGCCAGAAACTCATAAAGCAAAGGTTTATGTGCAGCTCTTGGGTTATGGTGGAATAGTGCACGATTTGGAACTTTAAAAAAATGATTTCTTTTATTTGATTGTGTTTTAAATTACCTCGTGGATCACTATACTATTTTTTTTAAGGTTGATATTAACTTATGAAGAAAATCTGAATTTCGCCATGCTTTGGGTGTTGCTGTGATTGATAAGATCATCAGAGTGTAATTTTTGTTCTTTTTTTGTTTTTGCCTTGCCATGTGGTTGCTATGGGGTTCCGGTGGTAACTAGGGTATTCTGAGTGCTTACTGGCCCGAGTCAAATGAGCCTTTATGATATTTTGGTCTCCAGGTATGATTTTAAATGCAAATCTGGGATTTTGCCCATTTTATCATCTGCAGGTAGGTTTTTTCAAGCATGCTAGTGGTGTGTAAAAGTCTTGGGCACGTTAGTATTTTACTCCTCCAAAAATGTTTTTAAGTGGTATCTATATATTGCGCATCCTTGTGGCTTTTGAATCTCTTTTTCTTGGCATGTTTGCAGTCAACTACAATCCAGCTGCAGAGCTGCTCCACGTAATGGATCTATCAGTTCAAATGAGGTCTTTTTGTGTGAGGCTAGCTCATTGTTCTGGAGGTCTCATGCTCAGCCCAGCTGTTGTGGTCCAGCCTCATACTTGTGGTTTTTTAGCATGAATCACTCCAAAACTCACATTTATATTAAAAGGCCGGACAAGCAACTCCTTCATAGATTCAGTGGTTCCTTTTCCGCTCTTATCTTGTTCCTTTCCGAGTGGCGTCAGAACACATGACTTCCTGTAAATGATGAGGTGAGGGGTGTTTTTTGGAAATGTGTGTTTTGGAGTACTCAGCGGCGGCCCTCCCTGTTGTTTCGCAAGTCATGTGCCTCCCTTCACACAGAGGAGGAGTTGCTATGAGAATGCTTTTTTTGATGGTGGCATTGTTTTGTTTGGGTGAGTCATTAAAGCGTTGAAGTCATACAGTTTGTTTCTCTTCTGTGTTTGGCTCCAGGTGCTCGCTGCTTACAGAGCCACACAGGTGTGTGTCTCACAAGAGGTCTGTTTTGGTGTCCCTACTACTTTATGGTTTGATCTCTCATGGTAACCATCCAACTTGTACAGTAAAGCAAATATGGTTACTGGGGATGTCCCGAGCTGATCTCAAGGAACGGTATTGGGACCGATTAAGCATTTTTTAACTGCATTTTTTAAGCATTTTTATCGGCTATCCTCCTAAGCCCGATCCTTTATTTTACACCAGCTGTCACGCATGTGTTGTGCAGTAGGTGGCGGAAAGCGCCTTAAAGAGGGTTTGTCAACCGCTATTAAAAGGAAAGAAGCTTAAATGTGTGTGACACGCGAGAATCTATGAGGTCTGTTCTAGCGCGTCAAAAGCTTCCGTGTTTAGCATATTTGATGCACACTTTTGTAACGAATCACTCGAAATTAATTTATTTACCGTTTATTTTTATGTGCCATCATGACAAAAAACTTGATCTTGACATCCCTAATGGTAACACCACTTTTAAATTACTTTCAATAAAATAAACATAATAGTACTATAAACTAAAAACTAGGGAGCCACTGGCTGAATTTTTTTATATGTATAATTTATTAAAAATTATTTTACAATAAAGTTTTTTTTATACTGTTGAATTATTTTTATACTGTTGTACTTTTAATTTATTATTTTCAGTTTTCATTTAATCTGATATTAATTTGATTTATTAAATTTTTTTATTTTTTAATGGGTTTTTGTCTTAGTCGTAGAGACACCAAACTTGACGGGATGGTTTGAAATTTCCACCCAATACTCAGGTAGCCAGATACACATCCGTTGGACATTAGGTGGCGCTATAATAACATAATTTATATTTAAACACTTGGGGCTTTTTCAGGGCTTTTTTCCAAATCAGCCATTTATTTCTATTGGAATGAGAGATGACAGCCATTGTATCACTGCATGCAGGGCTTGACATTAAAAGCCGCCAACCCGCCAAATGCGGGTGGATTTTAGCAATGGCTGGTAACGCAGTCACTCCTAATAGCCACTTTAGCGGGTTGAATTTTATATATAATATATATACACTTTTAAGTTGTAGTCTTTTAAGATTGCATCTGGAATAATAGACAATGTGCAATAATAAGCAATAATAATAAGTGCAATGTAGTGTTGTCAATTTTTTCAATATATATCAATACTGAAATACCTGAAGCGTCACCAATACTCATTTACCGCAGATACACGATACGAGCTTTGCTTTTTCACTAGTCTCATCTCACGGACATCAAGTTAACACACAAACCCCTCACTCGCTCATTTCGTTTGCTCCGGATGAATATTGTTGGTGTTACAGGGGTTAAATTTAGCCATTGCGCATAATTTTACTTATTCCCACAGAATTTGTGCTCACACCCAAGTACGTACACACCAAGCCACCTCTCAGTTCTAAATTGAGTTCTTTTTCGCTGCTTATTGGAATTAAACTTCCAAATACTCACAAAATATTCGGTTCTTGGGGAGTATTCACATAAACACAGTCAGTTAATTTTTTATGTGAATGTAAACCCGAATGTAAAAGTCTGCTACAGAGCTCGCTTCAGTGCGGGCTAGGAAAAAGTGTGCATCGGGGGCTCATATCAACCAGAAAGGGAGAGTTTGCGAGCACCTTTCTGAAAACTAAAATGACAAACTGACATCCTATGGTCTTGTTGACACGTGGCACAGAGGCCATTGTCCAAAAGACCACATGTGCTCATTAAGTGTGCCATTTGGGACATGGCCTAACATCAGAATATTGTGAATCTTTTTGGATAATTCAGAAAAAAGAACTGGCTTATAAGAGTCATTTGTTCTCCAATGAGGATATTTCACGTGTTTTAATTGACTATTGATTAAAAATAACCGGTTGATTAGACATTTGCTTGTGAATCAGGAGTTTTGACTCATTGGTCATTAGAATCATTTGTTTATTTATTTGCTGTAGAAGGACATGTTTGTTGATATTATGTAAATGATATTAGGGTAGTTAACAAATAGCATGTACAAAAATATGACTTTTTAACGTTTTGTTTTTCTATATAATTTTGGTGAACAATAAAATCCCTATGGCCTAGAAACTATCCAGAACAACATTCTAAAATCACTCAGAACACCTTAACATGTCCTAACAACCACCCACAACACCTGCATCATGGCGGCAACTTTCAACAGGCATGCACCACTAATGTTTTTTTATTATTATTGTTAAAATCTGGTAATGTAAGTGGCACTACAATCGCAGATAAACCTCTTCTAATGAATTCTATCTGAAAGTTGTGAATGTTGTGATCACAGCAGTTGCTATACTGTCTTAACTAAAAAAATCAGCTACCGGTACTAGAATTTAAACTAATGCTGTTAATGAGGACAGAAGCAGCTGTGTCGGACATCAGTCCAGCTTAAAACCATAGTGCCAAAGTTGTTCATTAGCAGTAAATGGACTGACACTAAGTGCTCCTGGTCCAATCTGAGTTTGATGTACGAGACGAGTTATATCAGCCACCGGCTCTTCCTGCAAATAAGAATGACCTGAAGTCCAATTAAAACTCAAGATGTGCAAATACAATCTTAATAAGCCAGTGTCATTTTAAATCAACCCTAACGAACCGAGGAAGGTCGGAATTTGACTCGCTGCTGCATTTTTGAAGTGATAAAACTGGGGAAACCCACTAATTAAACAGCAGAAAGCTTTGTAATCTCATGTTTGCAAGAGGAACCATAACACACACTGCAGAGGAATTTGGGTTTAGTTGACCTTTAATTAACATTATAAACAATGTACAGTTCTGTACTATGTCATCCGAAAGGCAGACCAGGGGCTTTTTACAGGGGTATGTGGCTTATTTTGCCATTCTGGCTGTACTCTCTACTGTTAAGGACCATCAACCTCTGCTACAGGCCAATTAATTCCGGGCCATGAATACTTAGCAGTGATTTTATACAGTTTTCGGGTCCAATGTGGATTGGATTCAACACCACCTGCCGATTTATTACAACGCTTTTGAAAGTGGCATGTTATCAAAATAAGTCTTTTGTACTACTTTAATACCAGCCAAGTATTTTTTTCCTGTATTATGTTGGTTCATACATTAATTCTGGTGAAAAAGCCCCATGGTGCCCCTGCCTGTGCTGTTGTATGTCAGTGGATGGTGTTTTTGAAGGCATCACACATCTTCCTTTCTTCATGGGGGGTTTGGTTTGCTCCATGCCTGTTGCCTTTCCATATCCCCTCCTGTGACAAGTCTCATGTAGGAGGTCTGCACCCCCTGATGACAAACCTTTTGTGCTCACTTTGTGGTATCATTTAGTCATTTTCCTTTACTCATGTTTGTGGAAAAAGCTCCAGCAACGTTAAAGAAATCGAAACATGGAGGGGATAGCAGGAATAAGTATCCATGTTTTCCCTTATTTCTCAGGGGTACGTTGTCCTTTCTTCTGCAAAGGTTTGGAAGTAAATCTGTGCCAGGTGGACATGACCGTGATCCAGGGACTGGTCAATAAAGTGCCAGTGTCCTGTTGACCCATTTGATTGTGATTTTCCCCCCTTGTAGTAAAGGGTGTTTTTCACTTTCTGAAGGCCTGAGCTATATGACTATGGTTGTTTGGCTTCCCAGACATTGATTGTGTCACAGTTTGACAGTACCAAATTGGTTATTGGCCAAATTATTAGACATACTATAATAGTATATAATTAATCCTAAAATAACTGATATGGTGATGGCTAAATTCACTTGTAGCATTTAAAATTATTTATTTAGAGTTTGGTCATTTCTTATTTATTTAGACAAAATAATATAGAATTTTAAGAATCTGTGCGTCAAACATCTATTTTATACAGGCAAGCACATCTTGCATTTTCTTTTTCGGAAAATGTCAAAATTAAATTGTATACATTTCAGCATTTACATATTTCATAGCACTTTTAAGGTACAGTTACAATAGCGAAATTTGATGAAATGTCACGGGAAAAAAAGGTCAATTGTCTATTGTCAATAATGTAGTGATGCATGAAGCTTCACAAAGTCACTTTCAATCCAATCAGCTTTCTGTTGGTCGATGAATTGCATGAATAAGTGAAATCTGCATGGGAAAATGCAGATTTTCACCCGCTTTCACCCTCACGCAAAATTCCCAAATGCACGAGTTCATGCGCTGGACTTTGCATATGAAAATTCTCAGAGCAAAGGTAAATGTTACTGCACCTTTAGACAGAGGCTTGCAATTTACTTTCCAGTAGTCTCTTCCATCTGACTGGAGAGACCCATCTTTGGGTTAGTCAGTTTTATTATGCAGCTGGAGAATCTATAACACCTGTTAGCATGTTTATAATCTCTTTCTTTAATCCTCACAGGATTTTCAGTCCTCTACACTGAAAATTCAAAAGTTATGTTTATATATGTCTATGTAAAGGAGAACAAAACTGCGGTGGAGGCCTCCTGTTAGCAGTTAAAATGGCAAGAGATAGATTGAAGTTTATCAGAGGCCCAGCATGTGCTGCTAGCTCTTACAATATGTTAGTAACACGGATGATCAATCAATGATGAGAAAGAGAGATATTCTGGCGTATTGCCTGGCTGTTAAAAAGCCTGTCCAGGTGACTGATCAGTAGTCAAGACCCAGTCTATCCATTCCTTCTGTTTACCCAAAGTCACTGTACTGCAAGCCAGTTGACTTGGCGGCCATCTTGAAAACAGCTCCAAACAATTACTTCACTAAGCCCAAAGTATACTTAGTATAAGTTTTGAGATGAATGTTAAGTATGCAGCCAAACGTGTAGAGTTTCAAAGTATACTCCACGTGATAGTGTGTAAAAAACACAGGTGCCTGACACCATGCGCATTTGGAAGTTTTGTCTTTTGTGCTGTTTCTCTCCAGAAGTTATGAGCACTAAAAATGTCTTTGAACTCTTTTGAACTAGTTTCCCCTTCACACAAGAACCAATTCGGTTGTTGCTCCAACTCTAACTTTGAACCAATTCTATATTGTAATATAGAATATATATATTCTACAGAATTTGTTCAAAGTGTTGGAAACATCGTGAAAAAATATGTCTTTCCACAAATTTTGTATGCATGCAAATTGTATAATATCCAAGGTAAACATTTCTAGTAATTGTGCAGTTAATTCTGTATTTTTTATGAAGTTTTGGAATATGTATCCTCTCCCCAAATTTGTCACTAATAGAACACAACAAAAAAACACTTTTTTTACGATTACAACAACAATTTTAACAATATTTCAAGTGTAATCTTTCTTTATAAAAAGTATACATTTTATCTTATGTATTTCAAAGGTAAGGATTCATTAGTTTAAATATTGGTACAAACACTATAATAACATCTTCGTATATAATTCAATATACCTACTTTATTTTTGACAAAACATCCCATACTATGCATTTAACATATGAGCAGAAATTGGCGAACAAAAGCTTATTTAATGTGGCAGTAGTCTTTTTTTTGCGCTCTGTTCAGCTGTAGTAAACAATAGCTTGCGCGAGTCTGAGCCGTTCATTCATTCAATCACACGCAGACACGCAATTCATATTCAAACAGTCTTTTTGCGGTTTACAGACACTATTCAATATCGCGATTAGATCAAAGCACTTAAGAATAAACTTACTATTCACATCAGCTGGATCCGTTGATCCTCGAAATGAAACTACCAGCACTTCTGAGGTAAATGTTCCAGGATTATTAGATGACGAGGTAAAAAACAAGATTCTTATTAAACATGATGTGTTTTATCCAGCTGATGTGGGCGTGTTTGCATGGCTTGCCTCAGATCATTTGCGTTTGAATAGCGCACGCTCTCCGTGGGCATGTCACATTAACACTTAATGAGGTATAATGAGCTGAAAAGAAAATGACTGACATCTCTCTCTTTTCATACAGATTACATAAACTGAGAATATTTGTTTTTTATATAAATTACTTCATTTAAAAGGAAAGAATTCATGCTTCATAAATAAAATCTCTCGTGCCTGTATGACAAGTATTTGCTGAGTTACAGTTCATTTTCGGACTCGTTTCAGAATTGACTTCACTGACAGAGAGAAGGCAAAACTCGCATCATGTTTATTTTTCTTTATTTGACAAAAAGCACAACACTTTGTTTTTATTGTGAGTATACACAAACAAATAGACACTTAACAGGATCGAATGATGTATAACACTTATATGTAAGATCAAAATCAACAGAGTATTTTGAGTCTCTTTTGCACTGATACGAAAAAAGCGAGATCATCGCGCCGGCACGATAGCCGACCCCAGGGGGTTAAAGTGCCCCTATTATGCTATTAGGTTCCTAATTTCTTTTGGAGGTCTCTTACAATAGATTTACATGCATCTAAGGTAAAAAAACAAATAAACAAGATAATAATATACATTGCAGCATCACCTCTTTACTCACAGTGTCTAATACTGTTCGATAAAGGACTCCGTCTCACTAAACCCTTCCTTTCCAAGAGTCTACTGTGCTCTGAATAGCCAGATGGCCCAGTCTGTTGTGATTTGTGTACTGCTTACAAGGCATGCCAAAAATTACATGCCCTTTACCATATTTGAATTTCAGCTCCGGAGGCTTCCTCACTACTTGTTTACACAGTTAGGATGGCGTCGGTTTTACCTTATCAATTCAAGTCCTCATCCTTTGGAAGTTCATGCAAAGTGTATTTGCTTCTGCAGCACAGAAAACAGTAAGCGTGTTTCTATTACAGATTTGCGCAAAACTTTGGGGATTTTTTTTCTAAATGCCATCAAAAAACTATTGCGAAATGACGGCTTTTCCACTAACCAATGTTATGCGACTAAAACGTCATTTTTTCTCGCGATAAGTCATTCCAAAAATCATTGCGACAGATGGTAGTAGTAGGGATGCTCATATTAGCCATTTAACCGTTAACCGAAAGTAAACATTTTAACCGATTAATACTACCAGTTAAACGGTTTAAAAGTTAAAAGGTTTTTTTATTTTTAAGGTTTTTCTTTTTAGTTTGCTGCATGGTTAAATAAATACTATAAAAAAAAATACTATATAGCCTATATTTGTAAACTCATGGGGCGCGTCCATACGCGCAACCACAGGTGCCAACAGACATATTTCGCTGAGCAAGCAAAATGAAGCGAGTGAAAAGAAGTACTGTGTGGGACCATTTCAACAGAAAGGGCGACGAAGTTACTTGCAAAATATGCTACGTGGTATTAAAATACAGCAGTAGTACAAGTACAATGCAATATCACTGGCGAAGCAAACATCCACAAGCAAATGAAAGGCGCTTACCAAAGCTGGGCACACTAGCGAGACGTTATCTCTGTATTCCCAGGATATCTGTGCCATCGGAGAGGGTGTTTTCTGCCACGGCTCTAACTGCGCTCCAGACTAACCCCACATCATGTAGACATGTTACTTCTTTTTAAAATAAAAACTAGACAAGGTCTGGATTGAGGTAGGCTTGTTATTTTTATTTGGCAAAAAAACAAACTACCGGTTTAACAAATTGCCGGTTTTTCAAAGCTTCAAACGGATTCAGTGTTTTCTTTTAGTCATCTTAATTTGTGAATTATTTAAGTTAAAAAATATATATTTAGTGTAGGCCTATTTTATGTTTTTCTATGTTGTCACTGTCAGAAATGCTGCAGGTGAGTGAAAAAGTGATGTGAATCCAGGTTCTTTTGTTCTGTATACTGCTGTTTGCACGTTAATATAAACCCGTGAATTTCTTTTGGGGTATTTTTAATGGGTCACAGACACTCGACAATTTTACTTTTATTTAATGCCAATTCAATATTATAATCTTATCAGTTAACGGTTAATACTCGGATAACGAGCGGTGGTTGTCTGTCGGGAAAATTAACCGTAATGAGCATCCCTAGTTGGTAGGTTTACGTATATACCAGCCACTGCCCTGGCCATTATTGTTAATCGAAGGAGACATGTGTTATCCAAGCATTAACGGTAATGAAATACCCTTCTAATTGGAGCGGCTGGTGTTTCTGGGTGTTTCTCCCTCATATATGCTTCAAGGTCTTGATTGTGGCATTTCTTTGAGGTTTAGAATCCAGTATTCCTGTAATTCTCTTGTCTTTTATGAATTTAATAAAGAACTCTGTCTCGTATTCTGTCCAAACATACCGTGTCATCTACGTCAGGTGACCTGTAAATGCGCAAAAACTGTTTCCATTGCAGTTTTGCGAAATATTTATTTTTTCGAATTGCCTGAAAAACCACCTAATGCGAGCGTAAAAACTTTTTTACGAGAAATGGGAGTTTTTGCAAAATTGATGTGTTTCCATTGGGCGATTTCAATTTGGGCAATTTGAAGGGAAATGGAAACTCGGCTAGTGTCTTGACATGTCGACACAAACCGAACTCTTTCATGCCTCAGCTACAACTACAGTGTTTGAAGGCGGGTTAAAGTATGCATTGTTTACTGGCAGCCAATGAAGACCATAGGCTGGCATTATTCAAATGTGTTACTAACCTACCTAGGTTCGAGCAGGAAGACTGGAATAACTGACAACTTGTTTCAGACAGTTTAAAATCAGTTCTTTGTTTGGGAGGAAACAATTCTTGATCTTGATCTTGATCTTAAACTTTGCAGACATTTTAGATTCATAAAGAGCTTCATTACACACTAAGGTCATATGCGAAAAAAGCAATAGTGCCACTTTGAGTCTTAGTGGGATATTCTGTCATCATTTATCCTCATGTCATTCCAAACATGTGGAACACACAAGACGTATATTTTGAGAAATGTCTTAGGTTTTGTTTTTGTCTTTAAATAATGTAAGTCATTGAGACAAATGTACGGACAAAATATATATATTTTTTAATATCAGTCGATATCGATAATTATCATGATAAATGTCAAATCTTTATTTCTTTCTAGTTTAAAGGCAGATTTTTGCTCCTAAGTGAGAGTTATAGAAACCAGACCCGTTAAGTGTGGTTTCAAACTACTTTTTATTGTCAGAAGATGACAAGCTATTTTTTTAATGTTACATTTTAAATATACAGACTCAAATTTAAAAAATGTTTTTATTCAAATTAACCATTGATCCTCCATAGTAGCATACATTTAGATCATGATAACCACAGTTAAAACCACCCATTTAGCTCCTCATTACCATGGAAAAATATGGTTTATATGGTTTTTGTATGAAAAACAGTAGCCTAAATACATTTAGTATAAATACACAAATACAATAGCTTAATCACAAAAAGTACTATAATTCTATTCCATTACTCCTTTAATACATTTAATACATGTCTACATTAATAATATAATAAAATTCGATATGAATATCCCACATTTTTGCCACAATGCCATGGTGAAGTTAGTGATTAAACGCATCTGCAGTAAGCTCGCTCTGCGCTGCTGTTTGATCCGAGAGGATTAATGGTTTGTGTTGCGTTCAAATAAGTAGCGCTGTTTCGTTCTGCTTTAGGCACAATAACATTATATCGAACATTTATCGAATTATTGTTATCGATTTTCGAGGAAAATTATATCGCAATAATTATCGTTATTGTTTTATCACCCGGCCCTACATGCAATTCCTAATTGATTAATTCATCAAAACCATACCCAATGACATTTTTCGCAACATCTAAAACTGTGGAGAAGATCGCCAGTACATCCTGCCCAATGCTGAAATGCAATCGTACATCTGGGTTAAGGAACTCCGCTCGAGATTTGGGCGTGAGCCTCCTCCCGGG
Organism: Siphateles boraxobius; assembly: GCF_051911475.1. NCBI lineage: Eukaryota > Metazoa > Chordata > Actinopteri > Cypriniformes > Leuciscidae > Siphateles > Siphateles boraxobius. The sequence goes on from NW_027508876.1 coordinate 14,202,433, forward strand.
GGAGTTGAGGTGGTTTTATGCTTGAATAACTACAGGAAGGGAGTCTTGCCTTGTTTTTGAAAGGATACATGAGCTTTTGTTAAAAAAAAGTGTGCTTGTGATGATCCATGTGCGAATGAAACTTGAGGGAGTAGTATTGCATGTTGATCAGGATCGCTTGTCATTTGTTGACTGTTCCAAATTAGAAAGAGTTTTGACATACTAACATCTATCAATTCGTAGTGTGTAAATGTTTTCTTCCCTAAAAATGTGGCAGATGTGACGTTGATTGGTTTTGATGACCTCACACGAATATGTAGCTCTGTCCTTTGAATTGATAAACTACAATGCAGCTCTTTGGAGTGGAAATCTAAATGATGGCTCTCCTATCTGATATTTTCTTTGAAATCTAGGATCAATTAAGATGTCTTATGGAGAACTGTATTCTGGAATCACAAATCCAGTCTATTAAAAAAACTTGGAAATGTCATCTAAATGCTTAGCTAGTATCGGGTTGCTGTATCCTTATATATATGTCGTGTTCTTTGGAAAGTAATACTTTAATGACTCATTAAGTCTTAAAGGGATAGTTGACCCAAAAATAAAAATAAATGGTCATTTACTCAACCTCATGACATGCCAAACCTGAAGAAGATGTCTCAGTGTTTTGGTCCCCACTGTCACTCATTGTATGGACATTGTATGTATTTTTCGAATACAATTTTATTGCTTTTTTTTTTTTTTTAAACATGGGTTTTCTGTGTTTTTTTGTTGGAATGCACAATTTGGACAAAAAAGTTTTATAAAAATGGCTCATGGAATTATTACTATGATAAATGTTTTTTTGAAAAAATCTAATTGATAATTTTTTACTACTGTAATATTACAGTTCTACAATTTCTTAATTTCTTATTTTTTATGTTCCACAAAAGGAAGAAAGTAATGGCGCTTTTCCACTACACAGTACCAGCTTGCCTCGGCTCGGCTCGACTCGACTCGACTCGCCTTTGTTTGGTTTTCCACTGTGTAAAAGTTGTACCTGTATCTGCTTTCGGGTACTTTTTTTCGTACCACCTCCGGCGAGGTTCTAAGCGAGCTGAGGCGAGCTAAGGCGATACTAAAATGTGACGTGAAAACAATGCCGACTGCTGATTGGTCAGAGAGAATTGTCACTATTCACTGCGTCATCATTGCACGTGCCAGATTGAGTATCCAGAATAACCCCGCCTTTTTAAAATAGTTTAGCCAGAGATAGTTACTAAACTTACTACTATTATTATGGCAACTCGGAAGAATACGCCGTGGTCAAACGAGGAGGTGCAGACATTCCTTTGTTTGGTTGCCGAAGAGAGGATCCAGCGAGAGCTTGATGGGGCAACGAGGAACGAAAGGCGTCGCTATGACGACCGGGTACTATTTGTGGCGATACTTTCTGCAATGGAAAACGGAACGAAAAGCGAGCCGAGTCGAGGCGAGCCAAGGCGAGTCGAGTCGAGCTGGTACTGGTAATGGAAAAGCGCCATAATATAGGTTTGGAACAGCATGAGGGTAAGTAACTAAAGAATTTTGATTTTTTTTGGGTGAACTATCCCTTTTGTCACAAACAGTGTCTTTCTGATTTTGTCTCAATAGGTTTCAGACATCGCTCGCTCACTCGTTTTGCAGATTAGCTGTTCCTGAAACCACATCTTCAAAGTCTTTTTCATAGTCATTTGTTGTGAGTTATCATTTTATTGAGTCATTCCCCATCTCTTTTCATCATTCCTTCTTGCTCTGTTCTCTCATCCTGTCTTCAGGCGGCCACATTCACACGCATAAATAAAAGACAACACTTATGATTGCCTTCCAGTGGGTTTCTCTCCCTGTCCTCTCACTAGGTGTTCCCGCTTTGGCTTGTGTTCCTTTCTAATGCAGACCAGACAGGCCTGGCTGGTGTGTGTGCTGATAGATTATTGGTTCTAATGTGGCTCAGAGTGTGTCAGCAACGACTTTCCCACGTTGCACAAAGGGGCCTCCTACGAGCCGGGGCTGCAGCCACTCTCCCTGCACCTGTAACCAGAAAATCGACCGCCCTAATATCCTGGCTGGGTCCCATGTTGCACTTGGCATTTCCTCCAAGCGTCTGGGACCACGCTTGACATGCTAGGGCAGGCTCCGCCTCCCTCAGAGGGGCTGTGGTCAGTCGAGCGCAGAACCCCTTGGAATTCTGGGAGAGAAATGCTGAATCACTGTTGGAGCAGACAGGGGACATGCAGGATGCTGGCGCAGAGATGTGTCTCCGAACGCACATGTGCTGGAATGATTGTACACCCATTAAAAAAAACATGGACAAAACCTCCCACTCAGTTTGAGGAATCAATTAATTACCATAAAATGCTGGTAGACACATTTATGATGCAGAACTGAAACAACAACAACAACACAGACGCATGCTAAATTATTTTAAATTATTAAAATTTCATTTTATTCCATATTAGATTAAAAGAAAAACTTAAATGAAAAAAATTGCCTTGGCAACTAACTGAAATAAAGTAAGTTTAAGTTAAAGTACGCAAACTAAAATAAAAATACATAAATAATTAAAAACCAAAAACTAATAAATAAAAGTAATAATAAATTCACTAAAATTTAAACAAAAATTAATAATACTAAATATAAATAAAGTAATACCAATGCTAAAATAATATTTGTAAAATCAACCTCTTGGTTATCTAATGCTTTTCATTACCATACAAGTTTTAAAAAGCCTGGTAGACACATTTATGATGCAGAATTGACACAACGGCAACACAAGCACATGCTAAATTATCATTTAACCTGTTAACTGTGTGTGTTCTTGTAGTGGGACACTTTACGTACTTTTTTAGTCTTTATAGTCTTTTTCCCTCTATCACATAATGTTTGTTATCATAAATTATAAAAATAATTTTTTGTGATATCAACTTTAAATTTATACAAATGGCTTTGATTTTCTAGCAATTTTAGAATCAGAATGTTGTAAAATGCATATCTAGTATAAAATAAAACTTTTTAGTACTGTACATTTGCATTACAGTAAACTTAAACTTCTATAATTTATTTGTCTTTAATTTTTAGAAGTGCTTTCACTTCTGCAATAATCTGCTGACTTTAGCACTGTATTCCAAAGCATTCCTGAATTGCAACCATTTAAGTCAGATCTATGCTCAAAAAACGGGGTGACAGTTTAACAGGTTAAAATATAATTTAAGTTTAAAATTATAGTTACAATTTTTTTCATTTAAAATTATTATTTATAACTATTATAAATCATAGAATTATTATTTAATTATTTTATGTTCAACATATGCTTTTATTTACTGGATTTTTACAGAACATATTTAAAATATAAGGTTTGTGCTGAGCTTATTATTTCCAGAATTAAATACAGATATATTTCATGTCTTAGAGACCCACATTCATGATTTATGTGGTTGTACTAGTTACTCAGCCATTGTGGAATTATTATGATATAATTTTATTGGGCAGGGATATAGTGCTGCGTTTCATTATCATGCATGTAACACTATCTTTTCTTCTTTCCTGGTGGCTTTGGCATGCCCTTTGATTTCAACATCTCCCAGATGGCTTCAATTGGTATCAAATCTAATATCACAAGCCCTACAATGAAATGGAAGTTCTCTATTAGCTGAAACTAAATAACCGGAACATTTATGGAAAACTATATGTAGATCAAATGACCCTTAGTTTAGTATGATTCAGAACACTGCACATGTCTGTTTCAGTTTTAGACTTTTTTCTTCTCTTTTCAACCATGGGACTCTTAACAGTGACCAATGATGCTGTTTTCTGCCTGCAAGGTTTCACCACGAATCAACTGTAATTCACATTATAAACATTTAAAGTCATATATATATATATATATATATATATATATATATATATATATATATATATATATACACATACATACAGGTCCTTCTCAAAAAAATTAGCATATTGTGAAAAAGTTCATTATTTTCCATAATGTAATGATAAAAATTAAACTTTCATATATTTTAGATTCATTGGACACCAACTGAAATATTTCAGGTCTTCTATTGTTTTAATACTGATGATTTTGGCCTACAGCTCATGAAAACCCAAAATTCCTATCTCAAAAAATTAGCATATCATGAAAAGGGTCTCTAAACGAGCTATTAACCTAATCATCTGAATCAACTAATTAACTCTAAACACCTGCAAAAGATTCCTGAGGCTTTTAAAAACTCCCAGCCTGTTTCATTACTCAAAACCGCAATCATGGGTAGGACTGCCGACCTGACTGCTGTCCAGAAGGCAATCATTGACACCCTCAAGCAAGAGGGTAAGACACAGAAAGAAATTTCTGAACAAATAGGCTGTTCCCAGAGTGCTGTATCAAGGCACCTCAGTGGGAAGTCTGTGGGAAGGAAAAAGTGTGGCAAAAAACGCTGCACAACAGGAGGAGATGACCGGACCCTGAGGAAGATTGTGGAGAAAGACCGATTCCAGACCTTGGGGGACCTGCGGAAGCAGTGGACTGAGTCTGGAGTAGAAACATCCGTGGCAGAAGCGCCTGACCTGGACTGTTGCTCAGTGGTCCAAAGTACTTTTTTCGGATGAAAGCAAATTTTGCATGTCATTCGGAAATCAAGGTGCCAGAGTCTGGAGGAAAACTGGGGAGAAGGAAATGCCAAAATGCTTGAAGTCCAGTGTCAAGTACCCACAGTCAGTGATGGTCTGGGGTGCCATGTCAGCTGCTGGTGTTGGTCCACTGTGTTTTATCAAGGGCAGGGTCAATGCAGCTAGCTATCAGGAGATTTTGGAGCACTTCATGCTTCCATCTGCTGAAAAGCTTTATGGAGAGGAAGATTTCATTTTTCAGCACGACCTGGCACCTGCTCACAGTGCCAAAACCACTGGTAAATGGTTTACTGACCATGGTATTACTGTGCTCAATTGGCCTGCCAACTTTCCTGACCTGAACCCCATAGAGAATCTGTGGGATATTGTGAAGAGAAAGTTGAGAGACGCAAGACCCAACACTATGGATGAGCTTAAGGCCACTATCGAAGCATCCTGGGCCTCCATAACACCTCAGCAGTGCCACAGGCTGATTGCCTCCATGCCACGCCACATTGAAGCAGTCATTTCTGCAAAAGGATTCCCGAACAAGTATTGAGTGCATAACTGAACATAATTATTTGAAGGTTGACTTTTTTTGTATTAAAAACACTTATTTTATTGGTTGGATGAAATATGCAAATTTTTTTAGATAGGAATTTTGGGTTTTCATGAGCTGTATGCCAAAATCATCAGTATTAAAACAATAAAAGACCTGAAATATTTCAGTTGGTGTGCAATGAATCTAAAATATATGAAAGTTTAATTTTTATCATTACATTATGGAAAATAATGAACTTTATCACAATATGCTAATTTTTTGAGAAGCACCTGTATATACACAGTATATATTCAGAAAAGATGCATTAAAAGTGACATTCAATCTTTATTAATATTTTAAATGCCCTTACTATTTCAAATAAATTCTATTCATCAAAGAATCCTGAAAAAAAATGTATCCCGGTATAAAAATATTAAGCAGCACAACAGTTTTCAACATTGATAAAACAAAATATTTCTTGAGCACCAAATCAGTATATAAGAATAATTTCTGAAGGATCATGTGACACTGAAGACTGGAGTAATGATGCTGAAAATTAAGCTTTGCAATAACAGGAATAAGTTACAGTGAAGAAACAGTGGTTTTAAGTTGTAATATTACACTCACTTTTACTGTATTAGACACACCTTGCTAGTACCGGGTTGAACCTTTTGCCTTCATGACTGCCTTAATTCTTTGTAGCATAGATTAAACTGTGCTGGAAACATTCCTGAGATTTTGGTCTATATTGACACAATTGCATCACGTGCAACATCCAAGATGCAAATCTCCATTTCCACCACATCCCAAAGGTGCTCTATTTGATTGAGATCTGGTGACTGTGGAGGCCATTTGAGTACAGTGAACTCATTGTTATGTTCAAGAAACCAGTTTTAGATGATTTCAGCTTAACATGGCATGTTATCCTGCTGAAAGTAGCCATCATGGGTAAGATATAGGTAAACTGTGGTCATAAAGGGATGGACATTGTCGGCAACAACACTCTGGTAGGCTGTGACATTTAAATGATGTTCAGTTGGAACTAAGGGACCCAAAGTCTGCCAAGGAAATATGCCCCCATACCATTACACCACCAGCACCAGCCTGAACCATTGATACAAGGCAGGATGGATCCATACTTTCATGTTGTTTACTACCAATTTTGACCCTACCATCTTTCGGTCACAGCAGAAATCGAGACTCGTCAAACCAGGCAACATTTTTCCATTGTCCACTTTTGTTGAGCCTGTGTGAAGTGTAGCCTCAGTTTCCTGTTCTTAGCTGACAGGAGTGGCACCGATGTGTCTTCTTCTGCTGTAAAATATCTGCTTCATGGTTCAAAGTCTTGTGCTTTCAGAGATGCTCGCTTGTAAAGAGTGGTTATTTGTGTTACTGTTGCCTTTCTATCAGCTCAAACCAGTCTTGCCATTTTCCTCTGACCTCTGGCATCAGCAAGGCATTTTCGCCCACAGAACTGCTGCTCACTGGATATTTTCTCTTTTTCAGGCCATTCTCTGTAAAACTTAGAAGTGGTTGTGCGTGAGAATCCCAGTAGTTTTTCTGAAATACTCAGACCAGCACGCCTGGCACTATCAACCAAGCCACGTTCAGGGTACTTTGACACTGCCAGTATAGTTCGAAACAGGGTACAGTTCGCATGTCATCATGTGAAAGCTGTAATGTAGACCCGGGAGCCACTGGGATACCGAACCCGAGACTACGTGTAGGAGGTTCGGATACACTGGAACTGTGGTGTGATTTGCATGAATGTGAAAGCAACTCAGACTGGTCACTGTCTGAGTTGTATATTTTATATATATATATATATTTTTTTTATTTTTTATTATTATATTAAATTATATTATATTATATAAAATATATTATTTTATATTAATAGGCTACCTCTACAAGGGATCATTTTCGAATTCGTCATTCAATAAAATGGTAACACTTTATTTCGATAGTCCACTTTAGACATTCTACTAACTATAAGTAACTTTGCAGCTACATGTCAACTAACTCTCATTAGAGTATTAATAGACTGTCTGCTTAATAACTGCTAAAACTTTATTTTGTTGGTCCCCCAACAGATATTCTACTGACTATAAGTAACTTGGCAACTATAAGTCAACTTATTCTCCAAACCCGAACCCTAACACCTAACCATAACTTAACAGTCTACTGACAGTCTACTACAGCCTACTAATACTCTAATGAGAGTTAGTTGACATGTAGTTGAAAAGTTACTTATAGTTAGTAGAATGTCTAATGTGGACTATCGAAATAAAGTGTAACCAATAAAATTATTATTAATAATTTAATAATAATTAAATTTGGCCTCAGCCAAACAGTTAAACAAAAAATGCGAGCAAGGCCCGATGATGGAGAGAAAACGGCCAGGTGGAGCAGACAGGGAAAGGACAAAGAAAACACTCCAAGAAGAAGCAGCAAAATTACTGACCTGTTCAGGGCTTCAACTGCAGGTCAGTTTCATCTGTAAATACTGTAGTTTTTTCTACATTAACTTAGTATTGAGCTTCTAGCACATGTAAGCGGTACATTCGTGGAGAAGTCAAAACAAATGAGTGAAACAGCACACAGAAAACTCACAGAAGAAATGTATTGAGGTAAAAATTTGAATTGTTTTTATTTTATTATATTTATAACATATGATTTAGTTTAACATAACACAACTAAGGGAGCGTTTCGCTGAATATTATCACGATTGAAAATGTTACATTGAATTTATTGTTCAGTAAACAAGTAGCGTATTTAATATTTATTATTAAGTTTTTAGTTTTAGACACAAAGAATATTAACTGTTTTTGTTCTATTTCACCGACGAAAATAGTTCCAAAGGAAAGCAACAGCAGCGCGTGTTTTGTTACTGAATGATTCAGCGTTTTGAACGAATCTTTTGTATGAATGACTCATTGACTCACTAATTCAGGCGGTCACTTGCCGCCACCTATTGACACCGGTTTAGTTTAATGTTTAATTATTGCATTTTTTTTATTTGTATATTCAAACATTTATTTAAAACATCAATCTCATAATAATTATTTATTGCAGTTGTAATTTTGCAGTGCAAATTATTTAATATGATGGGTAACAGCCCTGTAGTATGATATTATTATAACTGAATTTATTGATCAAATTTAATAATTTGACATGAAAGATGATGCATACATTTAATAAGGTAATACAAATTATTTTTATTAATGAATTTTATTAAATTTATTTAATATATTACAGGGTTGTCACGTGTTTCTAAATTTTATTTGGGTGGATGGCCTGGATGGGTGTAGGATTTCCCGGCCTGAAATTGTGTCTCAGTTCGGCCCTGGTGACTGCACTTGCGCATGTGTTTAAGCCGATGATGACTCCAACATAACAAGTAGGGGATGACAAAGGTGATGATTTTTCCCTGGGATACGAACTAGTGAGCTTGCAGTGTAATCATGAATGAGTGCAATCTGAGGGGCAAATGAAGGGCTTGCAATCTGCCAGCTCCTCAAAAGAGTATATTCTTGCATGCACCAGAAAGCTGCCTTGTTGCAACACACACACATTTTGAACTTAAGCAGATAATATTGACCATGGCTTTTTCTCAATATTTGTTCTTTAGCGATCTTGGGTTTTTGCACTACGTCATCATCAACCATCAAGTTCAATTCCAGTACTCAAAAACTCAAATACAGAGGACGCATGAAAGTGCCCCGATGTGTTGTTGATATCGAGGATACTTCGAATGGAGACTTCAGAAAGAATCGAAACGTTAAAAATCACAGAAGACGCTGCTGGCGGTCGATGTACGGAAGCCTGTTAGCCTGTAACTTCTTGTTCTCACTTAAAGGGAACATAACACACGATTGGTTTCTGCTAATCTTATATTAATCTTGACATAGAGTAGGATTGCATTCTTCATATCTCCGAAGAGTCTTTAGTTTTTATCAGATTTATAAAAGACAGATATGCTGTACAGAGTCTTTCTGAAAACAGCCATGCTCCTAGAGGCAAGCCGTGCAGCGCTGCCGGTGGCTTTCGTAACCCGAACGAAGCTCGTTAATTGATGAACATTTGTCCGTCTCTTTTGTTTAATTTTAATAAAGTGATAAAGACCTTAAAAAAGCGGCAGTATTTTTATTGCCATATTAAGAAGAATCTTAACATAGACAGCATAGGTAACAAATAGACTACTCATAAATATACATGGTAAAATAAAGAAGATATGAACTTATATGAAAATAATGTCTATAATAATATGAAAGAAATGTTTAGAATAGGTTGTGACATTTTTTTGTGATGTTATGTTGTATTTATTGTGCCTTGCCCTTTAATTACTATTTGCTTATATGGTCAGTTAAGCAGGAAGATCGCAGCACATCTCAATTCTCACAAAGATACGTTCTGTTTCCTCGCATCCTTCTGAGTTCGTTCTTTCAAGGTTGCCTTGCAAGACCGGTCTCATCATGAACACAAGTCCGTTCTTTGCGTTTTTGGAATTGAGAAACAGACCATGTCTAAATGCTCTGAGTTGCTACCATGTGATTGGCTGATTAGATATTTGCATTAATTAGTAGTTGAACAGGTGTACCTAATAAAGTGGCCGGTGAGTGTATTTCACAATGTTATTGTATTTTTTACCAAATAAATGCAGCTTTGGTGTAAATATTTTACTGAGTGATTCTGATAATTCTTTCACTCAGAAATGCATCTGATTATGGTAAAAGCAAAAGGGGTTGAGAACAGTTGACTTTAGCAAGATGTACCATTTACTTCCATGATCTGATGTATTTCTAAGTGTCCAACACATGTTGACTTTGTTCATGACTGTTGTTGATGCATTTTTATTTCCCCAAATGCTGATAAGAGCTAAAACCGTGAGACCATGATGATTTTGGAAAGCAACAGCTACTTTTTAGCACAATTTGGTCCCCGGACGCTACAGAGGAGTGTGAATGGGTTCTCCCCAGCGAGGGAAGGGGGAGAGCTGACGCTAGGTCAGTCGGTACCGTTCCTCATAAAGGCCTTAAAGTGCAAACAGACCCTTAAATCTGCCCACTGAACAACGGCCTGACAGCCCTGCATGGGTGAGCCAAAGTTAAGATAAAGAAAGCTGGATATATGTGAAGCTGCTTTTGTTCCATGCTCCTTCGCTTGGAGCCAATGGGAGTCATTATTTCACCAACTCATTGTTATGTCATTGACCCCACGGAAGAAGGGCCCTTTAATTTCACCATTTATTACTCTACCAATATTGTTCAGGTTCCACCTCAGAAATAAATCTGCCTTTTCTCTAGTTGTTTTAAGGCTTTGTACACCACTCCCATCAGCCTTTGTGTCTTTAGACACTTACTTCATTGGAGCTCCGTGACAGCGGAATGAAGCGGGTACATAATAATGTACTATATGACTGCATGCATAGCAGGAATGGGTCACGATGCTCAACTAGACCTCAGTGGTACACAGTTGTAAACTTTCAGAAGGATGTCCTAGACTGTTGCCTCATGCTGTTTTTTTTTTTAAATACTGGAAATGCATTGTGAATGCTTCCCCTATTTTTACATTTATATTACCTTTGCCATCATCTGCGCTCACCTAAAGTAAACTAATTATTTAATAACATAGAAAAATGTGATCTTCAGCAAATCTTAAAATAAATGTAATTTTTTCTTACTAAATATCCACTTTTACAGGGAACAAACTTTTAAATGTGTAATTTTGGTGATCAAAGATGAGTTTCAAAGGATACAATTATTTACTTACAGGGGGACTTTAAAAGATCGAAATCTCAATTTAAACATCCACACGATCTTATTCCTGAATGGCAGCCTTTGACAAGTACGATTACAGTGGAATATTCAAATCTGTGTTAGCGCTGCCGCTGAATCAGAGAGAGCAGTTTTTGTGTTTTGATCTCAGAAGTACTAGGACAAATGCCTATAGTTTGTATATAAGCACTGATGTTTACAGTGGCAATCAAAATAGAGTTAGAGTGCTTTCACACTGGCAGTTTAGTTCAAAACAGGGCACGATTCGCATGAAAATTTGCTCATGTGAAACCGGTCTCCTCAAAAGAATTTGTTTGCAAGCAGTAGAAAGCTGCTTTCATGTGACGCTCATAAGTTCACGCAAGTGTCTTTGCGTCATTCTTCTTTGCATAATGGCACCAAATTAAAGTGTTAGTTCACCCAAAAATGAAAATTCTGTCAGTATTTACTCACCCTCATGTTGTTCCAACGCCGTAAGACCTTCGTTCATCTTCAGAACACGAATTAAGATATTTTTGATGAAATCTGAAAGCTGGATCACTCCTCCATACTAGTCCATAGGCTTCTTGAGGGATTGAACTTGCCGGCCTCGAAAAGTCATTAAAGACATCGTTAAAATAGTCCAAGTGGCTCAATCTAAAGTTTATCAAGCGATGAGAATACTTTTTGTGCGCAAAACCCCCCAAAAAATAACGACTTTATTTCAACTATTCATTTCCTTCCCTTTGGGCTTCTAGTCAGTTAAACTAGTGATATAGCGTAAGCTTCTGTTGTTGTACGTCGCACGCATCACACACATGACCAGCGTTGGCCAATAGTGAGCCTACCTGTGACGTAGCTCTAGGCTATTACACTAAGTTAACTGACTAGAGGCCAACAGAGAAGGAAATGAATAGTTGAAATAAAGTCGTTATTTTTGTTTATTTTTGCGCACAAAAAGTATTCTTGTCGCTTGATAAACTTAAGATTGAGCCGCTGTAGTCACTTGGACTATTTTAACGGTGTCTTTAATGACTTTTCGGGGCTGACAAGTATCAATCCCTGAAGAAGCCTATGGAGGAGTGATCCAGCTCTCAGATTTCATCAAAAATATCTTAATTCGTGTTCCGAAGATGAACGAAGGTCTTACATGGAACAACATGAGGGTGAGTAAATACTGACAGAATTTTCATTTTTGGGTGAACTAACCCTTTAATAGTCTTGATGAGTGAGTCATTGAATCATTCATTCAAACTGTCACTTTTTTTCTTCTCAAAATTTACACCATAGTTTAGACTGAGTGGATCAGACTAGTTTAAACTGAGTGGAGCCCAGTTCCTGTGTGACACCTTATTTACATAAACAGAGAGAAGTAGATCCAGCTACAATGTTCTTCCACATGCAGTTTTGTTTATTTACTGCTAGAGCGCCAAAAGTTACACTGTACCTTTAAAATAATTCAACTACATATTTTTAAAATAGTCTGTAGCAATTAACATTTTGTCAGAACAGTAAATTACACTTTTTTTGTTTAGTTGTCTATTCAGAATCGTGAGAGAATCGTGATTTCTATTTTAAGCAAAGCAAATCATGATTCTCAATTTATTAAACTTATTAAGGTTTGTTATCTAATTCAACTAATCGTGTTTGGTATGTTTAGCCATATAAAGTGCGAGGATTAGGATATTAAATAATTTAAAACCAAGAAATATTCTGTTTATGAATAATATTAATTTTATTTGTTTATTGAATTACAAACATTCAAAGTAGGATCATTTTTAAAAGTGTTATGTCGTCATGCCTTTAATTTATTCAGACAAAATCATATGGAATTTTAATGATAGATTTTATATAAGCCATTTATTGATCAATCGCCATGACAGGAATTATATTATCTGCTGATCTCATCGGCTGGAATTTTAATAGTGCTGCACCCTTAGATATTTACCTTGATAGCATGGCCAGGAAAAGAAATCCTTATATTTATTAAGCTTCTTCCTTTCCGTCACAAGTCGTGTTTTTCCTGTCATTCCTCCCATTTAGCAACTGGCTATCATTTCCATTCTAGAGCTCGCACAATAATAAAACTGCCAAGTTTCGATAAGATAATCCTCTTATAAATCAAAGGGCTTTTTCCCCATTTACCTGCCTTTTTCTCTTTCACTCAACCTTTCCTTCTCTGTCTCTTGGCCCTCTCCCAAACCTAGGTACCATTACCCAGTGCCTAAGGTATTTTATGTGCAGCTGACAGTGGGGAGCAACGAGTTTATCGGAGAGGGGCGGACTCGCCAAGCTGCCCGACACAATGCGGCCATGAAAGCCCTTCAGGCCCTGAAGAACGAACCCATACCAGAAAGACCAACTCAGGTAACCCACCAAAACAGAACGCACATGACACAGCCTTGCAATCAATCCTCTTTTTAATTTCACATAGCATCTTAAAGAATTCTTACATGCACTACAATTCAAACGTTTTGAAAGGAAATATTTTTTTTTTGAAAGAAAATAATGCTTTAATTTAGAAATAATGCATTCAATTAATCAAAAATGACAGTAAAAACATTTTTAATGTTAAAATAAATAAATGCAATTCTTTTGAACGTTCTATTTACCAGAATCTTGAAATATCATGTGACGGAAGAAAACTTAAATCACTGATTTGATAACATGTTCATTGTGGTAACATTGTTTTTACTACGTTTTTTAATTAAATAAATGCAGCCTTGGTGAGATAGTGAATGTAGCCTAGGTGATTATTATTTATTATTATATTTGAAAATGTATTTTTAAAAGTGTACAATTTGATGCATTTTAACCAATGGTCTCAGACATTTTATGTGGTTTCCAGTTTCCTGTGTTTTAGTCTGTGCACTTGAAAGCCTATCGTGCTTTGAATAATCATAAACTCTTGTTAGGTAAAAGTGATATTCAGGCTGATGAAATTTAAGATGACACGACTGTCCTGTTTCCTCATCATCTGTCAGTGTTCACAACATCTCCTCTGAACTTTAGTTTAGCTTCAGGCTATCCTTCAAAATACAAATGTCTCCCACCGGAAATCATATTACATTGTGCCCCAAATGCCTGGCATCGACCAAGGTTATTTAAACCGTAGTGGCGCCTCTCTTGTTTGGTCTTGTCCCCCTTCTGTCTCCATAATGAGGGCTTTGTCAGACACCTTTTCAGTGTATTGCTTTACAAATTGATACACACTATACCTGTGCACACCTCAGGGCAAAACTGTGTTCGTCTGCATGTCTCCTCATTCCTGTACCAGATCTCAAACCTCGAGGATGAGTATCATGCTCACACAAACAAACACACACACAATTCACACGTATTTGTGCGCACATCTTTACTATCTTTACTTTTTTAAATCTGTAAATGTGTACATGCTCCCTCATTTAGAATAATCCAAATGTATTGACATTAGAATGAGAATAAGAGCACATTTGTGTGTGTACGCGCATGTTTCTAATCTTTTCTGCTCATAAATAAGGACACTTACACAGTTATTGGTCAGTGAGAATCAGTGTAATATAGTTTTATCAACAGACTCTTATATAGATCATACAGCTTCTCAATAAGTAATATTTTTTTATATTTCTACATCTGTGGTCCTGACTAATTATTTATTGTAAACTGATATTATTATTATTATTCATATAAAAAAAAATTGTTTACTGAAATACTTCAACTATGCAGTAATATTTTTTGTTCATGTTTTTGAAAACGAAACCATTTTACCAGTCTCCTTGTAAACTACAAAAATGCAAATTTGTGAAAACATTGACATCATGCGTAGAGTTGGGTATAGTTTGAATCGTTTGACTTAACTGCTTATCGATTCCAATTCTTATCAATTCCTAATTTCGATTTCAATAAGATAAAAAACTTAGATATCATTCACATTTATTCAAAATCTTATTGCAAATGTTTTTTTTTTACAGATTACAAGTATAGAAACTGTAATCAAATGTAAAATAACGCTGCACTTTATAAATAAAATATACATTACAAATATAGTTACAAAAGTTGAGTCCAGATCAGTGAGTGAATTTTCTCTTTGTGTTCTGTTGTTTGATTAATGTTATCATAGAGAGGGCAGCAGGAATATTAGGCTTTTCTTTGTCATCTGTTTACGTTTAAGGGAATATTTTGACATATCTTTGCATTTATTTGTGGAAGAAAACTCTGTTCTGTATCACACACTATACAGTATGAGAGGCGGCTTTACGTGTGCACGCTTTAGATGTGTGTGCAGCACAGAAAACAGCGCTCGAGTCGTCTTGCGCTTGATTGGTTTTAAAATCACATTAAAATATTTTTTTCTGTACATGTGCTTTGGATGTGTGTGGGTGACATCACCAACTGCTGGCCTGGCATGAAATACAGCATTTTTAGTCATTCTTGCAGATTCGGATCGTTTTGACAACATTGTTGTCTATACGTGCAAAACTTTTCCGTTTTAGTACATTGTTGCTGTGTAAACGTACCCTTAAATAAGGAACATTTATGCTATTGTTAGTCAATTTGAGTCAGTGTTATTTGTGGCTCCGCTGATTTTTATTGTCTAGTACACAATGTTTTCCTTCCTCTCAACACGCTCATGAACTCGCAAAGCCAATTGTTTACCATGTGCTAACTGGCAAATGAGCTCATGCCAGAGTTGTCGAGGGAATAAACAACACCACAGTATGTACTGTCAGCACAGCTCTAAATAGTTAGTAAACAGACACGGGGAAGCTCCTCAGTTTCGTTTAAGTCTGAGTGAAGGTTTTCGTCCAATGGTTATCATGGAAAGAGTGACCACACACTGTAAGCAGGAAATCTCTCAGATGAAGAGATGCTGACAGAAATGTGGATTTGAAGGATTTTCAAAGAGAAGCGGATGATTAATCCATCAGAGATGTTGATTTTCAATTTGCCCTATTTAGCAAAAGAGCCTAAATGATATTTGGAAGACATTGATTTATATCAAACAGTAATGGTTTGTTATTTTAGAAAAAAAGAAATGAGGCTCAACTTTATTGGTTCAAATGTTTTTTTGAAACATTTACATCTGTGTATCCAAAATACACAAATCTGTGTGTTAAATATAAAATATCAGAATAATTTGCGCACATTAAGGGTTCGTTTTGGGGCTACTTTTTTTCTAGCTTTTTTTTTTTTGCTAGTCTGTGTCATAAAATAGCTCCATCAACTGACTTTTATAGGGACATTTAAAAGCTGTTTTCAAAAAGTAATAATTTTTTTATATATATATATTTCTGCATCTGTGATCCTGATGTATTACAGTATGTATTATAAACAGATAATAATAATTATAATGCTAATGTAAATAATTTAATAATATTAAATATATTATTTATTTATTTTACTTGTAGTGTTTGTAGCGCTATATTCAACTTTTTGTAGTAATATAGCTTCATTGCCCAACTTTTATTAGGACCCTATAGCTGTGAGAGGTTCTCAGAGTAATATTGGTCCTAATTTAATATCCATTATTAGCTGATAATATAATGATAATAATAATGATAGAAAATTGTTATTATTGTTTATTTATTACATACAAGCATACGTTTTTATTAATCTGACACTACAGTATGCATAAATTGTGACAACGTTTTTTTTTTTTACTGGGTTCTTCCCAAGATCTTGGAGAATGTCGAAAGGCCAAGAAGAATCATGGCAAATAATTCAAATGATAATAAAACCTTAATGTTTGGTAGAATTCATGTACATTTTTATACTCAATATTTTTCTATTTCTGGATGCGTTTGCAGTTTGATGAAGAGCAGTATGCAAATCTTTTACTACCTTTGTGTTTGATACATACAGAACGTTAAATATGTAACTCCAAATCTTATAAAAAGTACCATGACTGAGTTTGTAAACTGATATTTTAGCAAAGCTCTCTGTTGCTCTCTCTGGTGCTGTTGGACCATTATAACACACAGCTCATTGATATAACACATCAAATTTAGCTTGTGACCTTTCAGATCAGTTGAAGGGCACACAAACAAACCTGTCTGTACACAGTCTGTAATACAAAGTCTCACACTCTCCAGACCACCTGATGTCTCTTCATCCCAGACACCATTAACAGGCGTTTGTAGGAAACGAACAATGACATCATGCCGTGTGATCGCTATAAGGACGACAGTGAGAACACAGTATTAAATGTCTACGAAAAAGCACAACTTGATCGAGCGCTCTTAGATCACACACTCCTGTTCATGTATTGCATGAGAACACACTCTTCATTCTGAAAAGAAATGTCAGTACTGTAATGGAGGTGACCAAGATAATATGCTGCAGGGATCATATTAAAAGTCACTCTTTGGAACTTTTGTGAGCGCACTATTGCAGCTCCTTTTATAGTTGATAAGATATAAATCGGAACTAAGGGGGAACTGCTTTTGGATCAGTTTGAAAGCTTTTTCTTCTCACAAAACCGAGCCACTTTCTCCAGAATATCAACTGCTTAACAAAACCAGAAGCATCTATTTTCAGCAGAGTTACATGAGAAACTGCAGTCATGCGTTGAAGCAGACTCACCATCAGGTCTGAGATCATAAAGCCTATTCTTAAGATCTTCCTGGCAGGTCTTCATTCTGTTAGAGGGTGCAATGTACTGTAGTTTTGAGGCTGAATTGAGGTCAGTGACAGAAATCTGTGTACCGTAATAAAGGGATTGTTGAGAAAAGGTAATCAACTCAAGGCAATGTAATGCATTGAGATTTGTGAGTTCTCTCAAAATGTAATAATAATAAGTGTTAAATGTTGTAATGCTGCTTTAAGCTGTTTTTTATTCACTAATGCAAAATGTGATCACACTAGACTTGTCTTTTGACTCAGAGTCTTTTTAAAAAAAAACATAAATTCAACATATAACAAATAATTACATGTCCAAAATGCAAAAATGTACAATCGACTCCACTTTCCTGCAGCGCTGCAAACTTTCAGTTTTAAAGTTTGTGTTCTTTTAATTCAGCCAAGATTTCACACTGTGACTTATCGATCTTCTATTGGTCACATATTCATGAATCCACAGGTCAGAGTTCACCAAATGCTTTCAATACAAATATGCATATACATTTTCATTTAAGTTTTACACACATATTATTTATGTACTTACTTTATAATCAAACATTAGGTAAAAAGATTTTCAAACAAATTTGTGATTAAATAAAGCCAGCCAACAGAAAAATGGTAAACCTAAATGCATAATTTATTTGTGCTAGCAAATCCGCAACATTGTTGAATAAGAATAGTTCAGACACCTCTGTTACTACAAAAATAGGGGGAATTGTGTTGGTATAACATGTGTTTTTCTGTCAAATTAAAGTAATATACTATTATCCGTGACCCAGAAAGTCCTATCCAACTTTCTAACTCAGAAGTAAGCTGTTTTCTGTGAATGTGTGAGACTTATTTAGTCTCAGATGTATTAGTCTCTATAGTTACATTACTAGAAGAATAATGGTGTGCTGTAAACTGTAAAACTATTTGCATTACAAATCAAAGTTATAAATAATAATAAATTACGCTAATAAATGTTTAAATGCATTTTTACAATTATGATAACAAATACCAGGTAGCAATATCAAGCAAAATAATTAACTGTTTTTGTTCTGCTAAAATAACTGGAAGCGGATGATAAGGTAAGCCTTGCAAATTCAAGTTACAAATGGCTGCAACTGCTTTTATGTTAAAATGAATGTGGATATACTGGATAAAATGTAACTGCATTCATGTAGTTGGTCTGTTTTCTGTTTTACCCTTTCAGTGTTCAGAGGAGAAGAAAGAAACGGAGGAAAACAGCGATGCAAGTAAATCCGAGATCAGCCTGGTCTATGAGATCGCCCTGAAGAGGAACCTGCCAGTTAGTTTTGAGGTAAACTGAGCAAATTTAATTAAGCATACATTGAAATTCACTCATCAGAAAATTTCAACAATAAATTTCATAGCAAGTTTATTCCCAGCTCTAATGACTCTATTCAGCCCATTCAGTCTTTGTACTCTAAAACAGTTGTACGCTTTTTACACTTACCCTTTTTCTCAGCCAGACAGCTGAATATAACGTCAGTGTCAGATGTTATTGGAAGTTCTTTCGAATCAAAGCCAATTAAGCTGAAAATAATTCCAAATGATTGTTAGCTTCCTACATGGGTGGCTGACCTCTAAGAAAGCATCCTTATTGCAATTTTACCTGATTTGAAACACTCTTCATATGCAGCAACTTCAAACGTATAGCATTCCTGGTATTAAAGGGTTAGTTCACCCAAAAAAAAAATTTCTGTCATTCATTACTTACCCTCATGTCGTTCCAATCCCGTATTTTTGTTGTTGCCACAAATAGTTGTTGGTTAGAGATGGTATTGGGCCAAAAGATTTGCAGAATTCTCCGGAAGTTCTTCGTATGGAAGGCTGACAATTTAGTACGGTTGTTCTTTGTAATTCCCTACTTTTCCTAGCCGCAAAGTAGGTTGGAAAGGACGCAGCTCTGGTAGAGTCTCAGTTTATTGTAGGTGCTATATTGTGTGGACCTCCACACATTTTTTAACATACTAAAGGTGTTTCTGGCTTTGCTGAGACGGTTCTTGATGTCACTGCCTGCTCCGTCGTGTCGAATGGTGCTGCCCAGGTAAATATACTGTTAAGTTGTGGTTCTACTTGGACTGGTGAGGGGTTCGGGGTGTTCATTGTCATCACCTCTGTTTTCTTCTTGCTGATCTTCAAGCCTACTTGCTGCGCATAGGTCGTAAGACGAGATGTTTTCTCCTGTATGTGCTGGTTGAGTATGTGAAAGCAGCGCCAAGGCAAGATCTTCCAGTGTTGAGAAGAGAGACCATCTGATGCCTCTTGGTTAGTCTTTGGTTGTCTGTTGCATCACCCTGACAATTGTCATTTTGAAGAGCATTGCTGACATTACTTCGAAACTGTGATAACTTCTTCCTAGTTTGCATGTATAGTTAGTGTGGAAACACTTGATAAGAAGAATGATCTGTTGTGGAATCCCATATCCATGGAGTATACGCCATAGACTGTCCCTGTGGATGCTGTCAAAAGCCTTCTCAAAGTTAATTTAATGTATTGCTCAATGATGTTACACAGAAAGCTCCCAGTTTTCATAAAAAAATGATTTGCTTCATTTGTGTTATGTAGATGAACGCAGGTCTTATGGGTTTGGAACGACATGAAGGTTTAAAAATTTAATTTTTGAGTGAACTAACCCTTTAAGCACACAGGAGTCTCAATTCACAATGAATTCTAGTAGATTCTAGTTAACATGTTTCGAAGCCAACTGCTATATTCTTACAAGTATACAAATTCCAATGTACACAAATATTGGCTAAAAGTATTTTAATAAATAGAAAATCGTTTCTTTACATTGTAATTCAAAAACGAATATTTCTCTGGTTCCGTCCACCATCTTGAATTACATTTTTCCCCACTGAACTCATCATTCTGGGATTGCTCACTGTATGATGTATGCAATGCTGCCTTAGACATCTAAAAGAAGGTACCTTGAAACTTTTGGAGCAAGCTTGTGTTGGGAGAATTCATATAATGGCTTAAAATACTGTCTAGAAAGTCGTCTCAATGGGTTTTGGACTCTTGACTGTAATCACAGCCCCCCGCCCCGCCCTTCAAGTTTACATTCCAATTTAATCAAATTCATCCATCAGAATATACTTGGATATCCGCTCAATCGATAAATTGAAAATTACTAGCTTCAAGTAAAGAGGTTAAGCGGAAAAGTGATTATATTAAACGGCTATTCTTGGTCAAGCTCTGTCAGCATCAGTTAAATCCAGTAATTGTAATTGCTTTAATACTTAAAAGCATTTATTGTGGGAAGGAGGTCGATTTGGACAACATTCAAATCAGCATTTCATTAAAGAGCTGCATCAATGACACTTCAAATCAACACACACCTCTATATTCAACACTGGAAGAAGTCTGAGGAACTCTATAGCCTCAATAATACTGCATCCATGTTTCTCTTAAATGATTTTCCCTGGCTGTCTCCAAGTTCATAATCTGCAATCATCTGCCTGGCTTTGGTTAACTAGAATCTTCCTGATGTACATTCTCCAAGAATCCCTTGTACTTGCATGCATTTTGTTTCGTCTGGGGACCCCAATCTAACTGCATTTGCACACACTGGAGCTTTTTCTTTTTCTTTCTTTCTTTAAAGTTTTTACTAAATCATCTGTGAGAGCCTGGACTGGTTTCAACCGATTGTTAGATCGTTTCAGGAATTTTCTCCCTCGCTATTTGTAGGAATGGAAATACTTTTTGCCCTGATTCAATTAGAATACAAACACAGAATATTACAGTGTTACTGTGCGAGAAAGACATCATGAAGACAATCATTTGTTGTTCAAAGATGTGAGACACATCTGCATGAAAGCTTTTAAATAACCCCAAAAATAAAATTTGTTCATCGTTTTCTCACCCTGATGTTGTTCTAAAACTGTGTGACTTTCTTTCTGAGGAACATCACAGAAGATATTTTTGTCTAAACAGTGAATTTCAGTGGGGACAAATGTTGCCTTCCTTCCTTCCTTCCTTCCTTCCTTCCAGTACAACTGTAAAATTACTATTATTTATGGTTGTCTTAATTATTCATTTTCAAATGTTAAACCATCAATTTACATTTTGGTTGAGTATTTACTGCAAACTGAGCCACTCTGAGGCACTGAAAACACTGGATCATGAGCTGCTCATGTGTAAATTAACACAGTGCCACGCTTCACTCTGAAATGTGCAGCGCATATACAGTACTTATTTAATTAGATCACAACCCTTGTGATTTGATAATCACACTAAGGCATATTGTGATTTTTATTTTTATTTTGAGTAATTGTGCAGTCCTAACAGAAACAGAAGAAAGAAAGTCATACAGGTTTGGAATGGGCTTAGGTCAACCAGAACAGTGCCTCATCGGTTCCCTTATGAAGTTAAGGACCACTCAGTAATCTACACACCTTCACCTTCTTGTCGGTGTCAAGTGATATCAAACAGATGCCAACATCAAAAGGCAAATGCATTAATCACAGTTTCTGTCATGGATGACGCCTTACAGAGGTACAAGAGTGGAAACCCGTGCCAAGAACCACCCATCGAGTACGTAAGTATTTTCCCTCAGGGAACACACATCAACAATCCAAACAAAAGAGCTTTTCTTCATTATATCAGTCCTTGTCATTGTCCCACCCTGGCCTTGTATCCTGCCTTTTCCACAAGGCTGAGGACACGGCGGTCTCACTAATACCATATCTCCCCTGGCATCCATGGAGGGGATGAAGAATGATCAACCTCATGTTACAGCGATTCCTTCCTACAACTTGATCTCCATTGCCAGCCATGCGAGACTGGAGTGCAGACAGAGTAACTGGCCACCATCAGACACAAGACTCAAACATTTGCTGAAACCCCATCGCTGCCTGAGGATGCCATATCATCTGTTGACAACACAACATCGTCTGCTGCCATGAAGAGAGTCGGGCTCCAGTGCCAAGACCTCCTCACAGTCCTCGTTCACCCGATGAGGCTTATTCACCGGATGGAACTGCCGCCCACCTACCTTAGTGTTTCATAACTGCTTTGGAAACTGTGTCAGGAGGTCAACTTGAGAGTTACAAGGCCTGTTTTGACTTCTTGTTGCTGTAGTTGGTTACCTCCGCTTGTGTTCACTAACAACTAGTTTTTGTTTAACCCATCTAATAAAACAAGTGCAAAATAAGATCCAAAAATCTAAATTGTCGTCATTTACTCACACTCATTCCAAACCTGCATGACTTTCTCTCTGTAGAAACAAGATATTTTGAGGAATGTTTCGACTGTTTTTGTCCATATAATGGAAGTCAGTGGGGTCCCTGTTGGTTTTCATTGTACAAACAAAAAAGCACTGAGACATATTTAAAAATATCTTCTTTTGTGTCACACAGAAGAAAAAAGGTTTGGAAACATATGAGAGTGAGTAAATGATGACAGAAATTTAATTTTTGCGTGAACTGTCCCTTTAATGTGACATTCTTGCCTATTTATTCTCCCGGAGATTGTGCTTTTGATTGTGTAATTTGTAACAGAATTTGTAAAAATAATACATGTTTCCAAGTCTTCCATTTTTTGAGACAATAGGTAGTTCCATTACATTGAAATTACATAAATAGCGTTATGCCTTATTTTGGGACTCAAGCAGTAATCTACATTTAAGTTATTTGAGTTATTTCAGAAATTTCTCATCAAGGAGAATCTCAGAGAAGTTCACATCTCATTGGAGTCTTGGTCTTTTTTCTCATTTTCAGATTGAGTTAGTTTTATAGTCAGAGACTGCGAGTATAGTTTTGATCTACGTAACTTAGTGCCGTCCTAGATAAATCTCCACTCTCAACCCATGGACTAGACCATGTGGGAGTTCCCTCAATGACGAACTTGCAGCTTTAAGCCCTCCCCACACCTCATCCCCGCAAGAGAGCTTAAAACGATATGATGATATTTCCAAGAGGGAAGTATAGCAGAATTTCGTCATTTCGTTATAGAGTGATGCTCACCCGGAGGAATTCTCAATACTTATGTAACATCTAAGTGTGATGATCAAATGCATTCCACATCAAGGCCTAGTAAATATTGGGTTATGCCGCTCTGTCAAGTGTGCGGGAAATGCACAGTGCTCTCTTGTGTTTCTCAGTTCCTGGCCATCTTCAGATGAAAGCCCAGATTGTTGAGGACTAGAAGCGTACAGATGAAGATTAATGATGTTTGTGTATGCTTCCAATCATTCATAATAACTGTCTTGAGCTTTAAAGATAGAGTTCTTCCAGAAATTAAAGTTCTTTCACCATTTACTCACCCTCATGTTGTTTGAAACCCGGATGATTTTCTTTCCTCTGTGGAGCAGTAAAGATGACAGTGAATGGGAACTGGGGCGGTAGAGATCAAAAAGCACCATAAAAGTACCATCAACACAGCCCATATTTATAGTTTTCTTCATTCACTTATAGTTTCTCCATTTTTTACCATTGTACTATGAATATGTAACATTACATAACACACACAATTATGCCAAAATGCCCGTTTTGTTGTGTATTCTCACTAGAGCAGTCTTAAAGGAGTTACATAACATAATAAAGGAACTTAGAGTTGTGAGAAAATGAGATGCGCGTCAGATCCTCGTCATGTGCAGTAGTGGCAGAACACACTTAAAATAACTGTAGCCTAATAAATCAGTTACTGTGATGTCTGTCATTAATGTTAATTAAAGAATGTCTCGGTTGCATATGTAACCCTCGATCCCTTAAGGAGGGAACGGAGACGTAGGCGACGTGTCGATTGATTGCGATCACGCTTACAGTCCAAGGTGCATCTTGGGATTCATACGCCAAGATAATGGCACCCACTATCCAGTGGGCCAACCTCTGCTTTGAGACAGCCTTTCCCTTCTGCTGGCCTCCGAAACAGACGAAGAGCTGGTCTAAGGTCCTGAGGCTTTGCGTTCTGTCTACATATAACCGAAAGGAGCGGACGGGACATAGAAAAGCAGGGCTGGGTCTGCTTCCTCCTGGGGCAGCGCTTGCAGATTTACCACTTGGTCCGGAAAGGGAGTGATAGGAACCTTGGGCATATATCCAGGCGGGGCTCTCAGAATAACGTGAGAGTTAGCCGGCCCGAATTCCAGGCACGATTCATCGACCGAAAATGTGTGCAGGTCCCCTACCCTCTTGATGGAGGCCAAAGCAAGCAGGAGAACTGTTTTTAAAGACATGACTTTTAACTCAGCTGCCTGCAGTGGCTCAAAGGGAGGTCTCTGCAGTGCGGTCAGCACCAGAGATAAATCCCAAGAGGGTATAGAGGGGGCGCGAGGCGGATTCAGTCTCCTCGCTCCCCTCAGGAACCTGACGATCAGGTTGTGCTTTCCCACGGATCTCCCATCCACTGCATCGTGATGTGCGGCAATAGAGGACACATACACTTTGAGGGTGGAGGGAGACAGCCCTCGCTCCAACCCATCTTGCAGGAAAGAAAGCACGGATCGAACACCTTTGGGGGTTTTCTCGGTGAGAAGAACACCACTCAACGAGCAGGTTCCACCTCAGGGCCTAAGCAGGCCTCATTGAGGGTGCTCTCGCAGAAGTGATGGTGTCTACGTCTGACTGTGGTAGATCACCTAGAACCTCCGCGTCCCGTCCAGGGACCATACATGGAGAAAGTAAAGTCGCCACTCTCCCTGGGCCACAGGCTGTCGTGAGAGCTTGTCGGCGGCACGATTGAGCAGGCCGGGAATATAAATGGCACAAAGCGACCTCAGATGCTTCTGACTCCATAGGATGAGGTGGCGGGCGAGTTGCGACAAGTGACAGGAGTGTAGACCACCTTGATGGTTGATGTACGCAACGTTCGCAGTGTTATCCGTACTGACCAGTACATGCTTGCCAAGCAGCAGAGTTTTGTGGCGTCTCAAAGCAAGGTGTACTGCAACCAACTCGAGGTAGTTGGGGGCCCGTCTAGATCTCCACTACTGCATGCCCATTGTTCATGGCCCCCCAGCCGCTCCACAGCATGCCTGGACACCTGTTCTAGGGGCTCTCCTGCCTGGAGAAACGAAGGGTCTGACCACGGGCTGAGGGTTTGGTGGCAGGCTGGGTTGATTGTCACACAGAGCTTGCCGCTCTGCCACGCCCACCTTGGAACTCGGCTGTGAAGCCAGTGCTGAAGCGGTCTCATATGGATCAAGCCGAGCGGCGTACTATAGCTGCGTCTGCCATATGCCCCAGGAGCCTCTGAAAGTTTTCAGTGGGAACACTGTTCTGCTCTTGATAGTTTTCGGGCAGTTCAGCACCAACTGGACACATTCCTCTGTGAGGCGTGCCGTCTGGTGAACCGAGTCCAGCTCCATAGCGAGAAAAGAGATCCTCAGCAAGGGGGCGAGTTTGCTCTTTTCCCAGTTGACCCGAAGACCAAACTGGTGCAACTTGTTGGAGCAACAAGTCCCTGTGTTCGCACAACTGCTCTCGAGAGTGAGCTAGTATCAGCCAGTCATCGAGATAGTTGAGGATACGAATACCATGCTCTCTCATGGGAGCAATGGCCTCCTCCGCGACCTTCGTAGAGACGCGGTGCGACACGGCCAGCCCGAAGGGTAGGACTTTGTAATGACCCAAGAAAGGAGGAATTTGCTTTTTTGACAATTTGGATACCGCTGGAGCCAGCGGCGGAACGATAACCATCTGAAGAGCTCGTCCCCCCATCCCTGGGTGGCCTGTTTCAGGGACACTTAGTCTTACGCTTGCCACCTGGTTTGGCAGCATCTGAGACAGGCTGGGCGGTCTGCCTGCGGCTGGCTCCACGCTGATGCCTGGGTGGAGGCACGGATCGAACACCTTTGGGGGTTTTCTCGGTGAGAAGAACACCACTCAACGAGCAGGTTCCACCTCAGGGCCTAAGCAGGCCTCATTGAGGGTGCTCTCGCAGAAGTGATGGTGTCTACGACTGACTGTGGTAGATCACCTAGAACCTCCGCGTCCCGTCAGAGGAGGACAGGGAACGACCGGATCCAGAATCGCACGGGTGGAATGACATCTTGAAAAAGACGCAAACGCACCTGTGTTGCTCTTTCAGGAAATGAAAAAAACTCACCAGTGCCGGAGCACACAGGGGAATGATTGCGGAAACATTGACAAGCACCCACTTTCTTTGCCCCCAATCGGCCGTCAGACAAACAAACACAAACACAGAATTGTGATGCTTTTAAAACAGCAGTTGAGAGCTCAGAAGGCTCGCGTCCACCGTTGCACTCACGCTGTAGAACAACCAGCACCAGGAGAGACTTCCTGAAGAAGCCCCGACACACTCGTTCGTTGTAATATAACAACACTCTTCAGAGACATCGACATGAAGACCGATCGGCTCCGAAGCGAAAGACAACTAGTGCATGCATCCACTTCCGTATTTATAACCGCGCTGCGGGGCAGAGTGTGAGATGCAGATCTCGCACGGCAATGTGCATTGGCTCGTTTTAACAGTACTCGAAGATGACAGGCTCCGTCAAACGTGAGCGACTGAAAGGAAACAAAGGTTTTTCAGAATAAACAAAAATCGGCACACTGCTACTGCTGCTTCCAAAGGATTAATTTATTGAACAACGTTTCAACCCGAATGTCTTCGTCAGGTCTCCAACCTTCGGATCGAAACGTTGTTCAATAAATTAATCCATTGGAAGCAGCAGTGGCAGTGTGCCGATTTTTGTTTACTCTGAAGTGCATAATTTGATCGCGCACCTTCCTAAAGTTTTCTTGATGTGCGCATACTGCTACTTTAGTTTAATTTAGAATTTAAGTATTTGATAACTTTATTAAATTTCTGTATATTTCCTACCTGTTAGAAAGGTAGGAAGGCCACAGGTAAATAGGAAATGTATTATAATGGGTCTATGTGCCGATTGTTTTAAGTTCACTTAAATGAAAAGTTTAATAAAAAAAAGGTTACTTAAACGAAAAGTTTCACTTAGAAAAAAGCTTAATAAATGTTGAAATTGATAGCTTTCAATTATACTGTAATGTGATGTTGAATGTCTATCAATAGTGTAAAAAAAATCTATTTCATTATTAGGATTGGTGATACTGGCCTTCATTCATTAAAAGATCTCATTACAACAAATATTTAAAATGTACTGTCTAAGTTGTTTCTACATTAATTTGGATATTAACTGTGAAATTATTACAATATAAAAATATTAAAAACTCCTTATGTATATATTAGTGCTGTCACAATCGCGATTAAAAACATTACTCTTCAAAATGTAAAAAAAAAAAACACAAATATAAAATAAACGTGTGTATATATATATGTGTATATATATATATATATATATATATATATATATATATATATATATATATATATATATATATAATTAAAGAAAAATAATTTGTTTATTTTATATTTGTGTATTTTATTTTTGTTTATATTTATTTCTTTTATTTCTTTTCATTTATTATTTATTTATTTTGGCTCTAATTTTTGATTTATATTGAATTTCCAGTAAAAGTTCTGTCTGTTCATATCATCATATGGCTTCAGAAGACTAGTTTATGAGTGAAATGGACCTACTTTGTGGTACATATTTCACCCATTTTTTAGCTGAGGAACATTCATAAAATTTCTCCTTTTGTTTTGCATGGAAAAAATTAACAGTTTACAACATTGAAAGTCATTAATAATGACAATTTTCATGGATGAACACATTTTTTGATGAACTATCCCTTTAAGGCATTGTGCGTGGTTTGAAATGGCATGTGGCATCCAAGCTTCATTTATGTAAGTCATGAAGCTTATTGCAGTTTGCCACTGTATTTGAATAGGCTCTCAGCTGAGCCTGTTTCGCTGCAGTGTCACATGTTTGTATGAATGCCAGAATGGTCATGTGTGTAAAGAGAGGATGTGAGGAGGGAGTCTCTGGAGACGGATAACTTTCAGTTCTGACTGAGCACATAGAGGCCCACCCTCAGCTGTGTGAAACTCAATCCCCCCAGTGTTGCTCTTAAAGAGCTCAGAGCAGCTCACCTGTTCTGTTGACCATCTTGATGATGTCACAGGAAGTAAATACGATTTCATGTGCATTACATTAAATTTTGGTTTCTCACGACATCAATTCGTGAGAAATGAATAGTAGTTTCAGAACAGAGTTTGAACAGTCGGCACAAAATTGGAACATTTTAGTTTTTCTTCTAATATTGAAATTTAATTTAATTTAATCTAAACACACACACACACACACACACACACACACACACACACACACACACACACACACACACACACACACACACACACATACACATATATATAAAACAAAACATGTTATGTATTAAAGATACAATAATAAAATATGTATTTTAAATAAGATATAACATTTTTGTCTCCCAAAAATAGGAAATCAGCTAGATTCTTGTTCACAAGCCAAAAATGTAATTAACTCTGCATTAATGTGTGTGCTTCTGATTTGTATTCTTCCATATGCATATTCATGTATATTCATATTCATATATTCATACTTTGTGTTTGTGTGTGCGTGTGCGTGTTTAAGAACCAGGTGGAGTCTCTTAAGTTCCATTGGTCTCTCTCCCCATATGAGTTATTGATACGGGTGTTAAAGCGGACAGCTCGAATGTAGTGAGTCTAATTAGCAGTATTCCCATTTGCTGAGAAAGAGGAAAAGAAAGAAGAGAGCGTGCAGGAGACATGGCCTAAGGGGCAGAGAGAAAAAGAACATGACTGGAATAACTGCTGTTCCCACTTCTGCATGCATGTGTGTTCTCTTGTGTAACGTTTTCTTTACGTGGTCCTCAGATGCTGAAGGAGAGTGGACCCCCACACATGAAGAGTTTCCTCACACGTGTGACGGTGGGGGAGTTCTCGGCCGAGGGTGAGGGGAATAGTAAGAAACTCTCCAAAAAGAGAGCAGCCCTCTCCATATTACAGGAACTGAAGACACTGCCAGTCCTTCCTGTGGTAGAGAAACCAAAAGTGCATTACAAGAAGCGGCCCAAGACCATATTAAAGGTGGGTAGATTTAGGAGCAGAACTAATTCCTGAGTGGTCGATGTAACTGGAATATTACATTGACTTTGTATTCACTCGACTCGTATGCATTTATTATGAGATGTGTTTTGGACGGTGTAAAGTTGAGGTGTGTAATTTCTGCACTGCTAGCGGCATCAAAAGGAACTGCCAAATTAAAGGCTTCGTACTTTTGTAAATTAAACACCTACTGTAGCAACAAACCCATCAATGAATAAAGCACAAACTCTGTTATCAATATTAAATTGTTTTTATGGAGATTTGTGTTAAAAAATACATAAAAAATGTATTTTGTGAAATATTATTACAATTTAAAATAACTGTTTTATTTATTAGTTGGATTTTCAGCAGCCATTACTCCAGTCTACAATGTCACATGATCCTTCAGAAATCATTCTAACATGCTGATTTGATGCTCAAGAGACATTTCTAATGTGTTTAGTTAAAAACAGTTGTTTTTTTTCTGAATTATTTGATGAATATAAAGTTGGTTTTGCTTGTATATAATGACAATAAATTAGCATTGAGTCAACCCAAAAAGAATCAATAAAAAGTCATAAAAATGGTCCACATGATAATGCTATATTCTGAAACTTCTGAAACCATTTGATAGTTTTTGTAACAAACAGAGTGAAATTAACATCATATTCATTGAAAATCGTTGTCATTTTGGAGTTTGACAGCCCTAATTCAAATTTATTTTCATAAAATGGAAATGGAAGTTGTTCAGAAATTCGCTTTTGTGTTGCATAGAAAACCCGTTTTGAAACAACATGAGGGAGAGTAAATCATGACAGAATAATCCTTTTTGGTTGAACAATTCTTTTAGTTCATTCAGGCTGTTCTCTTTTAAAATTCTAGAAATTTTTGGAGCCTTTTACATCATACAGATGTTTATTGCCTCACTCATTCGCTCGCTCACTCAGTCAGTCACTCATTCACACGCGCTCATTCACTCTTTTGTCATTCCCCTGACAGGGTTACTGACGTGAACATTAACCAGCCATCCATCTGTTCCTTTGCTGCTTTATCTGTGTCTCTCATTCTCATTTTCTTTTTCATTCTCAATTTCTCTCTCAGACAGGACCAGAATACGGACAGGGCATGAACCCTATTAGCAGACTGGCTCAGATTCAACAGGCCAAAAAGGAGAAGGAGCCCGAATATATGCTGCTTTCAGAGAGAGGAATGCCCCGCCGCAGAGAATTCATCATGCAGGTACATTTAATAAGAGAGGGATTCAGGAGGTATAAAGTAAAAGAAAAATTTGGCCGAGGGGGGGGGGGTTTGGGGGTGAAGGACAGAGGAGTCCTGCACAAACACTGATAACCTCCCACTGTGCAATCTGTCTTAATCAGAAAGACTGTCACCTCCTCTGGCTCTGATTACCACTGACCTTCAGCTCTGTCAAAGTCAGGCAGAGACTCTTTTTACACACACACACACACACACACACACACACACACACACACACACACACACACACACACACACACACACACACACACACACACACACACACACACACACACACACACACAGAAATATTATCTCACTGCGGCCGTTACTGGATAATTAGTCTTAATTTAGATCATTTAGGTGATGGCAATAACTAGCCCTTGTGTACTATAGGTCCAAGCACATTTCAAAGCTTAAAGGAATAGTTCACTTCAAAATGAAAATTCTATATTCTAGATAGGAAGATATTTTGAAGAATGTTGGTAACCAGACAGTTGATTTACCCCATTGACTTCCATAGTAGGAAAAAAAAATACTATGCAGTCAAGAGGGGTGCCTCAACTGTTTGGTTACAGACATTCTTCAAAATATCTTCTTCTGTGTTCAACAGAAGAAAGAAATGAATACAGGTTTGAAACAAGCCAAAGCTTTGCCCAGCTCAACAAATATGTGCATTAATGCCTTTGTCCTCTTGCATGATGGTATATGCAAATCTCAGGCAGGCATGATAATTGACTTTTGGCTTGTATTTAATCTTTTTCTGATTGCTCACTGCATCGCACATGCACTTAGCCGCCGGTTTATTACAGGCCATTAAAACAACAATAACTGTACTGCTGGCTGCCCAGTGAAAAAAAATTAACTTTACCTCATACAGTAAAAATGAATCCCCCTGTAGCCATAACATCAGTGTTTAGTCCCTGTGAACAAAGATGCACAAATACTTACAGAACTGGCTCAAAATCACCTCAGATTTCCACATATGTTTTGAAATGCCTCCAACTTGGATCTGCTTTTGGACTCTTAAATCATGAAAGAATCTTAACCCTGGGCTCAAGATGACAAATCAGAACTTGTACAGCTTAGCTAATTTGCACTGAGATATCTGCACTTGTTCATTAAGCATATTTTGTAGTATAGTATATGGAGCACAGTAGATTAGAGCAGAATAGATTGGATTGGTAGACAAGTATAAGTTAGAGTGCATATGATTAGAGTTGAATATAACAGTATACGTTGGATTCAAGTAGAGTAATATCGATTAGTGTGAAAAGACAAGATTTGTATACAGTTGTATGGAGTAGAATAGGATAAAATAGGGTAACATAGTATAGTAGTGTGGAGTATTATAGAGTTAAAACATTGGATTTAGAAGTATTGAGTAAATAGGACAGGATGGTGTGGACCTGAAACGGTAGATTAGATAGGATAGAGTAGATTTGTGTAAAGTAGGGATGTACCGATATTCAGTATCAGCTTCGATACTGCAACTTTTGCCAGATTCTGTCCTGTCAGAATTCCGATACTGTGATTTAAAAACACATTATAAAACCATGAAAGTTTTTGTGCACTAAATATTTCAAATCTTCCAAAGCCATTCAGTAGCTTAATGTGAAAGAAACAGACAAATATTTTTTACGCCATTACATTAAATAAAGCTCATGTAAACACTTCCTCTGCTGCTGTGATCAAGAAAAAAGCAGCTTTATGGAGTAGGGTAGAGTTGTATGGAGTAGAGTAGGGTTTTATGGGGTTGGGTAGAGTTGTGTTGAAAGGAGTTGTGTAAACAAGATACGATGGATTGGAGTAGAGTAGATCAGATAGAGTACATTTGTATAGAGTAGTGTATGAGTTGTTTAGAGTAGAGTTGAATAGACTAGGGAAGAGTTGTTAAATGGGGTAGTGTAGACTAGATAGGATAGAGTAGATTTGTATAGAGCATTGTAAGTTGTATGGAGTAAATTTGGGTTGAGTTGTATAAAATAGGGTTGAGTTGTATAGATTAGGGTAGAGTTTTACAGAGTAGGGTAGAGTTTAACAGCATGTGGTAGATTAGAATACATAGGTAGGTGGGAGCAGATCAGAGTTAAATAGAATAGTATAACGTAAAGTAGTACGTTGTTGAATGGAAATGATAACTAGAAAGGATAGGATGGATTGGAGTGGTGTAGGTAATATAGAGTGGCATTGTATAAAATAGTGTACAGTTGAAGGGTATAGTAGTTAGGGTGGAGCAGGTAGGGTAAAATAGGCTTACAATTAAATGGAATACTATAACAGAGTACATAACTCTGCTCCAGTCTACTCTGTATTAGACTAGATAGGATAGATTGAAGTAGAGCAGAAATGATATTGCAGAGCTGAGTAAATTAGCAAATAATGGAGTAAAGTAGTGCAGAATAAATTACATAGATGAGTGTGGTGGAGGGAAATAGAGTGAAGTAGAGCTGAGTACAGAAACAACTTACATTCCCGCAGGGAGGGAAGCAGCAGTATTTCAGAAGCTGAAGTGGTAAAATGAACATTATAGTTAATGAAACAACATCATCATGTTGGGTGTCATTCTGAATGATTTGTCAGTCTCATCCAGCTCTACCACACGTAAACAAGTATCAAGCAACATCCAAGTTGGAGAAGTTTCTCTTCCCTGTCTCCTGTCCGATAATCCCTCGCTTTAGAGCACTCCGTGCATCTCTGAGCTTGTGGTAACACAGCCTCTAACTGATTCTCCATGCTCCTTTCACTGTCGCATTAGACTCTGCTTGTGTGTGTTTCTTTTGTGTTGCCCAGTCGCTTCTAAAATTTCCTCATTGTTCCCCCTCTGGTCTGTGGGCATCAATACGTGTCTGTTTTCAGGTTTTCAGGGCCACACCATCTCTCCCCTCCTGCTGCTTTGCTCCTTATAAATATGAAAAGATGGTTGTCTGGGTTTAGAGACAGATTGACAACAAAATGGATTTATCTTTTATAACAATTAGAGAATATAGTACTATTCCGATTGGTTGTTGGTTGTTTTCCATCAGATTCTGGTCTGCTTATAATTTGCTCGTCTCTTTTTTTCATTATTAATATAGGCAATATTGCCTTTTTTCAACTTTTCAGACCACATTTGATGTATTATTGTTTTTTTTTAAATATTATTAATCCTGATTCTGTATCTGTATGAAGAACAAAAAGCTCAATTTAATGTAGTCTAATCCAACTGCCATTTAGTCATCAGCACTACTAATTTTGAATGACTTAGTTACGATTTTAGAGTGGTGGACATCCAGACAGCACTAAATATCTACCTCTGTTTGTTGGCAGGTGAAAGTAGGTACCGAGGTCACCACAGGAACTGGACCCAATAAGAAAGTGGCCAAGCGTAATGCAGCGGAGGCCATGCTTCTTCAACTGGGCTACAAGGCTTCTACACCATTACAGAACACACCGGAAAAGGTCTCTTTCAATCAGTGCTTGGGAAGATACTTTGAAACTTTTACAGCTACCTACTATTAGGCTATTTTTCACATACTTTCAAAATAAAAGCAGTATTTATCTCAAAAACATGATATTAATTATCTTAATTAGTGTTCATAATTTGGAAAGACATTTCACACTAAAATCAAATAATAAAACAAAAAAACTTTTTAAAAGTAAATAAATGATATAATGTATAATCTTTTTTTCTTTTTTTCTTTTTTTTACATTTTAGTAACATATCTGTTAGTTTGTCCCAAATTAATTAAATAAATTAGTTAATAAATATATAATACACTTAATAAATAAAAATGAATTGTTAAATTAAATACTTATTTTTAATTATTTAATTATTAATTTTACCTTTCGTAAAAGTATTTATTGGGATGACAATAATGATAGAAATTATTTTTTTATTTTTGAACTGGTTGTTGAAGATGAACAACCTGGGGTGAAAACAAAAACTTTTTGCTAAAATGTTCAGACTCTCTCTTTTTGTGTCAGTAAAAAAAAAAAAATTAAATCCTTTTGTAGCACATCAGCTTTTAATTAAGTGTTTTACATCAGTGAGAGAGGATGTATACGTCTGTATCATCACGTTGCTTCTTGTTTCAGTGCGCACAACCCTAATCTTTAAATCTTCCATCTACTTAGTCTT
Organism: Siphateles boraxobius; assembly: GCF_051911475.1. Classification (NCBI taxonomy): domain Eukaryota; kingdom Metazoa; phylum Chordata; class Actinopteri; order Cypriniformes; family Leuciscidae; genus Siphateles; species Siphateles boraxobius. Next base: position 14,237,279 of record NW_027508876.1, read on the forward strand.
TGCAAGTTAGTGACACTTATGCCGTGATGTCTCAATTTGGTAGGGATTCTCCCTTTCTAATGGAAACAAGGGAAAGCGACTTGTCTGACATGCATGAAAAGGGGTTTGCTAAACCGGCCCTCTCTCTCTCTCTCTCTCTCTCTCTCTCTCTCTCTTTCCAATATCTTTCCGCTCCTCTATTATCTTAACATTGGCTACAGATGGACAACAAAGGCTGGAATGGACAAAGGGCTGCTTTTCCTGAAACAACAACCAACAGTAAGTGTTTTTCTCTCCGTCTGTGTTCCTCAGTGTAGGTGATGCCAGGCCGTTTAATCTATCTGACTGATTAATAAGGAACCCAGTCGGCTCAATCACAAACTCGCTTCTATGGAGAGCCTGTGAATTCTTCCCTTTCACGTAGACTTATGTGTTTTCCCAGGGGGTCTGTGAGACCACTGTATTAAACACACACACACACACACACACACACACACACACACACACACACACACACACACACACACACACACACACACACACACACACACACACACACACACACACACACACACACACACACACACACACACACACACACACACACACACATTAACCACCCAAACAGTTTTTCAGGCGTACAACCGTGGTTTTCCAGATGGGTTCTCTCACACACTCACACACACACACACACACACACACACACACACACACACACACACACACTCATCCATTTTCCACCAAAATGGTGCTGTTTTTTGAGCTGTGCTCGGCTGGGAGCCCACGTTTTCCTCTGACGAGTAATGACGTAACTGATTGTGTTACTATAACCTGCCAACAAACAAACACAGCGCATCACAGTCTTTGTTTATGAGCATTAAGAATATATTTTATCATCCAAAGTAATTCACTGTCTTATGTAATCACAAGCTGCTTTTGATGCGGTTAGAAGTGTAATAAGTAAAAATCATAGCAGTCATTTCACATGTATGATATTTATAAATAAAATCATTTTAGACAGATGGAGAAACAAACAGAATTAGGATATACACACAGTGTCTGTCAATTGAACATCTCTGTAAACAGTTTCATGATTATAATGGCAGGGATCTAGTTTTGTTTTGTTGTTTTGAACTTGCGGACATTATTGCACCCCTGGCCTCTGCCGTTATTGTTTCCTGGTTCAATATTTCCTGGCCAGAACTGTCTTTTTTTACTGTGTGGATCTGGCACTAGATAACACTTGAGTTGAAAATTAAATGAAATTGCATGATAACAAACGATTTTCTTGAGTAAAAATCCTTTTCAAATTTTAAAACCGCCTTAACAGCAGGCCTCGGAGAAATGCAGGTTGCAGGAACGTTAATGCAGAGTGATATGAACAACATCTTTGTATATACAACCCTTCTTAGGAAATGAGTGCATTGTGTAATTAAGCCTGCAGTTTTGTTGTTTACTTGATTTGAAGCAGTGTTTGACACTGTTTTGGATGAATCGATGAAAACAACAGCTTCTCTAAATCAGGTCACTCGTGGTCTAATGTTGGAGCATATTTGACCCAACTATGTAGTGGCATTCCTGGAACTTGCACACATGCTGACGAAAGCTCTTGGCTGATGGGAAAACCTTTATTATAGTGCTTGCAGCAAGCATTTCGTTTTCTTCCCTGCAATTTTATACAGTTAATTCAGCTCGAACTGCTTAACATGCTGCATTCAAACTTGTTTTAAAGATAAATTCAGCCTTAGGTGTGCTCCCTATTTTTCATCTTTATTATCCTTAAACTTTTTTAAGAAATTAAGGAAGAAAATCTCCTCTTGACTTTTTTTAAAGGGATTGGTTCACCCGAAAATGTAAAATTTTATCATCACTGCTGAACACAAAAGAAGATATTTTTAAGAATGTTGGTAACCAGACAGATGACGATAGCCATTGACTTCTATGGTATGGGGGGGGGAAATACTATGAAAGTCAATGGCTATAATTGTCAACTGTCTGGTTACCGACATTCTTTAAAATATCTTCTTTTCCTTTTACATAGGGATGACTACTAGAAAATTAAAGATAAGATTATCAGAACATAAAAATGCTATTTGAGTCTGCAATCCTCTATACCATATGGCCATACATTATAGAGATACAAATCATGGTAGCCCAAGTACACTGAAGATAATTGGCATTGAACATGTCCCAAGTCCATAAGAGGAGGAGATAGGGTAAACAGGCTATTACAAAGAGAGTCGTTCTGGATCTATACACTGAAAGCTACTACATTTCCAGGCTTAAATTGAGAATTAGATTTTGTACAATTTTTGTGATAATTTTTTTTGTGCAATGTATTAAAATGTATTATGTATTATTTGATATATACATCAACTGATTAGTGTACTTTGATCATTGTTACTTGTTCTAAAAATACCTTATTTCATTGAATATATAATATTAATATGTTTATTTTGATCTGTATATCGTATTCAAGATATTGATGAAAATCTGCATAATTCTTTTTTTTTTTTTTTTTTTTATGTGTATGTATGTATATGTATGTATGTATATATGTATATATATATATATATATATATATATATATATATATGTGTGTGTGTATTTATGTACATATGTACGTGTGTGTGTGTGTGTGTGTGTGTGTGTGTGTGTGTGTGTGTGTGTGTGTGTGTGTGTGTGTGTGTGTGTGTGTGTGTGTGTGTGTGTGTGTGTTTGTGTGTGTGTGTGTATGTATATGTATTTTTTTTTATTGAGATTTAACTTCATAATGTGTGAGATACTAATGTGTGTGATTTCCATTCTTAGAACTTTTCTCCCTTCAGGTTGCCTTGCATAGTGTGACCAGGTGTTTGCTATTTGATTAATTAATTGCTACTTAAAATGTACCTGTGGCTCTGTTTGTTACACACACCCTGACGAAGGCACATAGCCGCAACGCGTAGGTGTATCTGTCACCAATTTTAATGTTAAAAGCCATGAATTAATAAAGGCTTTTTATACTTTTTTCTACACAAAGTCGAGTGTACGGAATATTTTCTGTTTTTGAGCATAATTCCCCAAGCAACCAAAGAGCACCGTGAGTTTACACCCTGTGTAGCACTTCGCTTGCATTCTTTGCTGTGATGATATCTTCTTTTGTGTTCAACTCATACAGGTTTGGAACAACTTGAGGCTGAGTAAATGACAACATTTTCATTTTTGGGTGAACTTTCCCTTTAAAGAAATATACCAGTTTCAGTTCAAATTAAACTCAATCAGCAACTTCTCGTTTTTTTTAAAAACAGTAAAAATCTGGGTTACAGTGAGGCATTTATAGTATAATGAAAGTGAATGGGGCTAATTTGTTTCAATAGAATAGCCAAAAGATGTATCCTTACTAACTTTTCCTAATTTTTATCTAATTTTACAACATATAACACCATTAAACAACTGTAAAAAAAAAGTTTTATTTGAACAGCTGTACAGCCCAAATAATTCACCCGTATGTAGCCCTAATATTTCACTTTTAACACGAGAATGTGTGCACAGTATGTAAAATTACAAGCTTTTCATTTTTGCTTTTAAATCCCACAAAAATTGTCCCTCTTCACTTCCATTGTAAGCGCCTCACCATAAACTTGATTTTTGCTTTTTGTAAAGAAAACGAGGGAAAGGTTGACATTTTGTTGACTTCTGTTTCAGTACTAAATTGGTCTTTACAGATTACACAAGTTCTGCATCTGAAGCTGCATGCATCCCAATAGAAATGTGCATTATCCATCTCTTTCTTCATCTCTCTTTTTATCTTTTGGCCTTTGCTCTGTTTTGGAGCGGATCCATTCTCCAGCTTGACTTTGTCACACTGATGTTGTTAGACTTCATTTATCTCCTAATTGACTTCACAGACTTTCTCAACCGTAGAGTCTTTAATGTCAGAATAATGCTAGTTAATTTACGGTTCCTGAGATCTGCCAGTGAGAGAATCAACGTCTCTGAGGGGCGTAAACTCAATTCAGAGCAGATGTACGTGTCAGTGACCTGCGAACTAAGTTTTTTCTTTCCACCCTTGTGAACACAGAACCAGGTTCTCTAAAGCAGATTTATGGTACCTTGTTCATCGCTGCTAAATGTGCAGATTTATCTGCATTTTGATTATGCAAGAGCAATGATTTTGATCCTTAGCTCTGCATTCTTGGGTGTTTCTTCAACTATGCACATTTTTTGGCCCTGTGGACTCTCTGAAAACAGTTTACACACTCTCACTAGTTGTCCAACATTGTATCACAGGATAATTCTGTCAATTCTATAATTTTTTCTCCTGAAGGTTTTGGATCATTTCCTCTACAGTGTCATTTCCACCACATCAAATTATGGGTTTAATGGCATTCTGTAGTGGAAATGATGGTGGTGGATATGACATTTAAAAAAAAAACATACAATTAATTAAGATGGACCGCTCATTTCTTAGCTAGCATTGTATGTACTCTAAATCAAATCAAATAATAATAATATTAAATAATAGTTTCACGCTTTTTGCATCATTTGACAAAGTTACAGCACTGAAATGATGCGCAATAGTAATATTCTCCTTACTAGTTTTCCTTGACTTTCATTTTTTTTTTCATCTCAAGCTCTTTACTAACACTGTTTTCTCTTTGATTGACAAGTACACTGTTTGATAACTGGCTTAGAATCAAACTTGTTGGTTTTAATGGAAGTTACGCCACATAAAAATGTATGATAATTTTTCACATAATACCTATTAACATGGTTTATTTCACTCTATTTTTTATGTAATGGTTATTTTTACAATTGATTTACATATTGTAAACATACTGTATTAATTTGTCACTTTCACAACAACAACAAAAAGAAGTGAAAATGTGCTTTAATAAATGTCAATAGGGTCCAAAACAACGTCACCCAAATGTCTTTAATAGTTGTGTTTCCATCCAAATTAGTGAATTTAACACCTGCACAAAATTGGAATATCACAAAAAATATTTGCGAAAATAAAGCCGCGCTTCCATCTAGTGAGACGAAGAGAACAAAATTTGTCAGTGGTGTTAAATATCACTAAGAAAAGTAGGAGAAGCAACTGTATATAATCATTTTTGTATAAATGACTTGCGTCTCAGAGCGCGCAGAAGAAACGCAATAAAAGTGTTTTCTTACTTTCCGAAGCGTATGCCCGCTGTTTGGGAACGCAGTCGTGTAAGACTGTTCTGGAAGGTAATTATACCAAACCACTTTGATGAAAGACTTCGCTCTGGCATTTCAGAACAACCAAAACTGCATTTCAGATGCTGTGCAAAAAGATCAATCTGCTGGTTAGTCTAGTTATGTCGTCCCATCGTGCAAAGTCATGGAAACATAGCTAATGTGACAAATGAGCTAAATGCCCACAATTGGATCCCTCTCTTATGTGTGTAATGGTACAAGATGAAGGAGACTATGAAACAAAAAAGGAATTATAAATTGCACCGCCATATGGTCTTAGGCCTTGTGGAACATGGTGTATTTAAAACAACAAGACAGTGTGTCAGGCATTATTAATACATTTCCTGCACTGGTATCCTGCACTTGAAGGATTGAGCTTTAATCCCATGATGCATTCTTTTGATGTACAAACCCACAGAAATACATGGCAAATGTGTTATATTTTTGTGTGTGGCGTAATGAACAGATAAAGGAATTGGGGTGGGAGGGATGGATTAAGGGACGCATGGGAGGTCTTAGTGTTGCGTTGTGTCCCAGAAAGGCAACACATCTTCTTAATTGAGTTTTTTTTTTATTCCTATACAATCATCCACAGCTATGTGAAGCCCAAAAAATATGAGAACCCCATTCTAGATAAGCATTTCAGCATCTTTTGGTCTGCAAAGTGGCAATAATTTTTTTCCTAGTGCATGTTTGTGGTTGCTGGAGTGTGCGTGTGAGAAAGAGTCTGTTTGTGTGTATTAAGGGTGTGTATTTTCTACGAAAACTGAATGTATGAGTAAGACAGCACTATGCTGTGTGTGTGTGTGTGTGTGTGTGTGTGTGTGTGTGTGTGTGTGTGTGTGTGTGTGTGTGTGTGTGTGTGTGTGTGTGTGTGTGTGTGTGTGTGTGTGTGTGTGTGTGTGTGTGTGTGTGTGTGTGTGTGTGTGTGTGTGTGTGTGTGTGAGAATATGTCAGTGTGTTAGTGTTTAGTGTCTTGGAGCATTGCTTCATTGTGTTGATTTACAGTTGGGCCTTGTGTGTTATCTGTTTTAAATCACAGCTTGGGCCATGAGCTGGCCAATCTCCAGCCCACCATTCTCAAATTCAACCCATTATACTGGGTGGAACCTGTTGGAACGGGGAAAGAGAGAGAGAATGAAAAAAGAAATAGAAATGATGGTGCTGATGGGGTGGTGGTATTGTTTTTTCTTAGCCTTTTATGTGCTTTTTGTCGCAATTCCCAATTGATGTCATTCTGGCTCACAGCTGTCATTTTATACCATTTTAAATATGCATTTTTCTCATGCGGGCTTGGGATGCTGATTTGTGTAATATGAAGTGTATGTTGTTGTGTGACACTTTAAGTATTCAGTGTCAGTTGCTTCTTTGCCAATCAGCCTTGTTGAAATGGCAGACGGGAACTCCAAACTGCTGGTTTTCATTTACATTCTCACTCCATGAAATAAAGGGCTGCGTCAACGGCACACTGCAGCGTTTAGAGAAACTGCCTATTTACATTTCTCACAATTTTCTGGGATAATATTTACCAGTTTTATGGTCCGAACACTAAGTTAAATCAGTTGTTGCTTGTTCTGAGTTGTCAGAAATTGTGGAGACCAGCCGGCTGCTTTTAGAGACTTGGTTCGGGACAGAAAACGCAAACAGGAAGCAGAATCTGTGCACAGATGAGAAGATTTGCTGCAGCTGCTCTGTTTCTCTCATCTTTTTTCCTTTTCACTCTGTACTGGCTTCTGTAAGAACCCCAAAATTAGAGTTTTCTGTCCTTGTCTGTCAGATTTGAGGTTATTTATATGCTGTAGTGTTCTCATAAAAGATGACAAAACTTACTTATTTTTTAACAGATGGACATGTTTAAATTGACCCTTTTGGGGAAAGAAGCCCCTGTTATCCATGAAGTGAAAATCATGAGTCAGAACAGAAGTAACAGTACAGCACACCTGAAAAAGCCTTATGATGTGAGATATCCTTTATGTCTGAAACACATAAATGTTGTTAAGGACACACAATCATCACATTCCCTTCACCATACCTAGAGATATTATAGAAAGTGCCCCATGCCAATCTCTAGGTATGATGAAGGGAATGTGATGATGTGGGGCTATTTTAATTCCAAAGGCCAAGGGAACTTTATCAGGATGCATATTATCCTGGATCAATTAAATAACTGGCCTTTAAAAATACAAATCTGCCTGACTCTATGGGAATTTAATAAAGGGGTGTCCTGACTTATGCAATCTGTATTTTAAGGATGAACATTTATTTATTTACGATACATTATTCATTCACAAAGAAAATTGGTGTCTTTAAAGGTTGGATTTTTCCTCATTTTTTTAATTAAGGCATTAAGATCAATTTCTAAAAGTTGATTTTTTTATTCCTCTTTTTAGTCAACTTTAGCATGGATGTGTCCACTTATGCTAAGCACTGTACACACACACACACATACACACACACACGCACACACACACGGTGTATAGTATGTGTGTGTGTATAAAAAACACACATAAAATGTTTTTGTTATTAAAATAGTTATTAAAATAATGCCTTCAGTCACATGATCCTTCAGGAATCATAAAGATCAAAAGATCAGTGTTTGTTCAAAAAGTCTTTAATGTCAATTTAATATTTCCTTGCTGAATAAAAGTTTAAAAATGTATTATGAAAATGTACATAAACATATTTATGACCTTTTTAACTTTCAGAATGTGTCTTATTCCATCCCTATATACAGCACAAAAAGGAATTCTTCACCTCTCCCCGGATGTGTATCAAGAAATGGAAGCAAGCAGGAATAAGGGAGTCCCTGGTTCCCCTGGAAACTATCTGACACCCAAAGACATTGGCCAAGGTTCCGCGGGGCCATTCTACACCCCATCGGTGGGAAACACCGCAGCCATTGCGAGAGAGCTGCTGCTGAGCGGGACGTCACCCACCGCTGAGGCCCTGGTCCTGAAGGGGAAAGCACCTGCTTTGGCCTGTGGCTCCATCCAGCCTTCCCAGCAGCTGGAGTATTTAGCCCATATTCAAGGCTTCCAGGTATGGAATAAATGAAGTGATTTAGCAGATTTGTTTATATCTCTTTCTCGCTCTCCACTGCTAGCTCTAGCTCTCAGAGAACCAGACTTCAAATTTCATAACATCTCTTGCGGAGCCTAAACTTGATCTGCTTGGCTTGCACTGTTCATCCATCTGGATGAAACTGTGGAAATGTGGAAGTGCCTGCTTCTGTCATTGATGTTCCTACAGGCCAGGGAAGTCATTTCTCACAGTTACATTTCCCTTTTCCGTTGCAGGCAAAGGATAACAACCTGTCTTTAGCTGATTCGTCTTCCAATGCTCTGTTTGTCTTAGGGCTGCATAATTATGACACTTTATTGTTGTTGAATATTTATTTTCAAATATCATGGTTATTTATCTATATGAATCGAGTTTACATTCAAATGCTTATTTTGTGTGGAGCACCTGCACTTTATATTCGATAGGCAGGCTACACAGGGCTCTACAAAAAGGATGGCCCACACCATATCTTATTTTTTTTTATATCTTGTACATTATTCTTTTTTATTATCCTTTGGAAACTTTTACACGTACTACAAATGTTTGTGGTCAGTACAATTTGTTGATGTTTTTGAAAGAAATCACTAAGGCTGCATTTATTTGATCAAAATACAGTAAAAACAGTAATAATTGTGAAATATTATTACAATTTATAATAACGGTTTTCTACTTTAATATATTTGTAATACATTCATATAAAATGTAATTTATTCCTGTAATGGGAAAGCTAAATCAGCAGTTATTATTCCAATCTTCAGTGTCACATTATCCTCTAGAAACTTTCTTAAGAAACATGTATATAACATATTAAATTTATAGTTTATGCATGTACAATTTATAGTTTGTGAAGATTTTTTTAAGTTCACTTAAATTAAAAGTTTTTTTTATTTTTGTAAAGCCTATTGAATGTTACAATTTCAATTGTACTGTAATGTTGAATGTCTATATTACAATATAAAACTATTATATTAATATGCGATTAATCGCTATTAATTACAGAAATGTGTGATTAGTTAATTAAATAAAATAAATATACTTTATTGGTTCTCTTATAGCATGAAAAACAAAAATATTATTTAGAATGTGGCAATAATGCAATAATCCTAAATTTAGACAATTTTGTGTGACTCCTTTTAATCACTGTTGAAATGTGTTGTAAAGAGAAACATAAGTAGATCTAAATGGAATGCTTTAATCAGCACTTTTAATATTTGTAATCTTGATTATGTACAGTATGTCCTCAATCTCTTCCACTGCTTTTTACGACTGTAAAGTGGCCTCCAGTACCTGAGCCGGCCCTCTTAATTTAGCAGCAGGTGCTTTTCATATTGGACAGTAAAAACATTTTATCTTAACCTGCTGAGGTTGCCTTTGAAAAAGCCTTTGTTTTTGCTCAGAGCTTTCCTGTAGTTTGAAACCCGATGAAGAAGAGTGAGGCAGCCAAACGTAAACACGGGGGGAAAACAGCAGGTTTCATTTAAAGGGCCAGCTGCGAGGGATGAGCCGACCTGCCTGTGAGAATCACTCCATGTTTAAAACCTTTTCCTTTTTGAATACCCAGATAAGAATCCCAAAAGCTTTATCCCCCCATTCCTTGGTGTCTTCTATCAGGAGGGGTTTGAGTATGTTATAGAGGAAAGCAGGAAATATTTGTTTCGTTGAGACGATACACTGAGCGATGTGGGTTGGCAATGAAAACCTGAACGTACCAAAAGCAAAACAAAACCGCCGAGCTGCAAATTTAGCGCTGAAAGGCAGATTCCAGACTTTTCAATGTTTGTTGGCAGATGCTCTTGTGCAAAATAGTGTGCACTTATTGGCAAACACCTAACTGTTTCTAATCAGAGCTGCAGACATGCTATCCACAGAGCCAAAGGACATGTTTAAATCAGACCAGGTCTGTCCGCTCAGTGATTCGATTTGGTCTTGACAGAGCTGTTATGAAAGCCCCTATAAGGCCCTTTTTGTTGGCATTGGAGCAACAGAAACACCTGCAACAGTTTGGAAAAGGCACAACGAGAACCGATGTTCAATCAGTTTCCTAAAGCAGTTGTGCTACACAGATGTGGTACTCATTGACGTGCGGTTATTCGTGCGTCTGTTTCCTCTAAAGCCAGATTTTGATCTCGAAAACTCTTAACGGAGAAGTTAATTGACAAATACGGTCGTGCCTTGTAAAAGTAAGGACCTAGCAAATGCTGTCTTTGGCGTTCTTGGAATTTGTTTTCAGTTGAGATTGGTTCATTCAGGTCTTTCGCTCTTGTTAGACACATTGGGCCTCGGAGAGTAAAGATATATGATTGATGGAATTTAGCCAGAGGTTGAAAATTAGATAAGAGGCATCAGCATATTGGCTTTTTGGAAGCAATGCTGGTGCAGAGAGAGTTGGAGAAAACCCTTTTGCTGTTAATTTCCCTGTTGTCTTAGTCCACATGTGATGGAAGTAGGGCAGAAATAGTCGTTTGAGTAATGCACAACATGTGCTCTCTCTTTCTTTTTCCTTCTCTTTATCTCTGTTGTATAAGTGAAATGTTATTGTTCTGTTGATAAGCTTCACATCTGAGTTTGTGCCCATGCTCTAGCTAACCTTCTCAGAGGGATCTTACCGATTATTTATTGGCATAAAGTCTGGTCCAGCTTATTCTGAACAAGAATCACTCAATTAGGCAGGAAGAGGCCATTTAACCAAAATGCAAAGGGCTTATTACATTTAACCCAGTAAAAATATTTGTACCCAAACTACCAATTGTTGCATAAAAACTCCCAATCATGGCTTGTATGAGGAACATAACTATAATAAGTAAGAACAATATAATATAATGTAATGTAATATAATATAATATAATGTAATGTAATGTAACATAATGTAATGTAATGTAATGTAATATAGTATAATAAATAAGAACATAACATAACTACCACTTTTGTGAACTGGATCACTTGATTCATTGAAAAGACCCTCAAAAGAACAATTCATTAATTCGACGATTCAATGATTCGGAGGGATATATAAAAATCAACATTTGGGCCCAAACTAACTTGTCCCTACTAAATGAGAACTTAATTTAGGCAACCATTTCAACCTTATTACCCATTTTGATTTCTGGAGCAATGAGATCCAGATTAGTCTTATTTGAGAACAAATCATTCTTACCACTTTTGTGAACTGAATCAATTAATTGAAAACATCCACCTCGAAAGATTGATTTGTTCACATCCATTTGAAGCTTGAAACATCAGTCACCTTTCATTGTAGTTGCATGGAAAAGAGAGCGACCAGTCAGAATTTCTCCTTTTATGATCCACATAAGAAAGAAAAGCATATGTGTTTGTAATGATATGAGGGTATGTATGACAGAATCTTTGGGTGAACTGAGGCTTTGCTTTTATAGAGTGCACAGCTAAAGCTGCATTAAAACACAAAACATATGTTTTCTTTATCAAGTAACCTTCAGTGGTCTGGTTAACCTCTTGAGCCTCTTTTGGTCAACTGGGTGACTTATTTGATGCAAGTAGCACCAGCTTTAGACGGACCCAGTGATGGATCTTTCCCCAAATCTCCCTTTGGTCGAGCAACCGGAGCCCTGCCAGCTAACGCTCATTCCCCAGACTGGGGACACAGAGATTCGGAGAGGACGAAAGCGAGAGGAGAGGTGGAGCAGTGAAGCCAATCTCTGTGGGAACGCTGCTCTTCGCCACATGTCAGGTGCACATCATAAAGGGCCTTTTGTGCTGAGCCTGTGAGCTGCAAAGCAGTCTGGGAGAGCGGAGAGCAGTTGGTAGAGCTCATGTTAGGGATGAGTCCCAACGCCTTTTCATTTTATGAACCCCATTCATCTTATTACGCCATATGAGGCTGCGTGAAACATACTGTAGTACCACATAGCTTGGCACTTTCCATGAATACGGTATATGTTTTGTTGTGAGACCTATTAGAGATGTTTGATAAACTAACACAAAATTAACCCCTGCATCAAAAGCATCTTCAGATGTTATGAACTTTTCGTAGTAAATAATCTCCTTTTCCCCCTCAATTTTTACAAATATTGCTGTTTTTGCTTCATTTTGCTTCATTACCAAAATTATAATATATAATAACAATAATAATAATAATAATAATTAATAATAATAACAATTCCTTCAAACCAGCATTTGTTCCCAAACTATATGAGAGAGAACTTAATTCAGGCCACATTTACATCCATGTTTCCCATTCTAGTCTAATATTTTACATTTAATTTAATTTGTTTTAAATTTAATAAAAAAATGAATAAAACTTAATTAAACCAGTAAAAAACTTAATATTGACTCACTGTAGTCACTTGGACTATTTTAACGATGTCTTTAATAAGTTTTCGAGGCCGGCAAGTTCAATCCCTCAAGAAGTCTATGGACTAGTATGGAGGAGTGATCCAGCTCTCAGATTTCATCAAAAATATCTTAATTCATGTTCCAAAGATGAATGAAGGTCTTACGGGGTTGGAACAACATGAGGGTGAGTAAATACTGACAGAATTTTCATTTTTGGGTGAACTAACCCTTTAAATGTAAAATAAAGACTAAATTTTTATCAGCTAAAAGGCAGAATACAAATGTTTTTATTAAGTTAGATGAACATTGTATAACAGTTTCAGGTTATGTTTTAGTGTTGGTAACATGTCCCACATTGTCCCACACAAACTTATAATTGTCCCACTTTTGGTTTGTTTGATGGTGGTCACCCTATCGTGTAAGGTAGTTGACGATCAAACTTTTCTAGAAGTTAAGCATCTCTTTTCACTGATCATTTGTTCGAACCAAGCAAAAAGAAAACATTTTGTATTTTGAAACAAAAATGTAAGTTTCAGACTGCATACTTGTAGAATCTCACCTTATCGCTCTTTTTTTCCCCCTTGCCCATTTCAGCTTTTCCTCTCCCTTTATTTAATCTCGCTCTTTCTGTTCCCTCCCACCCTCTGAGTCCCTCTGCTCACTACCCGTCTGTTTCTCTTTCTGTGTGTCTGTTTCTCACAAAGTTTCTAACCTTGGCTAGAAATACCAGCATATCTACATTCAGAGCAAAGGCTCTATTTTTTTAAATAGCGCCCATTGATGATTTCTGACCTTCTAGTGAATCGCGGCTTCGTTTTGAGATGAATGGAGACGAGCTGATAGGAGAATCTGTGCTTATATTTCTCATCCTGCCAGCTCTAGGCACACATTCATCTCTGTGAGGTGCTGGCGGCTTTGATCGCGGGCGTCAGCGTTCAGCATCTATATGCCAACTGCCGTGTAGTCATGCCATTAATCACTTCATATACAGCTGATGGAAGCGTCTGTGATGCATCCGTTTGATCTTTTATATCAGTTCGGGACCTCCTCCAATGATAACCTTGGGGATTATTATAAAGCTCTAGTGACTTGACCAGAATATTAAAATAATAATAATAATAAATAAAAAAGATGTATAATTCATGAATATCTGCCAAATCTATATCGTCAGATATTGAATTGTGCATGCTAATTTCCCCATTTGTACATTTCTTTTTAAAATTTATTTTAACAAAATAGTACAGTCATTTTATTATCGGCATATCAGTTATCTGCCGTAACATGGTGACTTTAACAGACAGAATTTTATTATCTGTGCATCCCTAATACTTTTTCATTTGTTATAAAGCTAAGCCCAAACATGAAAACCGGCCTTCAAGTCAATGTTATAACTGACCAATCATAAGTTTTAATCACGCTTTATTTTCTGCGCTGACCACCTGCAGACTCTTTATAACCTGTAACCCACCGTCCTGCCCTTAATGGAAAAGCACTGACTGATGATATGAAAGTGATTTGATTTGATCTGAGAACATCTGGAGTTGTGTAACTCAGCAGTAGCTTCAGGTTCATAATTTCAATTATAGAAGTGGATTGATGTGGGCTTTTGAAGGTGACTCGCCCCATTTATGGCGAAGGATATGATTCACAAGATGTTTTTGCCACTGGTATGCCTCCTATTTGATCCAATAATAGGTGAATAATTGTTTTTTGGATGAATTATGAGGCGATTAAAGATATATTTGTTATAACTGTAAAATCCGGCATGTATCAAATTTGTTGATGTGCAGTGTTTGCTTTAGTGGTAAAGGGAGCCATATTTGGTAGGGAAAAGTGAAGCTTTATCTAGCCCACTTCAGATATGTACTATAAAAATTTATAATAATAAAATAAAACAAAGATTGACTGTTTCACAAGAAAATACTATATCAGTCTTCTACCCCCCAAAAAAGTAAAATAAATAAATATATATATATATATATGTATATATATATATTTGTAATTATTTTGTCAAATTAAATTCGATAACTTTGGTTAATGGACAATTTTACCAGCATTTATTTAATTTTAAAATTTTTTAATTGCTCATTCATTTTCATTCATCTAATGTTAATTTATTGTTTACTTCCTGAAATGTGTTATATATATATATATATATATATATATATATATATATCCCAAATTAATAGATGCTGTAAAAATATTGGTCATTGTTAGTAAATTATTTGCCCAGTCAATTATTGTTAGACTTTTCCCTCCTTTTCCATATAGAAATGTTCACCGCAGTTTTACCAGAGGGCATTACATACACATTCTGAAGCTAGACGTATCATAAACAGAGCCTTGTTATGACTTGAACTGCTGGTTTAGCGTATGTGTAACTGCAATATGATGTTATCAGATGTACTCGTGTGTTAAATCCACTAGCAATATCATCCTGATAAAGATCACTGGTCAATGCGCTTAAGTCAAAGGCAAGATGTTGCTCCATTTTGTTTTAATTTTCTCTTCCTCGCTATGTAGCAAATCCCACTTTAATGAAAATAAAAACTATGGGATGATGTATGTTTTGAACATCTGCGCCAAAAGATCCGCCTTGTGACGCGGTTTATTCTTTTTTGTTTTTCTTACCCCCTATACTCTGCTCTGTTGTGTGTGTGAAAAGCACTTTAGATAGCACTGGCAGCGTCCTACGCTTGGCTTGGCTCATTTTCCACTGCACATCTCCGTCTTATACACAGTCAACATCAAACGCATCTCCTGTCCAAGCATCAAAGTGCGGGACGGTTTGTTTCGGTCCCTCTTGCCCTTTCCCTGTTCCTGGAGCTGGTGTTTATGCTAGGATTTTCATTAGCAAACACATGCTAGACGTGCTAATCCCTTATGGCCTTATTTTTGCTTCGTTCTGATGGGGCCCAGCTGTATGACTGTGGCGTATTTGAGCGAGGAACGATCTTTGAAGACAAAGTTTGTCAGGGAGATGAATCTTGGGGCTGACAGGAAGCTGGCACTGAACTTGGTTTCTTGAGCTTGATGGTGGCCCGCAGTTATTTGCTCTAAGTGACGATACTCCACCAACATTAAGTGCATTTGGAAAAGTTTTAAATCAAACCCAGCACCACTAACGGATACACAGTCAGCGTATGTTTGCGCTATAGCTCAAACATATTAGATTAAGGTGAAATGAATTTCATTTGGTCAAATTTATTCATTTATACAAATATTTTAAATGTATATTTAAAGATCTATATTCTAATATTAAATAATTTATAGTGTTACTATATTGTATTGTATTAATATGGTTTTAATTAGGATTATATTTTTATATTTATAAAATGTTGTTTATTGATTAAACATTTTAATCAAATCCATTATTAATTATGTGATGATTAATTAATCAACTAAATTACAATCTTGTGCATTCAACATTATTTTCGGAGAAAAATGATTTGAAAATCTTAATACTAAATTGCTGTTTTAAAATGACAGCCCTAATAACATGAAGAGAATGATCTCATGTAGAATACACCAGAAATATTAGCCAACTCAGTGTGGCCAATCGTTTCTTCTCTTCTCTGTTTGTATATGTCAGGAGTTCCAGTTTCCTGGAGCTCTGAACGCCAATCACACATTGTGCTTCTTGCAAACCGTGTTGTTAACATTGTCTTTAAAACACACTTCACAGCGGAATGCCCTGTGGATCTGGCCCATCAAACCACTTGAAGACTAAACATAAACACACGTTCATGGAGTGAGAGATTCCTTCAGTCTGCAATTGCAGTCATTGATCTGTTTTTCTTCTCCTGAGGATTCTCAGTTTTATGCATTGACCTTGTATTCAGTAGTATATAGTGGGCACTTTTTAAATATATGGCTACATGACAGCAACTCTCCCCTACTTGTATCTCTGTTCTCTGTTAAAAAACAACTAGCCTGATCATCTTTTGGGCTTTGCAACTGTCAACTGTGTTTGTTTTGGTCTGTATCTATGCATCAGAGGAGATTTGGATGTGTATAATTTAAAATTAGATCACTCTAAACAGGACAGGATAGGACAGAGGAGCATCTTTCTGGTGTTTATTTTTCTTGCTTTAAATGTATGAGCATTAGTCCAAGATATTTCTCGTGCTAAGGAGCTCTCCAGAAACAGTCAGTCATACATTGTATCCAGTCATCCAGACAGCCATATGCATTTTCCCCATAGAGCCACTGAGTGCTTTTAAGAAATAGTTCACCCAAAAACAAAATTAAGGCATTGAGGCATCTACCAAATCCATTCTAAAAGTAATAACATGAAAAAGCTATTTCTTTCTTAGTTCAGTGTGTTCTGCATGTAACAAAAGTCTTTAGAATAGCCTGGATATGTATATAGTTCAGGCATAACATGATCAAAGTGTCCCAGTATAGTGTGCAAAATCTTTACACACACACACACACACACACACACACACACACACACACACACACACACACACACACACACACACACACACACACACAATCCTTTGGGTGTTGCTGAGTGGAGTTTGACATGCAGAGGTGTTCTCAGAAACCCCAAACGGGGCCAGAGCTCGACTCTAAATCACTAAATCGCTTGCCATCAGCGCACTTGAGAAAGCTAGATTGTGAACCGTTCACGAGGATGAAGATTAAAATCTAAAACCACTGCGGTTATTGAGTAAAACTGAGCACAAACCACCAGCCAAGACTGAGGGTCCAGTTCATACTTTTCCCACAAAAAGTTTTCCAAGGTCAGAACCGCAGTGCAGTACATGCTGTAAATTGCATCATGTAATATTTAATACTCCCTTGCCTTCTCTTGTGTCATGCAGGTGCAATACTCAGATCGGCAAACTGACAAAGAGTTCATGACCTACCTGACCCTCTCACCTGTGCAGATGACTTTCCACGGCATTGGGAGCTCCATTCCAGCTAGCCATGACCAGGTAATATAACTGCAATGTCTGTCTGTCTGTCTGTCGTTTAGATTAAGGTCCAATTCTCTCTATTAACTAACATGACTTTTGTCTCAAACCCCTAATTACTGCTTATTATATTCAGTAAGGTAGTTGTTAAGTTTAGGTATTGGGTAGGATTTAGGGATGTAGAATATGTTCATGCAGAATAAGGCATTAATATGTGCTTTATAAGTACTTATAAACAGCAATAATTCTTGTAATATGCATGCTAATAAGCAACTAGTTAATAGTGAGAATTGGACCATACACTAAAGTGTTAATGGAAAAAGCTACAAATGCCCAAAGTGAGTTTCTTTTCATTTAATTTGTGTAGACAGTAGTGCAAATTACAGTTTGTTCCAAATAGCGACATTTAGTCTCCACTGAGGTAGTAGGTACAGTAAAGCCTCCTTTAGTGTATTAAGCAGTAAACATAATGCACTCTTGCATAGGTCGTATTTTTTGCAAGGCTGATAAAAAACAAAAGGTATTTTGGTCACAATCAGCTACAATACTGAAAAGCATCTTGTGTTATAAAAGTACAAAATAAATAGAATAATGAAAAATAAAACTTGCGCGTTAGTAGTGTTACAATTTGCTCCACTTGAACTATATTTAAACATTCAAAGCTTAAGCCCAACCCTCTTATGCTTCATTTTCCACATTCCACTCAGTTTCATGCTCAACCTTTCAAAGTATACTCCTTTGTCCATGAGCACAGAAAGACACAGTTTTTCTAGCCAGTTGACCGTATTCCATGCCGATTCATTGATTGCGTTGGAATACAAAAATTAATTAAATTAAAACTTATATTGGGAAAATAACAAACCGATTGTCAGCCTTGTGCTGACAATCACAGAGTGTGCTGTCAATAAGAGATGTTCATTATGAAGATTCATTGGGGAGAACATGTTGTGCTCAGATATTTTGCATTGTTTGTTTGCTGAGTTTCCTTGGATATATCCTACTATACGCAGCCAGTTACTTAGCAGCGCAATCTCACTCGTCAAGATTTTATCACCGCCAACATTCAGGCAATCAGAACACGCACACCGATTATTCCCATTGTTAATGATAAGCGTGATTTAGTGACAGACCAGACCACATTTGATTAGGTTTTCTTATTTCATTTTTCTTGCTGTAATTATGAAACAAAAAGAGCCCTAGGATCTGGACTGGCTAGTATTCATGAGGTGGCTTATTGTGTAGTGTCATCCATGCAGAAAAGCAGTTGCTTACATTATCTAATCTAAACATAGGACACTCTTTTGTTCTGCTCTTCAAAGCTCCACTCTCTAATAAAGCCTGTTCTATAACCAGTAATAGGGATTTCTGTTGTGGGGACACAGCCGCCAGAGCAAAATGAAGGCAATATAGGCCATGGGCTTGTTGTTGCCAAAAGCACTGGTGCATGACCGACTGTTAGGGAGTCTTTCTTTTCCAGATTCCTTAGTACAGTGGCGTCTAGCCACAAAAGGAGTCAGAACAATGAACCCAGGGTGGTTCTAGATTGTGACACTTTTTGGCCCAAGTTGCTCCACTGCCCCACAGTTTGCAATCATTGCTTCTAACGATAATCCACTTCAGCTAGAATAAGAACAGAGCTTTTTCATTGTTTCATTGTCACTGTAGTTTGTGGTAGAGTGGGACTAGTTTTAACACTTTTTACTGCATTGAATATTTCTCACGGTTATTTTTTTGAAAGATTTCTATATAGGAAACAAATTATGCCTTTTTGTGACAACATGCCCCAATAGCGGGAGGTGTTGTCACTTTTAATGGGGAAATTTGTAATGTTCAAAGTACTAAACCGGCAAAACATATTAATTTTGTCCAAATGGACTTCCAACCAAAATTACAAAGGACTTACACAATGATCTTTAATTGTAACTGCAAGTTGGTTTCAACTATGCTGAGATTTTGAAAATGTGTATCAAATCAATCAAAAACCAGTTTAAAGACGGAATAGTTATGCTTTTCTTCCATAGTTCAGCATTGGTTCGTTGAATTTTGCCCTACAAATAATATAAATGTATACAATTGTATAAAATATAATTTGTGTACTTATGGAAAATGTATAGCTATACTACTACTACACACACAAACTTTTGTTAGATGCGCTTAATCGCGATTATAGATGTAACAGCACTAATTATAATATTATATAATAATAATAAATGTATAGAATTATAAGTATATAATTCAAATATAATTTATTATATATTTGTATATATATATACATACATACACACACAATTGGCAAACAAATAATATATATAATGTGTGTGTGTATATATATATTTGCCAATTGTAGAAAATATATATATATATACTACTATTAAATAATTATAATAATAATAGTAATAATGAATGCTATTTTTATTTATTTATTTATTATTATTATTATTATTATTATTATTATTATTATTATTATTATGTTTTTTAATAATTATATTACATTTTTGTTTGGAGGACAATTCACAACAAAAGTTGTATAATATTTGTACAAAAGTTGTACAAAATATTTCTAACCAACATGCTAAATCACTGCTAGAGAAAACACATTTGTGTAATTTTGACTTTTAAACCTTATAGCTACTGATATGTGACAACTAGCCCTGGTTTACCTTAAAATGTTTTAGGGAAAGTAGTACAGTGCTGTCAATTATAACTTCAATATGAACAATTCGTAGGTGGATATGCGTGATCAAGGTTGAGGAATCAACCTCACATGTATACGGATGGGGTTTGTGGTGCATGTGGGCTGAGGCACGTGTGCTGGGGGTTGTTCAGATGGACTCTCATATCACACTAACTAGCCTACTGTGTGTAGCCAGTGGGAATGTCATGGGGTCCATTGATAACTGTTTCCTGGAGATTACAGTATAAGATTATCAGTTCACAAGAGAAGAGTCTGTCAGTGTGTAACATTTAATTAATCCATCATAATTGATTTGTCTGCTTGATTTAGCTTCTTAAACCAACCAGACTTTATTTTGTATCATATATATCACAGACAGCATTAGCATGTTGAACATTGAGTGGCTGTAATCTACATGATGTTTCCCCATAGTCACTTTTTGACACTAACTCATTGGTAGAATTGACAGAGTCCTGCGGAGAATCGTGTAGAGTTGCTCCTGCACTTTCCTGGCTCCTGCAGAGCCTGTCAGTTCACAGGCCCAGGGCCCTGCTCTTTCTCACTGCCAAAGAAGGCCTCAAGCCCCTACAGCCTGACACCCCTCCTGCCCTGATCCTTGGCCATCCATGTGCATTCCTGAAGGGCCTGGGCGTCTTAGATATACAGCTCAGCGCCCCCGCCGACCCTGTGCCAGCCACGTAATGCCATCTGCCCAACATATGTTTGCATTCACTCCGAACTCACTGGAGGCCAACATACATACTAAGCTGCACATCTCTCTTGGTTCTTAACATCTTTTTTCAAATGCTGTATATTTAGGTTTTGATTCTGCGAATCGATTTTAATGTTGTCATTAGTGCGCTTGTGAAAAGTTGCTTGAACTGGTCCAGCATGTTGATCCCAGAGTGTTTGATTCCAAGAACACCGTGTCCATTTTTGGCTTGTTAAGGCCTTTAAATTGTCCATGTTCTACAGAGCTGAAGTAACATAAGTGTCAGCCCACAGCGGCAACAAACATGTCAAAGCGGGGAGCTCACAGAGCCCCTGCACGAGGTGTTGCTTATACAACATGGAGGCCCTGAAATCGAATGTGACAGGGCGAATTTGGCTGCTGCTGCGTGTGCACACTGTGCTCAGCTGGCTGCTCTTTTCCCAAGAGCCTTTGCATCCAGCCTTCAAGCTGAGTCCTGGGAATAGTGCAAGCTCATACATCAGGGGAGATCTGAAGTTGGCAGATTCTGAAGCTCTAAAATGAAGACTAACGGCTGACTGTCAGAGACCAGAAGTTCTTGAACTATATCTATCTATCTATCTATCTATCCATCTATCTATCTATCTATCTATCTTTCTTTACACTTGGTGTTTTTAACAAAATATCAAACTAAGTGACATTTATTTCAAAGAAATGTAGAAAAGACGCACTCTGACAAAAGGTTATAAAAATAAAAATTGCCTGAACACCCTAACATTTAGAGCAAGAGCACTAGAGTTGGCTTAGATAAAAGGGTTAGTTCTCCCAAAATTTTTCGTCATCATTTACTCATTCTCATGTCGTTCCAAACCTAAAGATACTGTTTTTTGTCCATTACAATGAAAGTCAGTGGTGTCCAAAACATTAATTGGACCTCATTAATTTTTATTGTATGGTCAAATAAAAAAATAAAAACATTTTTCAAATAATCTTTTTTTGTGTTCCACATAATTTTTCAAGTTTACATTTTTGGGTGAACTATCCATTTAAAGCTTCAGCCAGAATGTTTCAGTTCAGTCTGCGGGGAAGCATAAAAACCATGAAAAGTTCTTAAAAGCTAGTTGTTGTTGCTTTCCCCCCCGCATAACTGGAAAGACTTTGAGACCATTTCTCCCGGCATCTTCACTTCCTAACAGGACTGAGACATTGTTCTCGAGCAATTAATTGTAGCCCTTGGATCTTGTATCTTTCATTATGTGCTTGTTTGTTTGCAACAGAAAACTCGTTCATGGTGAGAACGTTTTCCCCTTGTTGGAAAAAGGCTCTTTCATTATGTGAAAGAGAAAGTGATTGTGCGACAATTCGGACACCTGTTGAGAGGATGGGCAGCTATTGACAGGCCTGATTCATGGGCGAGAGGCTGCTGTGTACGTCTTCAGAAGATCTCCCGCCGGGTGCTGGGCCGTTTGAAGTCTTCTCCGGCCCAGGGCTGGAGACGTTAGTACAGCAGGCCGCCTCTGTCAGGGGTCTCGGCATGTTACTCAACTCGGCAGCTGTTCTCGTCTTCTCCCTTTGACACGGACTAAGCCTTGCATAATGTCTGTTTCTCCTACAACGGCACCTGTAGGAAATCCGTTTACGTAAAAGCACAACCAAAAGGGCCTTGTCTAATCTTCATTGTTTGGAGGAGGATTATTTTTGCGAAGAGGATTATTTTTTCCACCTATCAAAAACCTGTTAAATAAATGGCATGAGAGAAGTTCATTATAGGTTTGAAAAATAATATAGTAGTAAAATAGTATGATGTTTTTAGCTGATCTTTGTTAAAAATGGGCTCAACCCGTTCAATATTATCAAGGCTTTGGGCAAATTAGGCAAAATTCGTTTCTAAATTATAACAGACATGGTTTGGGAAGGGTTATCCAACGCATTCTAATATGGAAGTATTGTGGAATTTTGACTCTGCTATTGCGCTACACTACAACAAATTAATAATATTTTTATCTTTAAGATTTCTTTAGCACAAATCAACTGAAGCTAGGACTTCTAAAATTATACACTCCCACTCAAATGTCTGTGTGTCAGAAGGATGTTTTATTGTTTTTAAGGGTGCATTTATTTGATCAGAAATACGGTAAAACTGTAATATTCTACAATATTATTCATATTTTTAAAAACTGTTTTCTATTTTCATATAGTTTAAACTGTAATTTATTCCTGCAATGGCAAAGTTGAATTTTCAGCGTCAATACTTTTCAGTGTCACATGATCCTTCAGAAATCATTCTAATATGATGATTTTGTGCTTAAGAAATATTTTGTGGAAACCATGATACATTTATGTTTTCAGGGTTCTTTGATGAATCAAAAGTTCAAAAGAAGAGCATTTTTAATAGAAATCTTTTGTAACATTATAAATGTCTTTACTGTATCTTTTTATCAATTTAATGCATCCATGCTGAATAAAAATAATTAATTTAAAAAATTTGAATGGTAGTTTAAACACTAAAAAGAGCTAACCATTCCATAAATGTTAATAAGAATAACAAATAAGTGCAAACACATCTAATAATAAGAGCAGTTCTGTCTATTTATGCCGATATTTTTAAATGGGCATCTACATATGTACACAGACACACACACAAAAAGTTCTCAAAGTTGGTATTGTGTTGGAGCCTTTGTCATGTGGTTTCCCTCAGAACGTTTTCTGCAGTGTCTTGCCTAATAGAAGCAGCTGGATTTTCACTGACCTTAGACTGGTCACACTGAAAGACTTGGTATTTGGAATCACATGAGGTTGTTATATTGGGATGGGTGCATTTTTTAGATAAATGACTTAATTTTTATAGGTTAATCCACTTTTATTATAGTCAATTCCTCCTTTTAATGAAGATTCAGTCTCCCTTTTGCTTGTTTAAGATTTGTAGGGTCATTAAACGTTGCTCATTCATCTCTTCTGCTTTTGGACATTCATAAGTCGGCCAGGTCGAATGTCAGCTCTTATCATCACTGCTTGCAACGTGTCGGGGTGAAAACGAATAATGATAACGTGAGGTCGCGGTTTAGTGATACCAGTCCCTTTTCTCTCTACATCCCCCAAAACCCACCATCCTAGAGGAAGACTTTTCCCCCTTTTTTCAACAGCCCCTGCTTTCAGCAGGAGGTAGCGGGTTGATCAGCACCCATTTGTCAAGCGGTCCCACACTGCGGCGAGACCCCATTAGCCTGTCTTTGAACGTCGCTGTCTCAAACCGTCCCATCAAGACCCCCCTGATGGCCCGTCGCACCAGCAGCCGCGGGCTTTGGTGAGAAAACAAAAACCTTCCATCGCACCATCACTCACCCTTGCGTGTCTGTCATCTGTTTTTCTTAGGAAACGACTTTCAAAGTTGGGCGTATTAGAATGCGGGGGACCTCAAACGTAGCGTCAAGAGATGATAGGGCGAAGGGGAGGCAAACGTCTTTTCTTTTCCCCTCACTGACCCCCCTCAAATCCCCATCCTTCAACAAGCTTTGAATCGGCCTGCCAGAGGATACGATTGTCGGGCCACTAATCTAAACATGAACTTGCACATTAAGGGCAACTTGTTGATACCTAAAGAGGCCTCTCCAAACACAAAGGGTTTGATAATAGGGCATTAGCACCTTGACGGACTCTTAAGTGCCAGACTCATTGGAGTTAACTACGGTGCCAGAGTCGTGCTTCCCACTCGATTTTTCAAAGCCACTAGATTTTAATCACTCTGAGATATCTTTCGCACACAAGTTTGCTCTGGTGTTGAGTTGTGCAATGAGTATAATTCAGTCGGTTTGGCTCTGATTCACCAAGTTGAAATGACCATATTTGTGTCATGTTTTACAAGTATTACCATTTAAATTGGGCTCATTTGAAACATTTATGCAGCCTTGTTTCCAAGCGATCTCACGCACTAAATACTGAAGGGCTCCTTTTGAATGTTTTCAAAGTTTTTATTGAATTAACCCATTTTTTCTAATCTGCTTGTTGAGTTAGACTATAAAAAAATCTGTTTGTCATACCCATAGACCAAAGTTGTGAGGAATGATTGTTGACTTGAGCTCAGTGGATTTTGTCAGCTCACGTCAAAACTGGTTTTCATTTTCCGTTTGTTAATCTTTGTTAGAAAGCTTTTGTTTATTCTTCAAGGAGCAAAACAAAACAAAGGCTTAGTAGCAGAGTGAGAACATATGCTTGCCTTATCTGCAAGTTCATTGCATATGTGGGTGTTAGTGGTAAAATGATTATTTCAGACCACAACACCTCTATTGAGTTCTTCTGACACGAAGCTGCTGTTTTTTCGCACCCTTGCTAAGTGCTACATTCATTAGCACCTTGGTGCCAACGGAGCACAGTGTTTTGCCTATGGCCATTGATTAGTGTTATTTGAGGAGGTGTGTGTGAATTTATTGTTTGCCCAAACTGCAGAGTGGGCTGTGATTATCTGTTCATCAATTCGTTCTGTTTGGTCCATTTGAAATTAATAGATGAGTGAATCTCATGAAACCTATTAAGAACATGCCCATGTGAGATTTTACCACAAAATTAAAAGAAAAAATAAGAGATGATATTTTTGCAAGAAAATGAAGTGTACATTTTTGAATATATTTGCAATAATATCCAATATATGAATATATGTTTGTATTAATAAACCGTTGCGTTTGAAAGTTTGGGGTATTTTTTAATGTTTTCGAAAGTCTCATATGCTCACCAATGCTACATTTATATGGTCAAAATTACAGTAATATTTTGAAATATTACAATATTTCTTTTTAAATAAGCAATTTATTCCTGTGATGGCAAATCTGAATTTTCGGCATCCTTACTCCATTAATCTTCAGTGTCACATGATCCTTCAAAAATCATTCTTATATGCTGATTTGGTGATCAAGAAATATTTATTTTTATTATCAGTTTTGAAAACAGTTGTGCCGCTTAATATTTTTGTGGAAACCTAAACATTTGTTTTAGGATTCTTTGATAAATAGAACAACTTATACAGTATTTGATGCAGAACTCTTTTGTAACTTTATAAATGTACAATCTTGACTGTCAGTTTTAATCAATTTAATGCATCCTTGCAGAATAAAATTATTAATTTATTTAAATGAAAAATCTACGTATATACATATACATACAGTATAATAGTATTTGCTGTACAGCCTTTGACACGTTTATCTAAAAAAAAAAATGTATGAGCGAAAAATAATATTGAGAATAATGGTATTAACAATGCTCAATAGTGAATGTATGGATCAAGTGTGCTTAATTGCCACTAAAATACTGTTACAAAACAAAAAAAGATATAACTACAACAGGACATGTTGTGTGACTTACGCCCACACGTCTTTTGTACATATTTTTCCTTTATGAATCCTTTTCTCAGGGTTCCTTGTATAACCGCAGTAGTCGTCACTCTTCTGTATTCTCAAGGTGAGAGGAAGGAGAGCTTTATTAAACTACATTTACAAGCGCATGGGAACGACTGGGTTTCACGCACAACCCGATCTGCAGACCTGAAATAGTCTCTTGATTCCAGTTTTCTCGATCGCTGTCACAGCGGCACTGAAACACTCAGTCAGGAGCAAACAACACTGACATTTAGAGATTCTTTCCCTGAAACAAACCCTATCCTTTGTCTGCTTTCTTAGTTACGCTTTAGTGCAAAAACCAGGGATTGAGATCCTCCCTTAACTTGATATGTGACACGCGTCTTGCGGTTAAGAGCTGTTCTACATTAATCATCGCAGAGCGCTTCTCCTGGGAACAAACTTGTAAGCATATACTAGACAATGAAACTCATTGTTGCGTAATTAACCGCGAGTTGTAGGAAACACTATCCCGAGATGTGTTGATTTATTCATTTAAAAAAATATTTTTTGACAACCTGTAATTAAGGGATGTCCTTGCCCAAATTATGGACTATTACTTACGCTCAGTGTCTTAAGTGACAGTCTTGTTTAAAGCCTCAGCACAAGAGGATACGTTTGCTTTTAGAGCCACTGACGGATAAGTGAGTGAACGTACTTTTATCCTGCAGACTTCACGATGAGGATTGTGGATTTCTTAGCAGGGGTTCATTGGTTGCCCAATCAATTATAAGCACCTTAATCAGACTTATCTAATGGAAATGAGAGGAGCAATTTGAGTGTTTTTCTGTCTGTCTGGAACCCCCTCTCATCTTTCAGACATCATGAAATTCCCGTGAACAACGAGTGCACCAGGGGTTAATGCGGATTACGACAGAGGTGTCACACACTCCTGCTGCTAAAGCAAACAACAGGCTTTGTGTGTGTGTGTGTGTGTGTGTGTGTGTGTGTGTGTGTGTGTGTGTGTGTGTGTGTGTGTGTGTGTGTGTGTGTGTGTGTGGGTGTGGGTCTGGGTCTGGGTCTGGTATGTCTTAGGACAAGGAGCTTGATGAGTTGCCCCAATGTTGTCAGGATCCATATAGTTAATAGGACAATGCTTTCCTTTTATTTCAGTATTTCTTTTTTTTTAGAGAGATTATTATTACAGATGTGGGCTGCCCTTTGTCGCTGGTATTTATGAGATGTACGTGCCGGAGGAAGTGTTCAGAAATGCATGACAGGTTCTATATGTCAGATTAATATACCCTTTGCATTTTCTGATTGGAAAAGGAAACTCTGCCTGCGTGGTCCTATCACATCTTCCTCTACTCTCATGTGCATAGATTAGATAGGAGGAACTCACGGACAAATCATATAGCAAAATTGATGATGGTACTGTCAGTGTCATAATATGACATTTGTTTTTCAGGTTTAGAAACTGAAAGTGAAGTTTGATATGTGCAGTTGTGTGATAAACACATATTGCTGGTAGATATTGAAATTTGATCTGTTAGTCTATTAAAAATTAAAATGTAGTACCGTTCAAAAGTTTGGGGTACGTTTTTTTTTAAAGAAAGAAAGAAAGAAATTCATTGAGGGAGGATGCTTTAAATTGATCACAAGTGACAGGAACACTTTTGGTCACACTTTTTAGGGTCCAATTCTCACTATTAACTGACTATTAACTACGACTTTGGATTCAATAAACTCCTAATTACTGCTTATTATATTCAGTAAGGTAGTTGTTAAGTTTAGGTATTGGGTAGGATTAAGGGATGTAGAATATGTTCATGCAGAATAAGGCATTAATATGTGCTTTATAAGTACTAATAAACAGCCTAGTAATATGCATGGTAATAAATAACTAGTTAATACTAGTGAGAATTTGACTCTTAACTAAAGTTTTACCAAAGAAATTTATTTCAGATAAACGCGTTTCTTTTGACATTTCTAGTCATTCAAGAATGATGATTCATGTACTAGCCACTTTTCATATAATGAAAGTTTATCAGCATCTAGGTTGTCACACAATTTTTTTAGTCACAAATGAAAAATAAAGCAACAAAAAAAAAAAACATAAACATGGTCTACTTGTATAGTACAACTTGTACTACATTTACATTTATTTGTGATTGATCATCACACAAAGCTGTCGAAATGGCTTCAGAGGTCTTGGAATAACCTGCATAAATTGAATGGACCAACAGCCCTAGTCTCAATTCATCGAGAAAAGAGCCGCAATCAACACAAGTAGATGATGATGACATTTTCATTTTGGGTTGAATTGATTAAAAATATTGTGATCTGATCATTTAAAAATGCATAAAGTTGTATTCATTTAACTAAATCATGTGTCATTGCAATTTTGTAACTGCGTGGTCTGATAATGCTGCAGCATTATATAGACAATCTCCATAACGACAAGTACTTGATGCCTGGAACCAGGATGCCAACCTTGAATGAAACGCCTCTGCTTAACATCAAGGTTTCCTATTCAAAGTAGGCGCATTTATAAATATATTCTTCTCAAAGATCTTGAGATTCCCTCTTTTTCATGTAGTCCCCATAACTTAGGAGTCTAGACGTGTAGCCTTGCGAGGATAACGGGATGTGACTTTGAAATGAGATTTGCAGGATGAAAAGACAAGTGCATTGATTTATAAGAAGCCAGTGGGCAAGAAAATGTTTTCAGAGGCTGCAGAAGGCCACAAGGTCCTCCATTAATCCCCTGACCTCTGATAGGAGCAAAGAAGAAAGGACGACAGACGAAAAGCTCAGCTGCAGGAATCTTCGGCTCTTTTGTTTGAGACGCTTTTCTTCGTCTTGCGCTCCACTCTTTTACGACTCTCCTCTTAGTTTTACTGTCTACGATCTAATTAGCTCCGTCCTAATCATGTGTTAAATTGCATTACCTGGTGTTTACTGTCTGTTTGCTAGGTTGTAAAAACGTGCGAGGGTGCCTGTAAACTCAGATCGCAATGAATTTGATGACTTTCCCCTCCTTTTAAAGAGCTTCTGGTACGGGAGTCGCGGGGCTTCAGGAAGATATGTAACATGCAGAGCGTGGTATTTAAAGAATCATGTCCTGCACAGAGCATTCTGGGATTTTATTATCTGCTACAAATCTTTTTTTTTTTTCTTTTTTTTTTTACTGTCAGTGCATCTTATTGATTTTATTGGACTGTAATCAAAAAGTAAAATTATAAAATTGCATAATTTTTTAGATAATCTTTTAATTACCCAAAAACAAAAATGTAATTTATCAAATTTTTTCAGCCAGTCTTGTTTCAACATGAGTTTTTCCCCAATGTTAGAAGAAATTAAACATTCATTAATATGTGACACCCAAGAAGCAACATTATTTTGATTTATTTATTAAATAATCTTATCCATTCTCTTAAAGTGTTTAACAAGTTTTAGCGTCTGCATTTGCAAGATCAACCTTGTTACTTTATAATAATAAAAAAGATCAAACTATTAAATTGTAGGAAATATGTGTTTGTCCACTACTAACTTCTTACTGTATAAATTGTATTTGACATGCAACCCAGTTACAAAAGTTTGGTGGATTGAAAAAAAAATAATACTGTGAACTTCATGAAAAAAGGAATGAAAGATTGGGGTCTGTAATATTTTTTGAGTTAACACTTTATAATAAGGTTCACTACTTAATCTTTGTTAATGTTAGTTATTAAAAATACAGTTGTTCATTGTTTTTGTTATGTTCACAGTGCATTAATGTTAACAAATACAACCTTTTGATTTTAACAATGTATTAGTAAATGTTGAAATTAATATTAACTAAGATTAATAAATGCTGTAGAAGAAGTTCATTCTTAGTTCATGTTAACTAAGGTAGTTAAAGGGTCACTCCCATTTGCATTAAGATTTCCATTGTTAGAAATCCAGTCATATTATTGAATGGTCGTGCAACACTCTTTCATTTTCCCCTGAGACGAGAGAAATCCTCTATTTATCTTTTTAACTTCCTCCTACAATGACGCAAAAATCGTCATTTTACGTCATTGCAGGAGGAAGTGTAAAAGGGGGGGATTTCTGTAAAGACTACAAGCACTAGATCTCACCCTTTCAAACCCCCCTTAGGGGGTTGGACCTAATGTGCTAACAGACCTATCAAAGATCAGTGCCAGTGTGTTTGATTTCACCGGCATTTTTTGAAAATATGGACAAAGGTACTGAATACGCAGACGGATGCATTATGGAGGATCTGGATTTTGACGAAGTTATGGTAGAAACGAATGTTCGTGGCTACCTTTATGAGCCACAGTATAGCGACGAGCAGCTGAGGGCTATGGAGGAACCGGAGGCGGCTGAAGCTGCTGTCACCACAGCCGATGCAGACGATCTGCCTGCCGCGGACGAGGAGCCCGCAATGGCTCGAGCTGGGGCAGATTGGTGGTGCCTGTGCTCTCACTGTGCGCAAATGGACACAGAACAAGAGTCTGTCTGCTGCCGAGAATTCCAGCGGTGCCAATTTCTAATTGAAGAAATTACGGAATCGGAGGATGATACGGACGTGTGTGTTGTTGCTCACCCGAGTTTCGCACCCCATATGGATAGCGGCGTCCTGGAGACCTACTTTAGAATACCTAAGGTCAACTGGCACGACAGCCAAAGCCTACAGAGTCAAATGGTCGTCTTTCTGTAAAGTAAGTTTATTTTCATTTTCTTAACACGCTAACATGGCAGGTCCATTGCACAAATATCTTGCAGTTATGCTAGCTGCTGTGGCACGGAGTAGTGGGAGTGTCTTGCGAGCTGAGCATTGCAATGCACTATGGGTATTGTCTACAATCCACAAGCACTAAAAAGTCATTTTCTGCCTTTTTTCGGCCAAGAATGTCCCAAATCAGAAATTTATGATACTATTCTACTACATATATGACCCACTTTCAATACATATTCATGTCTCCACCGGTGGAATGACCCTTTAACTAATGTGAACTAAGAACCTTATTGTAAAGTGTTACCGTTTTTTTGATTAAAAAGTGTAAAACGGCAATATAACTCCAGTCTTCAGTGTCGCGTGATCCTTCAGAAATCATTCTTATATGCTGATTTATTATTTTTTATTTATTATCATTGTTGAAAACAGTTGTGCTGCTTTACATTTTTGTGGAAACCTTCTGAGGTAGATAATTTTTTAAAGGTTATGAAAAAAAAACCCAATTGCTTCAAAATGAGTCCTATTTTGTTCCAGATTTAGGGCAGTCTCTCACAGACATACTTTCTCTTTGTTTCCCAAGGAGACACACTGAAATTTCTGTAATTAACTCAGCATGCCGCATTTAACTTTGTTGGATTTCCTATGAAACGCCATTATTTGCACACCTCCTCTTATGTAATCAGAGCCTCTGACATCACCATTACGAAAATATGACTCGGTTTCCTCGAACAACATGCGAATACTCTGAAATACACTTAAACTAATAGTCCAATCAGGCACATGTTATACATTCATCAAGTCCAAGGCACATGGGTCCAAAAGTGCCAGGGTTCCAACTATACGTCAGATCCCTCGAGTGGCCAGCCTCTTTGATAGAAGCAGTCCACAATGTATTGTTTTTTGTAAACACATCTCAATGATGAAACGTCCACTGATTGTGCCGCACGTTCTCCTGGCAACAAGGTCAAGTTTTTCCCCTACAAATTGGCCAATGTTTTGGGGGTGGAGAGGGAGGTTTTTGTAATCAGCATCGAGTGGCATGTTTGGTGGGAAACGCAGATGGAGTGGGGCGTCCGTACTCTGAGTGTTTGAGTAATGGGGAGTCTTGCACGCCATCAGGGATGGGCCCTGCTCATTACACCGTGCATTCGAGCGTTTTATTGGTGCGTCCCGTTTGGATATGGAGTGGTTAGTCCTTCCTCTGAGGCCGCTATGGGGGGTGTGGAATTGCGGATCGGGACTGAGGGGTGTAAAACGCTGTCTGACTGCAGACACTCTCTGGTTACAGGTTTTGGTTTCAATCATACACACACATATGCACACCTTTGATGCTGTCCAGACTGTCTGTCAGTGTGAGAAAAAGATTGGTTAGACGATTATGGCAGAAAATGATTAATTTATGGCTTATACAAGATAAGGCACAAATATATAGGGGTGTAACAATACATAGTGGATAGTGACAATCTGTATTGTGCATAGCTCACCCAAAATGAAAATTACTGTGTGCATGACAAATTTCAAGTTTACAGAGTTTTAGTGTCAGTCCTACATTAAACTATAATGTATAATAATGCAAAGGGGGGATATTTGTGGGTCCTGATAATGCCAAATGTCTTATGTTACCAGTAAAAAGTGGCCTAAATTATTTTAAATATATCGAGTCAGTGACAGTGCAAGCATATTTGTCTAAAATAATTGTGTTTTCAGCTTCAGAATCATGAATATTTTTATTCTGGTGTCAGCATTGTCCTGTGCATTGAGTTTCCAGCACCATGTCCAAGCCTATTCATTTCCGCCCCCGATGTAATACCAAATTTACCATTTTAATTAGTACATTTCCTTGTTAATCTTTTACCATATGTCATGGAGTATCGCGATAATATTGTATCGTGAGTTCAGTATCGTGATATGTATCGAATTGTGACATGAAGGTATCGTTACACCCCTACAAATATAACATATTGTTCTTATGTTCAGGGTCTATACTTTTACATGTCAGTAATATACCCACAACAATAGGGAGAGCAAAACACGTGTAAAACGTGGATATGTTTGCTCAAGCTCTGCAATCCGGTCACATTTATTTATATAGGTCTTTAAACAATAGATTGCTTAAAATCAAGCAGCTTTGCTGTATTAAACATGAAAAACAATGTCAGTGTCTCATTTTATCAGAAGTACAACTTCATTTTCTACTATAAAGCAGCTCTCCAGTCTGTTCATGTGTTCACTCACTCACCTCGACGGACTGAACAGGAGAAATGAACTGTCTGGAAAAGATTTTCACGTGAAATCTCCACAGACCAATG
The DNA here is from genome assembly GCF_051911475.1 of Siphateles boraxobius. Taxonomy (NCBI): domain Eukaryota; kingdom Metazoa; phylum Chordata; class Actinopteri; order Cypriniformes; family Leuciscidae; genus Siphateles; species Siphateles boraxobius. Next base: position 14,270,483 of record NW_027508876.1, read on the forward strand.
GTAGTGCACCGACAATAGAAATGAAACAAGGAAATCATGCCAAAAGAACTATTTAAGCAATGAAAATGGCGTAATATAGTCAGTCTCCCTTCGCTCTCAAATTTTTATCTTTCTCCATGTTTTTAATTTGATTGTCATTCGCAATGATTCTTCAGGTTGTAGTTTTTCCCCTCAAGCCGTTAAGTACACAGTCTTTGTTTCTTCACTTTTTAGCTTCAAATGAAAGTTTGTAATGTTGTGATGTATCTCGTAGCTGGTTGTTTTGATTCATGCTTTTTAACACTTAAAAAAAGACTATTTTTTAAAATAAAATCCCTATAGGAAAAATACTTTCATAACCAAGGCTGCTGACAAAGTGGCCGGGCACTGTTGCGCTCTGAGTATTACGTTGTTATCTTTGTAACATGCTTACATCAAGCTCCAAAGAGTTCTTCTCTTTGGCAGTAACAGTGTTGTTAGAATAGTGTAACACTAGAATAGTGTAATGTCAAATTCTAATGGAAGCCTAGTCTCTTGTATGCCTCACGTGAGAAGCGCTGTTTATGTGGCAGGAGGAGTTCGCACCTTCATAGATTTAAGAGTAGTCAAATTAGCCTTAAGAAGGGAGATGTCGATGTAGACAGCAAAGCAGCTCGCTTGGTTTTGGTGCTAATGAACCCCAAGCAAACAATGAATGGCTTACAGTGGACACGGGGGCAGCAATCTCACTGGTCAGTTTATTATTTATGCAAATGACAGGAAGTGATTACACGCCCACACCAAACCACGGTTTCCTCACTGTTGAGCTTATGAAATAAAGGTCTTTGCCACTAGGTATGCAGTGACATGACAGCTGCCTGCTGATAAGCAAACCTCCATTTGCATTTGTTATGTTTTTTTTTCCGGTCTGCATATATGTGCTATGATGAAATCTATAGATGGTAAGGAAAAGAAATGCTGTGGAGGGAAGCCCACCATATACAGGTGTCTGATAGGCCGGGTCCTTGTGTCCGCCCACAGTTTTCCATTTTGCTTTAGGCAACCTGTGCGGACCGGATTATAATATGAGGGAGAGAGGTGATAAAAGATGCTCCGGGCAGAGAGGAAGGGAATCCTATTTCCATGGTGGCATCCCTGTATCATAGAAAGTTTAACTGTATGATGTCAGTGGAAGACTAGTTTCATGATTCATTTGTTGAAACTGCATAATTTCCCACTGTGTATCATTTGATGATCAGAGTTTACTGTTCTCAAGATAAAGTGGTCAAATTAGATGTGGACACAACATTGATTTAATTCTTCATTGATTTAATTAATTTCTGATATATATATATATATATATATATGGAGGGGGGTATTTTTATTTTTTTATCTTTGACGTTTAAATTTGAAGTTGCATTGGTACCTTGCTTATCTGAATCTTCGATCTCTTGTTCATTTTCTTTCTTTTTTTTTAGCATGAAAAATGTAAAGTAAAAGTTCAAACAAAAAGTAAATCCTGTTATCATTTAATTTTGAGAAAATTTGATCTGTTTTTTGAAAATCCGGTTCCACGTGTATATAAAAGATGAATTTGCAAAGTTTGATTTCCTTTCTGCCAAACAGCATGGGTTTTCATGCATGTTTCTTTATAGTTAGTAAAATGCAAAAGTGCAAATAAGATTTAAAAACTACAGCAGAGAGCAAGATTTTCAAAAGTTGGTGTTTTTTTCCCAGAAGCAAGAAACAAACTTTTGTTTTACTGAAACATTTTCACTAAGTCACTAAGCCTAACTTATTTATATGATGCCATATCGAAGACATACACAAAAATTTCATGTTTTATTCCTCTCTGATTTATGGCGGGGCAGGTTAGTGTAAGCATTCTCTCTGATTAATAGTATGAATGTATGTATTAAATACAGGGAGTGACTGTTAAAAGATGTTAAGGTATGCGGTACCCTGCACCTCTCCCATGTGGTTTGTGTTTTGACATGGGAGGTGCCATCCACGGTGTCCGAATGACGAACAGATAAAGCAGCCCTCTCCGGCCCTAATGACGCGTGACATGCTGCTGCTTTTTGGGTCCTAATTTATGGCTTCCTATGTCAGCAGAGCCCTTCTCTCCAGGGAGGTTCAGGCAATTATTGACCCTGCATTCTGGACACGTTCCATGAGAAGGCAGAATCTGGAATTTTGATTACGGTTCTCCGGGCCTGTATGGATGCAGATGTCTCAGACTTGTTTTAAACAGTTCACTTACGTCCAATGACGGGTCGGGCAGGTGTTTAAAAGCATATTAATTATTTTTCTAAGAAGAAATACATTATAATCTCCAATCTGGAAACGGTTCATTTTGATGTTGTGTAATTTGTAGCATAGGAATGTATGTTGTGAAACGTAATTTAGATAGATTTTATCAATAAAGAACGACTTTTAAGGATGTTTACACACGCTACAAAAGAATTCATGCACTTTAACTTTAATGGGGTAGCTTGTACCACTTCCATTTTGGACATTGATTTTAGAGCTCTACATGAATCTCACTTCAGTTATCATATTTCTCAGAATATTTACCAGATGATCTGCCAATATAATACTTATTTGTATTTATTTATTTTATTTCAAATTACTATGACGGATAACAGATTTTTTTTACTTCATTTTATATCATTTTTAATTATTGTTTTGTGCTGTTTGTTCATCATATGTAATACACATTTTGCATTGTTTAATGTCCACTTGCTTATGCAAATTGATGTGATATTCTAGATTCTTAGGTGTACTGTCCTTTTTAAAAAAATATTCAAGATTTATTCTCAAAGTAGGTATCTGTATAATTTAGTTTTTATTATAATTCTATTTTCAGTTAATTATTTCAATGTAATTTAGTTAAGTTTCACCTCATTTTAGTTCAAAATTATTTTTGTTTTAGTTCATGAAACCGCATTTTCGTTTCATTTTCCAATTTTTTATATTAATTTTACTTTTTTTTTTAAATAATTTTTTTTTGTTTTTGTTAACAGTAACACTTGTTCCTAACGGTTCTTCACGCCTAACCCTCGTGTTATTTTCTCACCTTTCTGATTAGATAATCCTAAATCAACAATTGGTGTTGAGAGCATGTGTTTATGTGAAAGACGATGTGAAACGCTTAGGGGGCAGGGGGGCTTTTTATTTTAACCTTGTTCGCATAACAGGGAGCAGGTTTTATCTCTTCAAGCACTGAAAAAATGTAATGCTTCCACCCTGTGCTGAGTGCAACTGACGTTTTTACAATTAGCTAGGAGCCCAGCAGACAGAGTTTAGAACGTGTTGATGAGCGGCAATAAATTACGTGTGAATGTGTGGAGCATTTATCACTCGCCATTTTCACCATTATCACTTCAACAACAGACAGAAAGAGGGTCTCTTTGTTCTTGTCTGAAGAGGGGTTGTGTACTCATCTCTCTGATGCTCCTACAGAAGTGTCGAAATAGTCTGGAAGCTGGATTTGATAAGCGGCTGAAATTCCACATCTCCCTCCTATTGGTTTCTTCTTTATGTGTGATTTCACAGCCCATTGAGCCGAGGGCTCTGGTATGTCCTGCTTCCAGAGTGGCTCATTCGGAATGGTGCTCATCTGCTCCTCGTCTGATATCCAGCCTGTTCCAGACTTTATGGATGTAAAATATATGTGGTGTAGGAGAGGGAGCCTCTCCGCTCCGGGCGCTATGGGCGCAGGGCGGCAAGTTTCCAAATGAGAGGCAGGAATGTTACTGTGAGTTGTCTCCTGAGCTTTGATGTCTGGAGAACGGTGGGCTTTCTGTAGGATCTTCTTTCCATCGGCCTCTCACATTACTGCTGCGCTCCGGAGGGCCGCTGGCAGAATAGATTTATATGCCCCTTTTAAAAATGGGAACAACTGTTTTTTCCCACTGTTTTTTCCAATAACCTGCACATGCAGTTTATCATTTACAAAGTGATTTGGCAAAAGGGATAGTACACACAAAAATTATGATTCTGTCATAATTTACACACCTTCATGTTGTTACAAACTTTTTTTTTATGTCAGGAAAGCAACGTAAAAGTGGTCCATAAACCAGTCCAAGTGAAAGTAGTAGCAAATCATTCAGAATCAAATGATTCATTTCACTCTAAAGAATGATTCATATATGAATTCTACATTGCTACATCTCAGAAGAAAAGCTAAGGTGGATTTTCAGTCAATAATGTAATAGTTTCATAATTAAAACGTAATGTAGACTACCTTTATGTCAGGTTTTTGGTGCTTTTGCGGTTCTATGGTGGAGCAGGACAAGGCCGAGGGACGTGAGAGAGCGGCGTGAGGCCGGTGGCGTGAGTGATAATGAATCTGTGAGACGTACCGGTCTCGTATCTCTCACGGGGGAGCGGAAGCATGAAAGGAGGAGCGACGACAGAGGAGATCGAGAGAGAAACAGGCCTGATTTTATGTTGTGATTTGTTTCTGTTTTGTGTGGCCAGCAGTCGTCCATGAGGGGCTGCTGGCTTATTCTTTTGTTTTTGTATTTGTTTTATTTTATTATTAAATTGTTTGAACGTTCGCCGGTTCCCGCCTCCTCCTTCCCATAACATCTGAACCTCGTTACAGCGTCCATTTTGAATCTTTATTGTAATTGCATGGAAAAGAGCGACCAGCACTTTCTTAAAGTAACACTATGTAGTTTTTCAACCGTCATTATATATTTCCAAGACCCTTGAAGATGGTACATCGACTTACAATAGGTTGAATGACACGTCTGCCGTAGCCTGACAAGTGTCTGAATCGTTTTTACTGGCACTATGTAACTTCGGGTTTCGGGTAGTAACCCGAGCACAAAAAAAAAGTACAAAATTCAACTGCTTTACGGCAAACGTCATTTCCCACTCGCCCCAACTTCCTCAAATTCTGACGTGAGAGCCCAACTAGCGTTTGATACCCATCTGTATGTTGTTGTCATGACCGAAGCAACAACTAAAAGGAAGAAGGCAAAGGTTTTGTCAGAGGAGACTAAAAGAAGAAAAAGGGAGAGTGACAAATTAAAAGACCGGACGAGGATCACTATTGGAGGGAGAGCAAGACAGTTTGAAGACGGTGAGAGTGTGTGCGCGCGCGACCGTCCCTCTCTCTCAATGCTCGTTCTTTCAGTAACATGCACCCTGTCACAAGCGCAGCAGTCAGTCATCTATAAAGTGTTTATACATTTATAAATAAATCAGTGAGTTACGGAATCTATCTGGTCCTCCATTTACATTTACATTACATTTATTCATTTAGCTGACGCTTTTATCCAAAGCGACTTACAATTGCTATATATGTCAGAGGTCGCACACCTCTGGAGCAATTAGGGGTTAAGTGTCTTGCTCAGGGACACATTGGTGTCTCACAGTGGATTCGAACCCGGGTCTCTCACACCAAAGGCATGTGTCTTATCCACTGCGCCATCACCACCACCATTTATCTTCATGAACCAAGTAATCCTAGTAGAGTGGCGAATTATCAATCTGGTAGTTACACTAACATGCTAGTTTACAATGGTAATCTTTCAGGATACCTATCCTAATGTCTGCAGGCTGATATTCATGTTTGTTTATTTATTTTTCTGGTGAAGGTGTCTTGCCTCTGGCAATAATGCGAATCAATTTTCAAATTTTCATTTTCATTTCAAAGATTCATATATGGTAGCTTGATATTATAATATTGACGATATGGCTTTTACCTACCACACAAACATTGAATTGAATTAGCATATCCTTTATGTAAAACAGTAGACAATACTATACTATTATAGACAATACTATAGGGATGGGACGATTACCGGTTTCACTATAATCCACGATAAAATGTACTGACGGTTAGTAATATCGTTTAGAATTCAATTATCATTAAAACCGTCTTTGATTATCGCGATTTTAATAACTCACTATAAATCCTGTCCAGCCAGCAACAGTCTGACGCAGGCGCGCAATGTTGGGTTTTTTTTTTTTTTTCGAGAAGGAATGGCGGAAGGTAGTGACCGTGTTCGGGAGATTTTTCAGCCTTTTAAGAGGACCAAATCTGAGGTGTGGTCGTATTTTGGCATTTACAAAAATCCTGAGGGAAACTTAATCGAGGATGGTCACTCTGTCTGCAGAACATGCACAAAAAAAGTCGCAGTGATAGAGGTAAACACTTCAAATCTGCCCAGTCGTCTTGTGTGACCATCATCCACTGTTGTAACGTTAGCGAACGCAAGGCAAGTTAACTTTGATCTCAATACTAAAACTACGTCTGGGAAATAATTGGGCACAAAATGTTGTTTTGAGTTGACATATTTTATCTCATTCACTTGAAATAAACTTGAAGCTTAATTCCGCTAGAAATGTTCGCAGCAAGTGGCTTTGAGCCAAAAACGAACGAATAAGTTCAAACAAGACTATTAAGAGTGACATTTTAAGATTTAAGAGATAATAATGTATATTCATTTTACGATTTTTTTTAACACATAATTATTGAATAGAGATTAATGTCTCTATTCTTAGCTGTTAAATCCATTTAGCGTACAAAACTCGTCCAGACAATATGATCACAACAATATTATCAAATTGTGAAAACAATAAATCAACTCTGATTTCATTTTCAATACAATCAAAAACGGAGACGCAAGATGAAAAGTTGCATTTGAATGAAATGAGAACGCGCGTCCGTTGTGAAACATGGATGTGCGCTGTTATAATATGTTGCTATTGACGACGGTCATCATAAGGAAGAAAATCAAAATGCCACAGAATAGAATCTTGCTATAAAAAGTGCATAGAGCTGCTTGTCTTATTTGTTGTTTGTTGATTCTCAAATATTAAACTTGTTGAAATGTTTTCAGTGTGAGCATCAGTTCTTTTTTAACAGTTTCATCTTATTTTAACAAAACCGTGATAATATTGATAATCACGATAATTTCGGTCACTATAATCGTGATATGAAATTTTCATACCGTCCCATCCCTACAATACTAAAATGACGCTGGCTTGTAAACGTGAGCTACGCGATTTTTTGACGTTTGAAAAAATAAAACCCATGAAATTATATTCATATGACATGCTGAAATATATGCCACTGTACCTGGGATGAAGACATTTCACACGCAACGCTGGCAGTCTGCCCGTCAGAACTCGGCTTGTCAACAAATGCACACTTGTATCCCCTGGTGCAACCATGACAGATTGTACGACAGTAGTAGAAGACAATACTGTTTCCCAACTGTAGGGGGACCCCGAGAGCAAAAACCGCAAAAACGACATAGTGTTGCTTTACATTTCTTATTTGTTTTCCACAAAAGAAAGTAACAGATTTTTTCATTGAGATTATAAAAGTCATGCAGATTTAGATGTGTAGTATCCAGTGAGTAAAGACCTGTTCGCACCAAAGACGACTATAATGAAAACTATAAAGTTTTAATAATCACTCTTCTGTGAGAATAGTTTAGCCCGCACCACAGCAATTTCGGAAAATGACACAGAGGAACGCTATCGTTGAATAACTTCCAGAGCGATTTTTTTTTTTTATAGCTGATGAACGATAAAAACACTGACAGTCAATAAGAATCTATTCAACTTTAAAAAGCTTGATCATTTCAAGTTGCAGTGCACAGAAAGTTTTCATGTGTTGGCGTGGACACCAATGTAGTTATCGTCATAGTTATCTTTAAAGTAATAGTTATTGGTGTTTAATAATGACAGAATTTTCATATTTTGGTGAACCGTCCCTTTAAACCACAATAAAGAGATTTTCTTTCGTCTCCCCTCCTTAGCGGCTGTAATAATTGTTTAGTCTAGGATGAGATATGACACAACTTTACCGCTGTGAGTCATCCATAAATTTTAATTCTTCCATTTAGCTCTGATCCTGTGGCATTAGTGATTTGACGAGAAAGCAGCTCTGACTCTTTTGATGTCAACAGCCTGTTAAGTTGTGTAATAAATAAAACAAAGAGCAGGATTTGTGTTTCCATTCACTCACTCGAGCTTTGGACGGTTCAGAAACCCATCTGTTGGACTGTGGAGAAAAAGCCCACCGGTATTGGAGGGTGAGCCCGAGCAAAAGAGATTGTGTCTGTGTGTACACCTGCAGAGTGTTTGATTGCATTTCAGATTATGAGCCTGTTTATAGTGCTGCCAAAGACGCTGTGAGCGGTTCCTCGTCGTCAGTGGTTAATGGAGGACTAAATGGGCTGTGTCTTCAGCAGCATGTCTCATAGAGATGAGGTGGCAGAGAAAACAAATGATGAAATGCCGATCAAAGGCCAGCAGGGGACTAGGACTGATGCTCTTGGAGTGGACCGTGGATGAGGTTTGGTGGGAAGCTGTGCCGGACCATGGGAAAAACGCACTGGTCCACCAGATGAGAGCTAAAGCCTGGGCTTCATCTCTCCCCAGTAAAAACAGGAGATGATCAGGTCTAATAACATACACTACTACACCCATCTTGCAAATGTTCCCTCTAGTCTATACAAAGAAGTTGAACTGAATGTTCTCAGAATCAAAGACACCTAGTGCAGTGGTTCCCAAACTTTTTCTTCCAGCCCTCCTTTACAAGCACCCCCCTCCACTCTCAGCCTTGACCTTGCTTGCAAAATCCTGTCCTATTTGAATTTGTAATTTATACAGTACTAGTACTACAACTTTTTTACACAATACACTGTGGCATCTCTTCATTACCTACCATTGTACTGGTGAATCTGAGGGAGAGATATGCCTAATTTTTAATTGTTTTTTGTCTTGAGGGTGTCCACGCTCGACCAAGCGAACATTGCAAATCCAATTGTTCTTTGTGGTAGAAGTTGCGTGAGCGCTTGACGTACGTCAGAAATAGAATGAGAATCAGTTTATTGTTGGGAAATTGTTGCGGTGTACCGCTTCCGATGTAGACAACACTGATCAAAATGTGTTATATTTGCTTTTGTCACATCACAACGTGCCGCTCACGTCTAGTGAAGACAGGATGTATTGCAAGATGTGATGTTTAAAGTAGATTAATCGTCTGCATTACACTTGTCTGGCACTCGCGGTCCATTCACAATCTTGTTCATATGCTTAGGGCAGAATCTTGCATCATTCATTCATATTTTTGCACAGCTCTCTGCAATTCTCAATCCTGATTCTTGAATCGTGGCATCTAGTGGTCTGTTATTCCACGACAACAACCACTGCAACTGAAAACAGACCGCTCAAGCGGGTACTGCGAGTCATCTTGAGGTAAAATGTCAAATTAATATTTTGTGTTCCATAATTTACTTATGTGACAGGTAGCTACATAATACACGGGAAAATTTCACAGTGGGGTCTTGCATCACCCTGAAAAGGTTTCTTTTGCATAACTATACACTATCCCTTAGTCTTGCAACGCCCCATTTTTATAACTCCAGCCCAACCCCCCAATCCCCCCCCACACACAATATATATTGTGCAATATTTCATGCTTACAACTTAACATGCAGTCCAACATTCATACAGTGGGCTCCACAAATATCAACACTCTTGGTAAATATGAGCAAAACTGACTGTAGAAATGTCTCCTCTTAGTCTTTCATTCGAAATATTCACAAAAATCTAACCTTTAATTAATGTCAAATAATTGAAAGACAAAAATGTATTCCACGATTATTAGCAAACCTACAAATTCCAAGGTTTGCCTTAGTGATCAGGAACACTTAAGTGATAAGTCATCATGACTTCCTGTTTCACTGGGCTCTAAATATGATGTGAAACAGACCAAATTCCTATAGTCATCCATCAAGACCTGAACATACAGTAATGATGTGTGACAAAAGGTTGTTGAGCTGTTCAAATCATAAACTGGGTATAAGATAATAGTTTAATTGTTGGAATACTCTTCTTCCACTATCTGGGCAATAATTAAGAAGTTTAAATCAACTGGAGATGGTAACAATCTTCCTGGAAGAGGAAGTGTGTCTATATTGGCCCCACACACCCTGAGGAGGATGGTTCGAGTCACCAAACTGTAAGGATCAGAGTTGGAGAATTGTTTCTAGTTTGGTCTTGGGGTCAGAAAGTTTCCAAAACTATGATCAGACCTTACCTATATAACTACAACTTGTTTGGGAAGCCTTTGGTGACATCTAAAAGCAATCTCATGCACCTAGAGGTGTTACTGGAGCTTTCAGTGGGCCTGAGTTTTATGGTCAGATTAGACCAAAGAAAAGGTTTTAGAAGAACACCAGAGGTGGTTTTGGTATAAACAGAAACATAGCCATGTAGCAAATTACATCATTCCCATTGTGAAGTATGCTGGTGGATTTTTAATGCTGTGGGGCTAATTTTCTTCCAAAGACCCTGAACAACTTGTTAGGAAACACAGATAATAAATCAACACATGACTGACCCTGACAGGAGTCTTAAACTGGGCTGTGGTTTGGATCCTCCAACACGACAATGATCTAAAGCTCATCTCAAAATAAACAACAGAATAGTTCACTGACCACAGAATGAAGGTTTTGCCATGGACATAGCAGTCCCCTGACCCAAACATCATAAAAACCTGTGGGATGAGCTGAAGAAAAGCATGCATGGACCTCTGAATCTGAAGGATCGGGAGAGATTCTGTATGGAGGAATGGTCTCAGATCTCTTGTCATGTTCATCAACCTTATTATCCAAAAATATTATTTTTTTCTGGAAATTTCATGTTTAAATTTGAATGTCAAATATGATACATCAGGCTTTTGAGATAACGTTTATTTGTACATCTTTCATTCATGATTGTATTGCATTGCTTTGGAGGTTTTGTATTTTTATCTGAATTTCATCTTACTCTTTGGCCATATAAATATCAGCAACTGCACTACATTGCATGTTTTCTTCCTCGAATATGAGCTGCATATTCTCACTATATCATAGTATATGGCTCATACAAGCCTGATGTATCAAATATAGTATGTTACTAAAAAGCCTTTTTTAGTATATATTTTAAATGTTTTGTCTAAAGATTTGTTGAAGTGTTCTGTTTTCAAAAAAGTTGATTTTTATTTTATTTTATTTGTCAGGCTTTACAGAGATAAGATGACATTTTATTAAAAATACACTTATATTTATAAGTGTATGCACTATTTCAGCATTTTATTATAAAACTACTGGTAACACTTTACAATAAGGTTCATTAGTTAACATTAGTTAATATATTAACTAACATGAACTAACAATGCGCAATACATTTGTTACAGTATTTAATAATCTTTGTTAATATTAGGGAATACAAATACAGCTGTTCATTGTTTGTTCATGTTAGTTCACAGTGCATTAACTAATGTTAACAAATACAACCTTTAATTTTAATAATGTATTAGTAAATGTTTGAATTAATATTAACTAAAATTGATAAATGCTGAAGAAGTATTGTTCATTCTTAGTTCATGTTAACTAAGGTAGTTAACTAATTAACCTTATTGTAAAGTGTCACCAAACAACTGATAATAATCAATTCTTTAGTGAATCAACTTAGAATACTTAAGTGAAGTGGGTGCTAGAACAACAGTGCATGCAAATAAACAATGGTATAAGTTGGCGCAATTCATTTTTAGTGAATCCCTCCCGCTATGTCTTTACTACAGGGACCAACTGAATGTAGTTAATGCTTGCTTTCTACGCTCCATATCCGTGAGTGATAGGCTGTCAGATTCTCTCCACTTCAGCTTGAAGGCTTCCATGTTATCCTTGTTGGATGCCCCCCCTGTGAGAGCCAGGTCGATAGAGGTGCTTGGCCCTGTCGATCCATCACCTCCCTCTCTGTCCGTAAATTGGCCTCAAAGGCATAGAGCTCATCTCTAGGGGAAAGCGCCACTGTTTAGCCAAGGCAGTGAAGGAAATGAAAATGCAATCAGTGAAACCATTAAAGCGGCTTAGAAAAATGACTCCTCACTGTCCTTTGACAAAGTCCTCCGTTCGTCTTCCTCCACCCGCCTTTTAGTCCGCACTGAGATATTTAGCTTTGACACATTCCACATTCCGACTTTTTTCCATTCGTTTGAATCCAACAGTGAGCTGATGAATGCGTCCCGCAAAGTAGCGCACGTCAAGATTTATCGATTGAGCTCACTAATGCCTTCGCTGAGTGGTGGTGTGTTATCTAAAGCAGGGGAGAGATGTGGGGGTGTCACCTGGGGTCCCGGGACACCGCTACTTCTGATCTGATGTTCTCAACGACAGAGATTGACCACTTCCAGGTTTGGAGGGCTAGACTAAACATATTTCAGCCCATCAGTGATTCGGCCGGCTCACTCTATCTCATTAGAAAAATAATGATGTAATTGACTGTTGTTACAATAGATAGTCGGATATTTATCTTTGAGCCCGCTGTTTGGTGATGGGCTGCCGGGTCTTTATCACAAGCCTGTCTTCTCCCACTTGATTCATGGTCTTTGTCTGGCAGTGCAAAAGCAGATGCTGCTTATTTACTCAGAGACTGTAATGGCACACACACACATACACACAACACCGGTAATTACCCTTTTGATTGCAATTTATTGGCCACAGGAGAGGATGAGTTATACGCTTTGTACCGTAGAGGAATCTGCATCCGAATCCATCAAAAGGCTTAGCTTACACTCGCTTCTCAAGCCTAATTTTTACCCAGCATGCATGGCTTAGGACGCAAGGCTGTTTAAACATACCTTAGATGTCAGAGTCGAAGGAGGTTTTGATTGAATTTTGAAACGTTTTTATTATTTATCAGGCGCATTGAATTCATGTCTTGGAATGGTGTTGTTTTCATTCCCTCTCCATGTTTCCATATCGTGCATAATGTTCCCTGAAGTAAATTAAATGCATATTGAAGTCAAACAGCAGAGTATGAAGTTGGCCTACAGATGATTTATACAGCATTCAGGAAGTCATTTTGGTGCTCTCTCTTTCATAGCAGTCCTGAGAACTGTTCGTTTACCGGGAAAGCTCAGAATGCCTTTAAATTATCGTCTGGAATATTGAACAATTTTCTGGCTGAATAATGTCCTCCTTATTGAGCCTTCTACACACTTGTCATCAATCACCAGAACAAATTTCATTTAAACCTGATTTATTACTGGTCCAAATGCCGCTGGGAATCTACATGCATGCACTAGCTAACAGACTGCAGCCGTACAATGTTCCATTATAGATAAGGGCTCGTTTTCCAAAGATTTCACAACTTGATAAGACATTCCACACATAAAAACACCCAAAAGGGCTCCTTAAATGGATAAATATATGTGCTGTGATAGAATGACTTTTCAGCGTTCACAGTGATTTGACTGTCGTCCCTGCAGATGTGATGGCATAAACTCATTAATGTGGATCATTGTCATGGACTGCACTCATTTCCTGTGCTTTGGCCAGTTCAACTCAAATTTTCACATTAGCACATGATGAACCATTCTTTGAGATGTTAAGTCAGAGTCTGGGCTTTTGTCAAGGTTCTGTAAGTAGAATTGGATTTGTTTCAGGCCTGTCCTATTTATTGACTATGAGGCTTTCCGACTGTTAGAACTGGTCCTGAAAAGCAACCAAATAAACCACGCTAAAATATATGAACATCACTGCAGAAAAACACATTTTTTAAAATAAAGATTTTGCACACCAAAAAAAATAATAATAATATATATATATATATATATATATATATATATTTACAGTATACACACTATACACACTACTGTTCAAAAGTTTGACGTCAGTAAGATTTATGTTAAGTAAAAACTTGTATTCAGTAAAGTTGCATTAAACTGGTCAGAAGTGACAAAAGATATTTATAATGTTTTTAATGTTTGATTTTTAATAACTGACATTCTTTTAAACTTTATATTCATCAAAAAAATTCAACATTGACAATTTTTTCAACATTGACAATGAGAAATGTTTCTTGAGCAGCAAATCAGCATATCAGAATGATTTCTGAAGGATCATGTGACAATGAAGACTGAAGTAATGTTGAAAATTCATCTTTGTCATCTCAGGAATAAATTCTACATTAAAATATATCTAAATAATAATATAAAACAGTTATTTTAAGTATTTTATGTTTTTTAAAGTATTTTGATCAAATAATTGGCCTTGATGAGCACAAGATAAACTATTCTATAAAATATTATCCACTCCAAACTATTGAACAGTTTTGTATAATTTTGATTTATATTTGTGTGTTTTAAAAGACAAAAAAATGGACACTTCTTGATAACCAAACGTTAGTGGGTTGTTTGCAGATGCCATTCGGTTTGATGTTTTGTATCTAAGTCAATAACATTTTAGACATGTTTAAGTGTAAATTAAACATCTAAATACTTTTTCCGGACCACTATGTACTATATCCTTCATAGTATTAATATGATTGATCTAAGATCATGTGATATTAGATACATAATCATCAAAGTCTGTTCTATCTGATATGGACACACAGATGCCAACAGGGTGCCTGACACAATTAGCTGCCGTTATTTGATCTGGCCAAATCCCGATTAATCAGGGTGAGGAATGCACACACATCTGTGCGTGTGTGGTGTCCACGCCTCGTGTGTGGGTTGGGGTGCTGGGTTCAGAGGGAATAGGCTGTCAGCTGTGAGAAATATGTCATGGTTGTTGCGTCCCAAGCAGCACATCTGGTGCTCATTGGTAAGGATGCTGGAGAGAGCATCAGCCCCGACAACCAGGTGGATCTGCCAACTCTCAGCCCGCTTCTGTCACTGTGAGGGTCTCCCCTCAGCAACTGCACGCTTTCCTCGCACTCTGTCCCTCTTGAGCCATGATCCTCAGTCACAATCGTTTTATTTTGACCTGCTGAATGAGGCTAGTCGGGCTTTAGTCGACTATCATGTTCTGTAAGATTTCTGAACGTCCACTTGAGAAGAGAAGCATCTACCTACAATCTCTGATGGCCAACTCGCATACAGTCCTGCAGGACACGCTTCCTTTTTATAAGTGGTGCATTTAAGGCTATTATGGCCTGTTTGCATTTGATAGGGTTTGGTAAAACCAAACATTCATTTTGGAACTTGGATTCAGTTGTCCACCACATACACATGTTGAATGGAAGTTACAGGAAGAGGAATTTACTGAATTGCAATACAAACACTATCTCACAACTTAAGAATTTAATTAGTCCAACACAAGTTTTGGGACATTGGGAAGTTACATTAATAATATTAACTAAAATTACACAGATTGGTGCTTCTTATGGTTCCTTTTTTGTAATTATTAGATATTTTCAGTATTTTTTTGTTAAGTAAAACTGCTAAAAAATGTTTCATTAAAGCTGAAATAAAATAAAACAAATATTAGATGAAAAACTTAAACTTAGAAAATCTGCTTTGGCAACTAACTGAAATAAATAAATTGAAGTACTGCAATTACAAAAACTAATACTTAAATATAAATTAAGGCAAAACATAAATTAAAAAAGCCATTTAATACAGCCAATAAAATGAAACATATTTTAATGTTTTTTTCTTCATATATGAAATACAAATGTCTGTAAGTGCCATTTCAAACATTTTAACTAACAACAAATATATTTCAATCCATTTTTATTTTACGTCAGTAAAGTCCTTTTATGTTACTTTACCAGTTTAAAACTTCTACCAAACTTTATGGATTTTTTTTAAAAGTATCTCATCAGCTTTGGACTCAATGACTTTCTGGAGCAAAACAGGATATTAGTTACACCTGTGTTATCAGACGTTATTATTTTAGCACACTTTGTCTACACACTTGATTTATTGCTAATTTTTTGCATATTGGCCCACAGCGTGGCTGATCGGCAACGTAAATCCCACTCATTGGCTGGAGGACATGCAAGCCAGAAAACGTTGACCTAATAACATTAGATAAACGTTAGATAAACAGAGATCTGGAAAGAGCCAAACAAAACAGAGGGAGCAGAAAGCGTCCTGTCAGTCTCAGGTTTCTGATAGTAAGTGTTATTTAAAAAGCAGCTGATGTGTGTTATGTTGTCTTACTCAAAGCCATCTGTTTCCTTACCTCACACAGGCTGCTCTTAGTGCCTTGAAACAGCTGTCAGAACAAGGACTGGACCCAGTGGATGGACCAATCGAGGTGGAAAATGGATCATGTGACATGTATGTACACACAGAGCCGTAAGTATGCCACTTCACCCGCACCTCCACCAACACCTCCATTTCAGCAAGGATCACACATGTAAATGACTCCTAACCAGAAGAAATCGGTCATGTCTCGATGACGTTATATAAATGACAAAAGTGCTCCGAGGCAGTCTGGGTAGCCATTGCCTTTTGTATAAACTGTTAGGAGATTCTTGAGATGATTTAACGAAACTGACATGATTTATACCTTTTTCCATTTAAATATTTACAGATCATCATGTTAGCAGCCTTGAAATGCTTCCCATGTGTTGTTCCAAGCAGAGTTAGCTTAATTTAAGCCAATATATTGGTCTGATTCTGGCATAAACCAGAATTAAATCAGTTTTTGAATGCTGTTCTGAAATTCATGGTGTAAGAACAGTTCATTTTATAAGTAAATATAAGTTTATTTTCTGTCACAACTGTCACAGTGTAAGTATACAGCACTGTTTGAATGATTAATTATAAGTTATGTAATAAGGGTGGGGACACAAAATAAAATGCATCATCTTTGCTCATGAATATTAATTTTGCAATTTGACAGTCCTAATTGATTTGCGTAATGGAAGATCTTATGCGTCTGTTTCATTAATTAGTTGTTTTATGTAACCGGCTGCAGTGTTTTTTCTCTGTACTGCGGTCAACCAAAACAAAATTCTCAAAATATGATTTCCCATGGCAAAAAGTGGAGGAGAATTTATACAGATATGAATATACAGATTTATACAGATACCTGAATATGCAAAATAATGAAAGCTTTTTGACCAAATTAACTTAATAATTTTTGATAAAATGTACTGTATTTCACTGCCAGGAAAACAAACCAAAAATATTGATGACTCATCTTGCACGAGAGGTCTATCCAGATTTTTGATTCTTTTCTCTAGAATGAAAGCTTCCCTCCACCTAATTTGATTAGCAAAGAAAAAGTACCAAGTAGGGGCGGGCGATTTACCAGTAGATATGATTAACCGCTAGAAATTTGTCAACCGGTAGATATTTTGGACTATCGTCTCTATCATGGCTATGCTCACGTTACGTTGCTGTTCAGCGCTGTTATGAAAGCGTTTCATTCGCTTGTTTTTAAGCATTGCGGTTTAAAAACAAGTGATTTTGAACCGTTAAGCAGCGAAACCCTGTCTGAGAGACGAACGCACATGAAGCCGTTGCTCGCGCATGAGAACAGAACTTCCATTTTTGCAAGTGTCCTCTTAAACAGTCATTTATGTCTCAAGTGAATGTAAAGGGTTGAGAGGAAAAAACGCAGTTGAACAAGTGTATTGGATCCGTGCATTCGGTCTTAAAGTGACAGCAGCCTAATATAACTGCTGCCGTCTGTCTCATTAAAGGAGCATTTGCGTAGGTTCTGAAATTTCTAACCATTACTGACACCAGTGGCCGTTAGAGAAACTGCAGCCAGTTTCATGCTCGTTCCTGGTGCGCACACTCGTAAACAATAAAAACTGTCTTACCTTTGCAGTAAAAAGAAGGCCAGCTCGGGGTCTGTTTTTATACCCAGCGCTGACCGGAGCTCCCTCCAAGAATCCAAGAATCAAAAGCCGCTCCAATGTTTACTCTTGTCTTTGCCCGACGCTGGTCACTCTCTATCTTGGCCAAACTAGATGAGGCGTTTTTTTTTTTTTTAACTTAAGAGGAGTTGCCGTGGGTGTCTGGATTGTACTGGAGGCTGGTCGCTTCTTTCCGTCCGCAGAGTCCATTTGATTCACGATACTGCTAGCGATTGCTGGATTTGCCGCTGCTTACTGATGGCCGGATGTAAGCCCAAGTAGACGAGAACACGCATGACGTCACATTTTGTGAATTTTCCCGCCAATTCGGACCCGACTCCTCCGCACACAATTGAGCCTACAGGCTGATAGAGGCAACCGTGGTGGACATTAAGGTGTCATTCTTTCTATTACATTATGGTTGGCTCATAAATGTACAAATGAAAACTCTATCTTAAAGATTTTTTTAAGTAAAAAGCTACGCAATGCTCCTTTAATTATAATCAAACAACAAAAAAGAGAAAATCTCTCAATGCTCTTTACTGAATCACTTTTGTAACTTTAATAAGAATAAATGTTGGCCTATTTTTAATTTACACAGTGAAAACTATGCAGTGACTTTTATATGTTTGATTACTTTTTACAATGTATGTAGTATTATTATTTCTAGCACTTGTTTTTCAGGTAGGTTTATTTCATTTTTTTTTCTATTGTAGTTTGTTTTCCTATTTGCTTGTAATTAGTTTATTTGTTCTTATTTTATCACTGTTTACTTGTCTTGAAGCGTTTACGTTTTTTTTATTACTTAGGCTAGTATTCGTTTTTTGTGATATTGAAATTAGTGACAAGAATTCAGAAATTTCAATGGTATCAAATTTAAAGCAAAATAACTATATCGTGTTGTATATCTTTATTGTGAAATAAAATTACTCATATTGTGACATATGATTTTGGCTATTGAAACTACAGGCTATTGGAAGGAGCCCTTAAACTTCCTGTTTCAGTAGGAAACATGTCAGCGCAGGAAAGAGAACTACTCGTCAACCCATTTTATGTGGTATTTAGTTAGTACACACTCGCGCGCACACACACACGGTATAGTAAATATCAGTGGCAGGTGTAGCTCCTTTCTGATTTTGAGCTGCAGAGACGGACATGATTTGTCCTTTAAATGTCAATGTCTGAAACCTGGCAGCTCATTTCACTTAATCACTAAAAGGATTATAGATACGGATACACACACACACACACACACACACACACACACACACACACACACACACACACACACACACACACACACACACACACACACACACACACACACACACACACACACACACACACTGTACACTGGCTGAGGTTATCACATTCACAGAGTGCTTGTTGAACACGCACACAATATGCTTTTTCTTTCAGTGGTGTTGCCCACTTCCTCAATCTGTCCAGCCGCGGTGGAAACCCTCACACCACTGAACTTCATGTCTTTGCATGATCTTTATCCTCCTGTAATCAGAGGGATTGCTGTGGGAAAAATGAATCTCTGTCACATCCGTGATGAACAGGGCGCTGGAGAATGAAATATGAGAATGGAAATGATAGACACACCAGAACGGAAATCACACCAACCCGTTCAAGAATATTTTCATAGTAGGTGTGCCTAGGAAAAGGTTAAAGAAATGTTTATTTACAGTGGCTTCAGCTTCTCAGTGCAGCCATGTTCTAGAACAGAACAAAGAGGAAAAATTACCCAGTTCAGCAGCTCATTTAGGTCACAATGAAAGGGGCTGATGGGAGGGAAATACTTCAGTAAGAATCATTAAAATCCATTCTATTGCTCCTCACTGCATTTTCAGCATCATTATTCCAGTCTTCAGTGGCACATGATCCTTCAGAAATCATTTGTATACATGAATATCAGATGATGTCACCAACGTCTCCTCACTGACGTCACTCAATTCTAAAACTTGTCTTCCGCCATCTTGAGTACCTGATTCGGCAAGATCGACACGTCAGTCGCAAAGGAACTAGAGCTTATTCTCTGGCCGAGCCCGAACTTGCGGGCCGATATTTCACGTCACTATCCTCGGGCCGGGCCCTTGATCTAGAGATGTGCACTCCCAATGGAAAAGAGTGCGGCGCGGGACTAGATTTGATGGCCGAGTGCGAGCGGCAATGCACTCTCTGTGTGTGTGCGCGTTGCAGGGAGAATAAAACGATTCGCGGGACTCCCGCAAACTAGAAATATCTATGAATAAAACATTTAAAAACTAATACATTTTTGCAGAAAAGCAACAAGAATTAAAACAAAATAGAAACGATTTACAGGCCAGAGTTTCCTTTTAAAACACGTTTGCAGCGTTGAGCAATGTAGTAGCCAATCACAGACTCATTGTGCAGTCAGCTTAATTGATATTAACAGAGATGTGAGATCGCGAATTAACTGATGTCAGCTTTTTAGGAATTATTAAGGGAGCGCACTTTGCGCGCATTGTCAAAATCCTTCAATCATATCATGCCCAACCATGCATGCAGCTGCTTGCTTTTATGTTATAACAGTGGTTTGTGTGTGCAAACTTTCTGTGCAGTGTTCATGTTGTCTGTGGTGAGTGGATGTAAATGATAATGAGCTTACTCTAGTTTAGGGGTGTGCGATATCACGATTTATGATCGTGGATTAAAATATATCCACCTGCTTTTGAAGAAATGTCGTAGTATCGTGAATTCTATCAGTTGCAGTTCTGGCGCCTCCGTCTCAGCATAGGCTACAACGCGACGTATATTCACATCAAATGTTAACGCAAAGGAATGGGACAATGCAGTTCACATAAGTTCATTATTTGCATGTGCTAACAAGTCATTCACGTGTTGATGCGCAGTTCTTACGAGCGCTTTTCTGAGCGTGTACACCGCTTCGCAGGCGCCCTAAGCCTGTCTAACAACAGCGACAGGTTACTGAACGAAGTTATCTTTCTAGTCTTATTGCGCGAATACTGTCAAATACACACAGGGTTTACATAAACAAAGTTGGTTATGTATAAAGTGAAACAAACAGAGAAAATCTGCTTCATAGCTAATGCCATCAGTATTGTAGACAGTACTCGGCAGGTACTCAAGATGGCGGCAGTCAACTGGAAAAAGAGCGGATGACGTAAGAGGTCATGTGACTGATATTCATGTATATGCTGATTTACTTCTTAAAGGGGACCTATTATGCCCCTTTTCACAAGATGTAAAATAAGTCTCTGATATCCCCAGAGTGTGTATGTGAAGTTTTAGCTCAAAATACCCAACAGATAATTTTCTACAGAATGTTTAAATTGTCACTTTTTGAGGCTCAGAAAAACGCACCGTTTTAGTTTGTATCCCTTTAAATGCAAAAGAGCAGCTGCTGCCGGCCCAGAGGGCGGAGCCTCACGAGCTCGCAGGACGTGTGTCAGGACAATCAGTGTTGCCAACTTAGCGCCTTTGTCGCTATTTTTAGCGACTTTTCAGACCCCTTTAGCGAAGTTTTTTTTAAAAAGCGACTAGTGACAAATCTAGCGACTTTTTAGACAAATCTCAGTAACCTCCAGATGTTGCCAGTACTGTTCGGCGAGCGTGAAGTCTTGCTTTCTCCCTGCCGTCACTCTCTCTAACTGAGTCTACCTTGTTCAGTGAATGGCTGAGGCGAGCAGCAGCACATTCATGTGTTGAGTGCGCGCCAGTTTTTTTCCCCCACGGACTTGTCACTTATCTGCTTCTCTTTTGTTTTATTTTTAAAGACTTTTGTTTGACCATTTAATTCCTTTTCCTGTGCTTATTACTTGTAATACTCACTATCACAGAGCTTTCACCCAGTTCCCGAACTCTCTCAATATAGATAATTTTACACACATAAAAAAATGTTGTCATTCACTATATCATAGCTACTTGTTCTATTGTCTATGCTCACGTTACGTTGCTGTTCAGCACTGTTATGAAAGCGTTTCATTTGCTTGTTTTTAAGCATTGCGGTTTAAAAACAAGTGATTTTAAACCATTAAGCAGCGAAACCCTGTCTGAGAGACGAACGCACATGAAGCCGTTGCTCGCGCGTGAGAACAGAACTTCCATTTTTGCAAGTGTCCTCTTAAACAGTCATTTATGTCTCAAGTGAATGTAAAGGGTTGAGAGGAAAAAACGCAGTTGAATAAGTGTATTGGATCCGTGCATTCGGTCTTAAAGTGACAGCAGCCTAATATAACTGCTGCCGTCTGTCTCATTAAAGGAGCATTTGCGTAGGTTCTGAAATTTCTAACCGTTACTGACACCAGTGGCCGTTAGAGAAACTGCAGCCAGTTTCATGCTCGTTCCTGGTGCGCACACTCGTAAACAATAAAAACTGTCTTACCTTTGCAGTAAAAAGAAGGCCAGCTCGGGGTCTGTTTTTATACCCAGCGCTGACCGGAGCTCCCTCCAAGAATCCAAGAATCAAAAGCCGCTCCAATGTTTACTCTTGTCTTTGCCCGACGCCGGTCACTCTTTTTACCTTGTTCAGTGAATGGCTGAGACGAGCAGCAGCACATTCATGTGTTGAGTGCGCGCCAGTTTTTTTCCCCCACGGACTTTTCACTTATCTGCTTCTCTTTTGTTTTATTTTTAAACAGTTTTGTTTGACCATTTAATTCCTTTTCCTGTGCTTATTACTTGTAATACTCACTATCATAGAGCTTTCACATAGTTCCCGAACTCTCTCAATATAGATAATTTTACACATATAAAAAAATGTTGTCATTCACTATATCATAGCTACTTGTTCTATTGTCTGACAAAAATAATATAGGTAATGAGAACAGCTTTATTGGACATTGGTCTATATTATATTATATTATATTATATTATTATATTATATTATATTAAAATACAGAATGTGAGCATGAATTTAGAGAGAAAACACATTAGGCAGGCAGAACGCAAGTACGACACGATGACGTCATGAATATGCTAATTAGCGAATGACGTCATCTAGCGACATTTAGCGACTTTTAGGGAAGGCGTTAGCTACTTTCCTTTGAAAATAGTTGGCAACAGTGAGGACAATCTCTCATCTCACGGAATGATAATATCAAAACATAAACTCTCAGTAGCCGTGTTCATTTCGACCCGGAGTCGGACAATAATGCCCACAGAGCCAGATAATATATGCTGTATGGAGACTGAACAGGTATAGTCTAGTTTAATTACGGTTATAACTTGTTTTTCCATCTTTCTTTTATCCACAATTAGTAGAAGCCTGTTGTAGCGGACCGCGTCCGAATGTTGTAAAAATATACTGATGAGTTCAATGAAGTTTATTGCACATCACGCAAAAGATGAAGCGTCAATTTCACTCTAGAAAATCACTGTAAGAGCTGAATAAACACTGTAACGTTATAAGTCCGCATTAAAGTATTATCCATAAACTCTCTCCCTTTCATTATCAACATACACAGCGAAGTACAAAAAACACTCGTTACAACTAACAGTAAACAAATATTATACACACCTTTTCAGGGGGTTCTTAATAAACTGGTAAACTGTATATCCGTAAAACAACTCCTATGAACTGTAATAATTGTGTGCGCTCTCACTTTCATTACTGCCATGATCAATAATGTTAGGCCTATCGCCTAATTAGTTAGGCCTAATAAACAGAGCTATGTGGATTAATACATCCAGCTACACGACAACACTTGGGAGACATTTAGGGATTTAAAAAAAAGGAGTGGGTGGATTTTTATCACTGCAGGGTGGTTGTGTACACACACTGCCATCACACATTTATGTCCAAACAACATGCAAAAGTGAATTTTGCATAATAGGTCCCCTTTAAGTAACTGATATGCTGCTTGTGTAATATTTTTGTGGAAACTGTGATACATTCTGAAATAGAAATCTTTAAAACATTAAAAAAGCCTTTACAGTCACTTTTGATCAATTTAAGGTGTGCCTGATGAATTGAAATTTGACCATACTTTTGAATGGTAGTGCGCATTATGAAATATGAATTCATAAAGTTTATTATTTATTTTATACTACTTAATTGTTTAATCGTTTGCCTTTATATTATGGATTTTATATATAATTCTGTATTTTGTATATTTTCTATTAATTGTATTTATTATTTACTGTTTTTATTATTGTATTATATATTTATATTATTGTATTATTATTAGTGCTGTCAAATCAATTAATCATGAGTAATCGCATCTTACATAAAAGTTTGTAAATATTTGTGTGTATGTGTGTGTGTGTTTCTTGTGTTTCTGTCAAGAATCTTGATGTATATCAATGCATGTATATATCAATGCATGTATATATATATATATATATATATATATATATATATATATAAATACATGCATACACACATAATATATATTTACAAACTTTTGTTAAATGTGATAAATTGTTGAATTGATTAATTGATTTGACAGCACTATTATTATTATTATCATCTAACAGCATAATAATAGTGCTGTCAAATCGATTAATCACAATTGTTATGTACACACATAATATATATTTACAAACTTTTATGTCAAATGCGATTAATCGATTTGACAGCACTTTGTTATTATTATTGTTATCATCTAACAGCATTGGTGGTTAATCATAATTAATCTTCTTTTGCAGACAAGCAAAACGTCTGGCCGAGAGGACAGACAACAAACCGACTAACTCAGGCACCACTGCTCAGGACTGCAAGGATTCAAAGGCCGTCGTCTAGGAGCTGATCCCACCCTTCTGCCCCAAAGCCCCCACGACCGCCGCTGCATCCTTCTACACGTGTCAACATGCAATATGGTGGATGTGTCCCATGAATACGAAATGACAAAAAAATGCATTCTTTGAGTCTATGTGAAGACAACACTATCTTAACACAACATTTATTTACTCTAGAGTTAACTAAAAAGAGCAAGCAAGTGAATTAAAAAAAAAAAAGATAAAAATGTAATGCATGGTAATGTTTGAAAATCAAGGGAAATTTCCCCATTTGATAGATGTTTGAATATTATTTTCACCTTGCCTCGAAGTGATATGGATTTAAACAGGCTTATGTCATGCCATTAGTATAAACAAAACATTATTGGGGAAAACAAAGTTGTGTATCTTAGTTGGGGGGTTATATTATTTTCCTTTTCTCTTTAATCTATGAATAATAATGCTTGAGTATTTAAGTATTAACCAATGCCAGTGCTGTGAAGTCGTAGTTGTTGTCTTCATATATAGTCACCCAGCTTACCGTGTATGCTGACATAAAGCATTCATCTATCTATATGGATGTATATGACTTGTAGAAAATCATACGCAGAGGAAAAGAAAAACATATACTACGAGTGTAAATCAATGAAAAAGCTGATGCTAGAGGTGAACAGCACAGGATCACGGCGAAACAGTTGAGCAAACTTGCCTCTTGCCTTCTATAAAGTTCCTTGAAATTAGAATTTCATTCAAGATTCTTGACAGAAACACAAGAGGCCCTGCATAGTGATCCGTGCCTCTTTAGCAAATCCTGTTTGATGATTGTTCTCTTCTTCCTTCGGTTTTGTCCAGCACATCTACACCTATGTTGTGTGTTGTATTGACTCGATACATCAACTGAGTGCTTTTAAGGACTGCATTCTGGAGAAAAGAGAGGCTATAGACAGGCCGTCTTTTTGAAACGAAAGAGTCATAGAATTATCTGAAACTGGTAACTCACTGGAAGAGTGTTTTTCTCTCCCTGAAGATATACAGTTTCATAACAGACTTGTCAGTTACTTAAAATGCAGTAAAATCACATCAGTTCATGTTGAAACCATCGTTGTCTGTTGTCTTCTTTTCCAATCAATTTTACATTTTATGCGATGATGTTTCTAATAGTTTCTAAATATTTCCAGGTTTAAATGGAAACAGAAAATCCCACATTTTATCCCAGATTTTATGTCCAAAAGACTATGGACGCCAATGTACATAAATCCAGAAAAATTGGTATCTAACACATCTTGTTAAGTTCCGAATTATCATGTTCTTTGTAGCTACACAACCGGATTCATATTTTCCAGCCAACACATGGGTGTGAATTAAAAACCACAGGCGATTTGCTCAAGCATATGGCATAGTGCTGTGTCATACCTAAAGGGACTTTAAGGCTCAGTAACACATGAACGGTCATTCATTAGTGTTTCAGGCCTTGCGACAGCGGCCTAAAAATAAATCCATACTATAAGTCCATTCAGTATCACCAAGGAAACAGTCATTCATTCATAGCTAGAGGAAGATTCCTTCTCTATATCATTGCCAAATAAGTCTTGGTCTTATTTATTCTATTTTTTTATTCTTATTTATACTTATTTATCTGTGGTCTTATTATTGAAATTTCAGTGCCAGTGTCAGCTCTGTTGTTAATAATGTAGTGATGTATGAAGTAACACTCACACAGAAATAATTTTCAAACCAAATGTGGAAAATCCGTGACCAACTTGAACCCATTGCGAAATCTGAATGGGGAAAACGCGCGGATTTCCAATGAAATTAATGGATTTCACCCACAAAAATTAACCAAAAAGTAAATGTGACCATACCTTTATGCAATACATCTTAACAAATGTATAGCAATATGCTAAAAACAAACAGAATACCTTAGAAAGTATTTAGCTACGTGCTAAACATCACTCGTAACTCAGCAAATTGTATAGCAACACGCTAAAAATATTCTGAGCACCTTTATACATGTATAGCAACATTCCACTCAGACTCTTAACAAATGTTTAGCAATTCCCTAAAAACACTCAGAACACACCCTGGCAAAAGAATAGCAACATGTTAAAAAAAAAAAACATTAGCAATGCATTAATAACACTCAGAACATCTTAGTAAATTTATATCAAGGTGTTAAAAACACCCAGGACATAGCGAATGTATAGTAAGGTCCACCTCAAACACCTTAGCACTTATCAAATATATAGCAACATGTTAAAAACACTCAGAATAGCTTAGCACTTATCAAATATATAGCAACACCTAAAAAAACACTCAGAACACCTTAGCACTTATCAAATATATAGCAACACTCTAAAAACACTCTGAGCACCTAGCAAATGTTTAGCAACCCCCTAAAACCCCTCAGGAAACCTTAGCAAATGCATAGCAATATGCTAAACTAGCAACACAATAGCAATGTGTTAAAATGTGTAAAAAAACACTAAGAACACCATAGCAAAATAATTATTTTATGTACTTAAAACCACTCAGAAAACCTTAGCAAATGTAGAGCACCGCCTTGGTAACACCCCCAACACTAGCATTGTGGTAGTGAGTTTTGCTTTGAATTAAAGAATAATTCTTTGGTTTCATTACATTGGTTGCTTCCTGTGGAGGAGAAGACTGTATGTGTCCTCTGGGCAATGAAGAAACGGATCAATCTCACTGTGTCGTACATAAATGAGAGGGTCTTTATCAATTTCAGTAGCTCCATTAATGCAGAAGCTAATCTTTAACAACCACATTCAGTTTGGGAAGAAGAAACTCAAAACGAAGGCTGATGGATTGTAGTTTCCTTTAAATTACCTCTTTATCTTTTATGTTATCTCTTAATGTACTGATATGGATTTAGCATGTTGCTTGTAGCTTGCTTGTTCATTTAGCATGTTGCTTGTAGTTTTATGTACCAATATCCCGATATGCCTCATATGCAGCAAAATCATTTTTTATCTTTAATGAATAACTGTCAATGAAATTAAATATGTCGTCATTCAAATGTTATGCTGTGGAAAGCTATAACAATCATCGCCAATGAGAATTGATCTGTCCAGTTTGAGCCATATAAAGCTGTTAACTCTAGCTTTTTTGGTATGGGAAAACGTCTCGGTTACTAATGTAACCCTTCAGGGAACGAGGGTTACATTAGTAACCGAGACGTTCCCTTTCAGTCGTTCGTAATTACAACGTAATTGGAATCCCATGGAAAACGCCACGGTTGCTGCCACATCCAGCGCCCTACGCAAGACTCTCAGACCCCCAACTGGCTGGGGCGGAAGGCCTGCGTAGAGGGAGTTCGAACTGCTGTTCCGTTATACCCCACACAGTGGAACTCTTTGGATAACACTGGGAAAGCGTCCCCTTCCAGGAGAGAGGGACGCTGCGGAAGCCATATCCTGCCCGAAGGTAGGTAACATGTGGAGAATATACATATGGACTGGCCGGAGGGGCAGTGCAACATATGGAAGGTCACTGGGATGGCTCCAGCCTGAGAAGGGGGAGGTAACACCAGACAGTGGCGGCAGAGCGGACTCTGCCAAGGGAAAGACACGGGCTAACCACAGGGAGCTGATCGTGGAAGAATACACATATGGGATCGCCGCAGGGATCACGACATATCAAACCCAGTCTAGCACAAGTTACACAAGCATACGAGCACTAGGCCTGGCGTCGGACGCTCCGCAACGTCCGACTGCCGAAGGGGTGCGGAGGAACTCTGCAGGTTTCGCCTGACTGGGGAACTCGACTGGAGCAGAAAGCGCATGTATCCGCTCCATGTGGAGGGGAGTGGCGCAGCAGGCCGATACTAGAGCGGGAACTTCGGTGTTACCGGCTGTTTGAAGCGAGCACACAGGAAGAAACCGGCTCAACACGTAGGCTATAAAACCTAGCGAACATGTAAGGTGTCACCCAGCCCGCAGCTCTACAGATATCTGTCATCGAGGCGCCGTGTGCCAGCGCCCAAGACGAAGCAACACCCCTAGTGGAGTGGGCTCTCAACCCAGGCGGGCAAGGCACGCCTTGGGCTTCGTAAGCCAAGGTGATGGCATCCACTATCCAGTGGGCCGTCTTCTGCTTGGAGACAGCCTTTCTCTTCTGCTGGCCTCCGTAACAGATGAAGATATGATCTGAGGTCCTGAGGCTTTGCGTTCTGTCCACGTACAGGCGCAGAACGTGGACGGGTCAGAGAAAAGCCAGGGCTGGGTCTGCCTCCTCCGAAGGCAGCGCTTGCAGGTTCACCACCTGGTCCCGAAAGGGAGTGGTGGGAACCTTGGGCACATATCCAGGCCGGGGTCTCAGGATCACGTGAGAGTTAGCCGGGCCGAATTCCAGGCACGATTCGTTGACCGGAAATGCATGCAGGTCCCCTACCCTCTTGATGGAGGCCAATGCAACCAGGAGTACTGTTTTACAGGACAGAATTTTTAACTCAGCTGATTGCAGAGGCTCAAAGGGTGGTCTCTGAGGGGGCTCTAGCGGAAGTGATCGAGTCAACTACCGCTGGGGGTAAGTCACCTAGAACCTCCGCGTCCCGTCCAGGGACCAGACATGGAGTTTCCAGAGGTCTGGACGTGGGTGCCATAGGGTGCCCCGCCTCTGAGAGAGCAGGTCCTCTCTCAGAGGAATGGGCCAGGGAGGAGCTGTCGCGAGGAGCACTAGTTCCGGGAACCAGGTCCGGTTGGGCCAATACGGCACAACTAACAAGACCTGCTCCTCGTCCTCCCTGACCTTGCACAAGATCCGTGAAAGGCGGCTCACTGGGGGAAACGCATACTTGCGTAGGCCCGGGGGCCAGCTGTGTACAAGAGCATCTGTGTCGAGGGTCCCCTCGGTCAGGGAATAGAACAACTGGCAGTGAGACGTGTCCGGGGCGGCAAACAGATCTACCTGTGCGGTCCCGAAGCACCTGAAAATCAGCTGGACCACCTGGGGATGGAGTCGCCATTCTCCTGGTAGCACCCACTGCCGTGAGAGCTCGTCGGCTGCACAGTTGAGCAGGCCCGGAATATAAATGGCACAAAGCGACCTCAGATGCTTCTGACTCCAAAGGAGGAGATGGCGGGTGAGTTGTGACCAGCGGCGGGAGCGTAGACCACCCTGACGGTTGATGTACACAATGGTCGCAGTGCTGTCCGTACGGATGAGGACATGCTTGCTTAGTAGAGGCGTTTTGAAGCGGCCCAGCGCAAGATGTACTGCTAACAACTCGAGGCAGTTGATGTGCCAATGCAGTTGAGGCCCCGTCCACAGACCTGAAGCTGCATGCCCGTAGTACGTGGCCCCCCAGCCGGTGGCAGAGGCATCCATGGTGACCACAGCGTGCCTGGACACTTGTTCTAGGGGAGCACCTGCCCGCAGGAACGAGGGGTCCGACCACAAGCTGAGAGTTTGGCGACAGTGCAGGGTCAATTGGACCCGACACGAGCCGCACTGCCACGCCTATCTCGGGACTTGATCGTGGAGCCAGTGTTGGAGCGGCCTCATATGAAGCAATCCGGGCGGCGTTACCGCGGCTGCAGATGCCATATGCCCCAGGAGGCTCTGAAACAGTTTCACTGGTGCTGCTGTTCTGCGTCTGAGCGTGCTCACACAGTTCAACACTGTCTGGACACGGGCTTCGGTGAGGCGCGCTGTCATGTTGACCGAGTCCAACTTCATACCTAGAAAAGAGATCCTCTGCCCGGGTGTGAGTTTGCTCTTTTCCCAGTTGACCCGATGCCCTAGTTGGCTGAGGTGACTGAGCACCATGTCCCTGTTTTCGCACAACTGCTCTCTCGACTGGGCGAGAATAAGCCAGTCGTCGAGGTAGTTGAGAATGCGGAAGTTGACCACGCTCGCACATGGGAGCAATGGCCGCCTCCGCGATTTTCGTGAAGACATGGGGCGACAGGGCCAGCCCGAAGGGTAAGACTTTGTACTGATATGCCCATCCCTCGAACGCAAAGCGAAGAACGGTCTGTGTCGATGGAAAATCGAGCCATGAAAGTACGCGTCCTTCACGCCGATCGCTGCAAACCAGTCTTGGGGATGGATGCATTTGAAAATGCGTTTCTGCGTAAGCATCTTGAACGGCAGCCTGTGAAGGGACCAGTTCAGGACACGCAGGTCCAAGATTGGCCATAACCCACCACCTTTCTTGGGTACAATGAAGTACGGGCTATAGAAGCCGGTCTTCATATCGGCTGGAGGGAGCGGCTTAATCGCGTCCTTCGCCAGTAGGACTGCGATCTCTGCCCTGAGCACAGGGGCACTGTCCGCCAAAACACGGGTGAACAGAATGCCCTTGAACACAGGGGGACGTCGGGCGAACTGAATCACATAGCCGAGTCTGATAGTACGGATCAGCCAGCGAGTCGACGTTATGTCGAACGTGACCGACTGAAAGGGAACAAAGTTTGTTGATTTTTCCACCAGAATAAAGTGTTATCGACCCTTTTCAAGCTTAATTAGTGCTTATGTTCCTCTACTGAGTGAAAGGAAAAAGAAATCCCTCAGTATGTGCTAGGGAAGCATTTCATCTTGCGTTTTGAATTTCTGGCACGGTAAAGCTTAATTATTCTTATAGTGGGGAGCTGTATCAGTAGACTGATCCTATCTGACAATTACTGCAGCTGTGGGAGTTTTGATGTGTTAATATTTCTCTGTCTTTGTATTAACAGTAATCACTTAGTACGGACCATCAGTCAGGCCAATTACCTGACTCAAACGCCTCCGCTGCAGGCTACTGACGTCTGTTGTCTTACGATCAGTGCTTTTCAACACTTGAAAACCATTGGCTGCCCAAAGAACGGGATGTCTTCAAGGCCTGTTGCTATGAGTTTATGAATGAATGTGACCCATTATAAGATGACCAGATTTCTTGCAGATTTACTTACTAGACTTACTCTTAAATGGAAACATTTCCTAGGTTAGTTTGTAAATGAAATCTCACTTGGTATTATCTATGAATTACAAAAATGGGGATAATGAATTTTTTCCTGTTTTTCTTTTTTAATTGTGGGTTCCATGATAATTCACTGTCCAGACAGCATTATATTACAGTAAAATGAACAAAACCACATTACAAAATAAGGTAACACTTTATTTCGATAGTCCACTTTAGACATTCTACTAACTATAAGTTACTTTGCAGCTAAAGGTCAACTATCTCTCATTAGAGGATTAGTAGACTGTCTGCTTAATATTTGCTAACACTTTATTTTGTTGGTCCCCCAACAGACGTTCTACTGACTTAAGTAACTTAACCCTAACCTAACAGTCTACTACAGCCTAATAATACTATCTATAAAAAAATCTAATGATAGTTAGTTGACATGTAGTTGAAAAGTTACTAGTAGTTAGTAGAATGTCTAAAGTGGACTATCAAAAAAAAAGTGTAACCCAACAAAAAAAAACTAAGTAATTATGAGAAGATATAAATAAAACTATTTAACAAATATTTTACCATTTTCTAGGGGTGTAACAATATATTGTCACAATATATCTCAATACAAAATTGCAACAATATGTATCGTGGATATTCACCCAAAATAAAAATTACTGATCCTACTGAGTTTTAGTGTCAGTACTACATTAAACTACTATATATTATGTTGGATATAATGCATAATAATGCAATTGGGGAATATTTGTGTAAAAAGTGGCCTACATTATTTTACATATATCTAGTCAATGATAGAGTGCAAGCATATTTGTGCAAGCATAACAGCTTTAGAATCATGAATATTTTCATCCTTGTGTCACTATTGTCCTGTGCATTGGGTTTCCAGCACCATGTCCAAGCCTATTCATTAACACCCACAATGTAACACACAATGTATCAAATTTAGCATTTTAATCAACAGTACATTTTTTGTTAACCTATTATCATATGCTTTGGAGTATTGCAATAATATCGTATCATGAGTTTAGTATTGTGATATGTATTGAATTGTGACGAGGGTATCGTTACACCCCTACCATTTTCTGAATATACTTTATAAAAAGTTTTTTTTTTATAAAGTATTTTATAAAAAATTTTTTTATATTTTATAAATACCAATTTTTCCAATGGTATTTAGTTTGTGCTTTCAGGGGCATGCATTTGCAGGGTGTGTTTTTTTTGTAGAACGTGGACATTTCCAGAGACGATACACCAAAAAAACAGAAAAAGGGGACGTCTGGTTACCCTCACCCATTAGCTTGAAAAAAATGTCTGATATGGAAGCATGCTAATGACATTCACACAGGAACTAGAATCTTTAACTGCGTCGTTTTAATTATTTAGTAGTAATTTAGAGTATAGGTATTACCAGTCAAAAAATAATTAAAATTTTGTGTTTTTGAAAGAAGTCTCTTATGCTCACCAAGGCTGAATTTATTTGATCAAAAATACAGTAAAAAATTTGGAATATGTTGTTAATTTATTTTGAAATGCTTTATTCCTGTGATGCAAAGCTGAATTTTCAGCATCATTACTCCAGTCTTCATTGTCTCATGATCCTTCAGAAATCATTCTAATATGCTGGTCCTCAATTATAAATCAATTATTATTGCTGTTCAAATATTAATTAGCCTTAACTTTACAGCATTTTAAAAACACAGTGCTCTTGCACAAAACGCAACGCATAGATGTCAGTCTGTTTTTTTTTTTTCAGGTTTACGCACAAAACTCCAAAAAACGCATTGTTTGAATAGACCCAATGAATAGTACAAAAATTCTTATACCTGGTCTTATAAAATGTTCCTTATAAAACCATCCTACTTTTGATCTAACGATTATTTTTCAAATGTGCGTATGTGGGATTCAGAGTACGAACATACGCATGTTTTTTGCCTCGCTTACAGATGTGAAATCTATCCCCCGATTACACAGACAAGGCTTAAGCTAGTCCCAGACTAAAATTCATGTTTGTACTGTCTTTATCTGAAAGCAACTTGCACTGACATATCTTAAAATAGGTCAGATCCATTGTTTTGTCTCAAGATGCACACCAGAATTGTTTATTCTAAGGCACTTTTATAAAAACTACTTAAATGTCCTAATTAAACTCTGGCTAATCCTGGCTTAATCTAAACCCTGTCTGTGAAACCAGGCCTATAAATCGCAAATTATCTTGAAATTGTGCGCAGATGAATGGGCTTGTAAACTCTGCCTAATTAATGTCATTAAAATATAAAATAACATCAGTAAATGTCCAAATACTTAACTAGCATTTACTACGGCTTGTTTTCTGGTTCACCATGCCCACTCAACATGCAATAGGTCTGTCATATTTTAAAATAACTCCTTGTATATGCAATTCACTGTTTTTGTGACAGTGATTCATCACTTATGAAACACTCAAGCAGTAGTAGAAGTGTAAATATGATGCATGGTCATTGACAAGCTTAGCAAAAGAGGAAAGACCTCCTTACTTCCTGTGATGCATTTTCTCTTGAGGTAAATGCATTTCGTAATCCCTTTCACAACTATATAAGTTATGAAATATAATTTACTCATCAACATATATTAGATATTGTCTAATATTGTCTATCACATTAATCTGACATTGCTAGCTTTTATCTAAATCGTTATCGCTAGTATCTCACAGCCTGTTAACCTGCCATCCATGCTTGCCTTTTTGCCAGCAGGAATATGACTGAGGTGTCCTTGAGCAAGGCACCTAACCTCCAATCGCTCCCCGGGCGCCACTCAAGGCTGCCCGCTGCTCCGGGTGTGTGTATCCACGTTTGCAGTGTGTGTGTGTGTTCACTACTCACTACTCTGCTCCTAATGTGTGTGCACTTACTTGGATGGGTTAAATGCAGAGGTCAAATTCCAAGTATGGGTTACCATATTTGGCCATCACGTGTCACTTTCACTTTCACTGTACATTGTTCGGTTCCAGCTGAAGAGCCCGTGCAGCAGGGCAACTGGGTGACCGTGAGGCGCTGTAGTCACGGGACAAAACACTGCTCTTCCGTTCTGATTACCATAACAAACAGAAACACCCACTGTGAATCCTGTTGAATGTGCCCTAGTTATTGGCGATTCTATTACACGGAACGTGAAAATCGAGACACCAGTCACCGTAGTTACACGTTTGCTGGGAGCCAGAGCGCCTAACATCAAAGTAAATTTAAAAGTGCTGGCTAATGCTAATCGTAAATTCTCTAAGATTTTTATTCATGTCGGCACTAATGATATTCGACTTCGACAGTCGGAGATTACTAAAATTAACTTTAAAGAGGTGTGTGAACTCGTAAGTATGATGTCAGGCACTGTAATTTTCTCTGGCCCCCTTCCTGTTCGCGGAGTGATGAGATACTTAGTAGACTATCCTCACTCAATGGCTGGCTGTCTAAGTGGTGTCCGCAGAATAATATAGGGTTCATAGACAATTGGAAAAGTTTTTGGGGCAGACCTGATCTGATGAAAAAAGATGATATTCATCCCTTCTGGGATGGTGTCGCTCTTCTCTCTAGTAAAATGCACATAGTCTTAGAGCTCAAACATGAAGTGGGGCTCAGGTCAGGAAGCACACAAACTGGCTAAACCGATGCCAGCTGTCCCACGTCACCAAGGTCAGATAAATCCCATCACATAAAGCCTCTTTTACCTAGATATCATCACATAGAGACTCTGTCTGTTCCCCGGATTAGGAAATACAAAAAACTCCCAAACCCATTTAAGGGAAAAAATGTAATCAATGTTCAACAAATAAAAAATAGATATAATACAGATGAACAATTGATAAAGCTCGGGTTGCTGAATATTCAATCCCTTACTTCAAAAGCACTTATTGTTAATGATATGATTACAGATTATAACCTAGACATGTTGTGTCTGACAGAAGCCTGGCTAAAACCAGACAATTACATTACTTTAAATGAGTGCACCCCTCAAGATTACTGTTATAAACATGAGCCCTGTCTGAAAGTCAAAGGGGGAGGTGTTGCTGTAATCTATAGTAATATCTTCAGAATTACTGAAAAGTCTTGTTTCAAATATAATTCTTTTGAAGTGTTGGTGATTAATGTAACACTATCTAGTGTAAATAATAAATCATGCTTGACATTTGTGCTAGCTACTGTATACAGGCCACCAGAGCACCATACAGACCTTATCAAAGAATTTGCTAAAATGCTAGAAGTTAGTACTGGCTGCAGATAAAGGCCTAATTGTTGGTGATTTTAATATACATATAGATAACGAAAAATACGCATTGGGAATGGCATTTAGTGACATTCTGAACTCTATTGGAGTTAGACAACATGTGTCAGGAGTCAGGACCCTCTCATTGTCATAATCATACTTAAGATCTAACATTATCACATGGAATCAATTTTAATGTCGTTGAAATTCTGCAGCAGGGCAATGACATCTAAGATCATTATCTAGTCTCGTGTATACTCCATTTAGCCAAGGTTGCAAAGCCGACTCCGTGTTACAAATATGTTAGAACTATCACTTCTGCCACTAAAGATTGCTTTATTAATAATATTCCTGATCAGCTAATCTCCTCAGCATCCCACATAGCTTAGAAGAACTCAATATTGCGACAGAAACTTTTGAGACTCTCTTTTCCAGCACTTTAGACACAGTTGCTCCTTTGTGCTCAAAGAAGATTAAAGAAAATAGTCCAACGCCGTGGTACAACGAACACACTCAGGCCCTAAAGAGAGCAGCCAGAAAAATGGAGCGCTACTGGAAGAAAATAAAACTAGATGAAAATAAAACTAGATGTTTTACGAATTTCTTGGAGAGTGAGCATGATTGCTTACAGAAAAGCCTTAAAAACTGCTAGATCTGCTTATTTTTCGACTCTCTTAGAATAAAACAAACAACCCTAGGTATTTATTTGACACAGTGGTTAAATTAACAAGAAATAAAGCTTCTACTTCTGCAGTTTTTAAAGAGCATAGCAGTAATGACTATGAACAACAGCTTGCTTAGTTGGGGACATTAAATTTAATATTCAACAATAATATTGATCTGTCTGCATTAACACTATTATACAAGAACTGAGCTAGATGATGACATCACATTTCGGTTATAATTTATATATATATATATATACAAATTAACTAAACTTTTTTTTAAAACAAAAATGAAACATCACTGAACTTAAGCTGGACTGTGACGCTATTTTCTTCTGGAAACAAACAACTTTGCATTATTTTCCTATCTCTGTAAAGCTGCTTTGAAACAATCTGTATTGTAAAAACGTTATATAAATAAATGTGACTTGACACCTAAGGATAACAGGCATTTTGGCTTGAATAGAACATCTGAGTCAAACAATTTAACCCCAAAATCCCACCCATATGTTGTATGATGGACAATATTGCTGCTGCCTAAAAGTGTAGTTTCCTTCTGTGAGCTTTTAGTTACAGTATGTCATGTTTCTTGCACCTGTAGAAGTTATTATAGGGATGCATTCAGGAATTTACTTACTAGAAAAGTTGGCAAACACTAAAACCTTCACTTTCTGTGCCAAGTTCCTTAAGAATTTCTGGCATTTGCTGATATTTTGCGTTTGCTGAGAGTCAGGCTTATGAAAAGACACGGCAGTTTGACTAATACACAAAAACCAACAACAAATAATCTAAATCATTTTATTAATTTAAGTTAGGTAGAGACACTAAACATTGGAACCATGTTGTGTGCTCCTATATAGAGCACTATTTAGGAAAGTTACTGAGTATTTGTCATACTGTTAACAAATGGCAAAAATGAAGAGGTAGAGATTTTAGGCTCATCACATGCCTATTGGAATGTAGTTTAAACTCATGTGTTTTGTCATTTTTTGCCAAAACATACAAAATAACTGTGGAAACTCTATGGTTCAAGTTTGCATAAACAAAGGAAAAACATTAAATTAACAAATGTGAAAATGCATCATATTCAGATGATGACAACATCCTCATGTTACTCAATCCCATTTGAAATTCATTTTAGAAATTGCATAAATCAATTATTTTAAAAAAATTGAAGGTATGTAACCAAAACAGTATTTTTTAGTTGATGCACAAGTTCAAAATGGGCAACGTACTAAATGTGATATATTCAATGACAAGAAAATCAGGCCATCCCTTTAGATTGACATTTACATATACAAAATACCATATGCCTCTGTAGATTAAAGAGTGAAAAAAAACAAAAATAAAAAAATACACTTCATTCCCACCAGCAGCTGGAAACCGACCAGCGTTTTACCCACTTCTCGTGATGTCAACAAAAAGAAATGGGGGGAGATGCAAAATATTTTATCTATAACATCAAATGGTTCATAACTGGGCCCTTTCGGACACATGATCTCCTGCCTTTAAATGTATCGAATTGGGGAACAGAGTGGCGTGGTGCCACATTGAACGGTGTAGATAATGTTGGCAGTGTAGAGGAAAGTAAATACAGTGCATGTCTACACACAAACGAAACAAAAAAAAGTGACAAGAATTTACTGTTCGTACAGTAACATACTGTATAGTTTCACAAAGACGCTAGATAATGCTGGTGACTACATTACGTAAATAGTTAATTACTGAATAGCTCATGTATGATTTCAAAACTATTGACACAGTATATAGATGGAACAAACTTTATAAAAAAGACAACACATAAATCAACAAATAAATCCTTAGTGTAGTACACAGCTTTCTTTGTTCCAGAGGAACAATATGGTAAACCTTTGCATCTGCCAAATGCAAGTGCACCAGTCTAAACGCAGTCTTTTCACTTCCTTCTGCCCTCTCAGTGGTCTTATCCTCATGTGGGTTAGAAATGTACCCTTGTGGGTTGGAAACGGCGCCCTCTAGATCCCATTCTTTGCCTCGTTGTTGTTCATCGCCTCTTTCCTCTGAGCAAGGAAGGGGTACATGCACTTATCTGCACCAAGGAACCGGTACATACACACGATTGCTTCGAAGGGCAAAATGCTATAAAACACAAAAACAAATGGGAATGTGTTACTACTGATTGTACCGACAATCTGGAAGCATTTCAAACTCCAGTTGAGACCACCCATACTCACCTTTTCATAAAGTTGACCATGTATACAATGCGAGGCGTGCAGATCATGGGCTGGTCTGTCAGGATGGCTCTCATGGACTGTGTCACACAGAACTCTGGTCTCAATGGAGGGAGAAACGGCTCGATCTCTTTCCTGACCAACCCGGGCGAAAAAAAAGAAAGCAAACATGATGATTAAGAGTCGTCTTTGTTTAATAAAGTCAGCCCAAAGTGCTTAGCCAGTCAGAGCAAGTCATTATTGAGTGGAAACAGATCCAGCATGCACCTTATTCAAGTGGAAGCCCCTATTGTGCGCATGAAAACCCAAGCTGACAGTGACATGAGAGGCCACAAGCAAAGCTACCCTGACTGTTGTTAAGCAAGGTCTACTCGAACTAGATACGCATTGTGTCGTTCGCTCCTTTAGTGTCCATCTGAAACCCAATCTCAACATTTGGACGGCTCTTTTCTTTTACCTTATTCTGCATCCTCTGAACATGCCCGTGTCCACCAGGTAAGGACACACCAACGTCATCTTGATACCGTTCTTCTCCGAAGCCTTGATTTCGTGGCTCAGGGACTCGTGGAAGCCGATGGCACCAAACTTGCTAGCGCAGTAATCCTGAAACCAAGAGGAAACAGAGTTTGGTGAACATTATCAAGCTTCCCGAGGCAGTTTTCACTGTAATAGCATGGGAGCGCTGGGATCTACGGTTTCATTAGCATTCTTTTGTTGTGTATGGAGTATAGGTAGAGGGAGGGTTTTGATGTGGTTCCCGGTGGACGGGATGTTCAGAACAGAGTGGGCAAACACAGATGTGTGTAGATAAACACTCTGGAATAAAGGGGCACACAGCGGCTTGAGTCACTCCAATAATGCGAACCATAAAAAGTCACATTCAAGGAAACATAATAGGTCAGACAGTGTGATTGGGCTTCTGGGACCCTTTGAAGTGAGAGTAAAGATGAGGGCTAGTAAAATAGAAATGCACGTACAGCTAACAAAACACACACAAAAAAAGGTAATGTATCTCCAAAAGGCTGCTGGGAAAAACGACACCAGTTTG
This sequence comes from Siphateles boraxobius, assembly GCF_051911475.1. Lineage (NCBI taxonomy): Eukaryota > Metazoa > Chordata > Actinopteri > Cypriniformes > Leuciscidae > Siphateles > Siphateles boraxobius. Next base: position 14,309,849 of record NW_027508876.1, read on the forward strand.
GACAGCAGTGAAAGAAGAGGATTGTACATGTGCTAGACTCTAGAACTCATAGAGATCATATACACAGGCTGGTTTAACAGATTAAAAGTGACTTTAATGCTACACCAGCACCAATGAGAGATATAATTTTGGAAAAGTGTTTAGCAATTTGGTCTAGCAACATGTAAAGAGCTCACACTGAACCGATAGATGGCGACCAACAGCACTTGTGTTTTGTCGGATCAGTGCATTACCACTGTTGCCTTTGGTCTATGCTTGTTTTCGCCGATTGAACATGTTCAGTCGAGGTTTGTTGGGTCTTGGAATGTCTAAGAAGTGACGGTGCAGTGTGAATTAAATCTATACACACACATATGTTAAATATTTTAACTGAAATCTGTAATTCAAGGGCTGATATCAATTTACTATTACTTCAATAATGTACAGAGATGTCTGTACTTTTTAAAATGTGTCTTTGGAGTAAGTGCGCAATATTCTCTGTGTGTTTGTGAACCCCCAGTGGATCATGGGAATTTTGTCTCGGCAGCAGGTAGACCGAGAGAAACCTCTGAGCATCTCTCAGTGCTAGCATGCTCCTTAATTGGCGTAGAGCGCTAGGCGTGCGGTGCATTGCATCGAATTGCCATGCCACGGCGAGCCAACGTTCTGAGACTCTCCAAACACGCTCTTTTTATTTCAGTCTGCCAATAGATTTATATGATGGATGCAATGTACTAACCTCCACACCAGCTGTGCTGAAAAGGCCCAGTGAACTGGCAACTGTCACAATGTGGCCATGGTTCATCTCTAGCATCTTGGGAAGAAATGCCTTGGTGGTCTAGAAGAGGAAGAGAGAGAAAGAAGGAGGGGGGGGGGGGGACAAAGACCGTTATTTTGCTGTTGCTGTTCGTCTCTGCCAAAGCCCTTTGATCCGTTTTTTTCCTCCTCCCGACTAATAATTCACTGAGACTAAACACTCATCTCCCTCATCCTGCTGGGGGAGTTTAGAAACACAATTCCATTACAGTCTTTAAGGCCATTTACAGGGAGCTTGCTTTCCACATGCACTTAAGAGATTAATATATATACAGATCAATTTGTTTTGGTAGTACTAGTTTTTGAGAAAGTTTTCATTTCCGACAAGGAGGTTTAACTTGGATGGGAAGCAAACTACTTTAATGGATGAATTATTGCACGAGACTTTGGTCTGGTTGGTCTGAAATGGCTTATTAAAAAAGGTGAAAAGACCACTTGCAAGCTCACAACAAGTGGTTTGTCTGTGGTTTCCTTTTCTCAAAACGAGTTGGTCCCAAGAGTGGCATCTCAGTATCAAGAGCACAAAGCCAGAGCGGCGTACTCACTCACCACTGTCACCACAATACGGCTCAAGACCACAACACCACTGCTGTAGGTCAACAAAGATGGGAAACAAACACCACCTTTTTAGCCTGGATTACGCATTGGAACGATTAAAGGAAGTCTACCCCGAATAAACTAAAGTTTAACCACTGTGACAATCAAAAGTGTTGAACTGTAATATTTCAGGTTTTGTAAACCATACTGAAAAGATCCTACTCAAAACAACAAACAATCCATAAAAAGTCACATTAGTTTGTAATGACGAGAATGCTTTGTTTTTTTAAGCTTGCTTTAAAATGTAGAACATTAATACAAGTTAGCTTGTCATTAGCTTATACTAACTGAACACTTCTGGACTATATTTGTTAACATTTTTCAGGTGCTCTGACATCTTGCCTGGCTGATTCATTGCATGAAAGAAACTGTCAATAATAAATGTCATCGTCCACTTTCGCCAATCCCGGCTGGACAAAAGACAGAGAATACAATTTTTTTTTTTTTTTTAAACACACCACACACAATCGTGCCTCATCTTCCATTCTCTTTAGACCCAGAGGAAGTGAGGGGGTGGACAATAATGATGAAAAACATGACTGGCGTCATCCATTTACTGCTCTCTTAGAAAGGATTTGCCGTACAAGCCCCACAGAACTGCCTGTGGCTTTATAGTCAATCCTCAATGGAACACGAAGCATGCTATGAAAAAGAAAAATGTGTGAGTGCCAAGAACAACAGAGCCCCTTCCAGAGGCCTTCAATGATATCACCATTTATAAACATGCCCAGTTGAAAAGGACCTTGGCCACGTTTGAGAATGGTACTATCTTGCACGGTTCTGTGCGCGTTTCACACCTCTGCCAGACGTCTCAACACGTCATCTTGACATGTTGTTGAAATATGGAACTGGAATCTCTCAAATTTACTTCCACTGACTTCACTCTCATGAGGCAATCCACTCGTGCAATTGAGCGCTGCGGTCCACATGCTACGCATTTAATCCCTGACGTTAGGAGTAAACTGTGTATTTTTCCAGTGCATTAAGTGTAAAATTGCTCTTAATATTCATCTCATTGTGTTGGGGGGTTCCTTCAAGGGAACAGACTTGGACCAGTTTGAATCTGTACTTGTGCCTTGCATGCCAAACTGATGGTAAGTATGCGTGCAAATGAAGCATTAGAATAAATTGAGCCTGTAGTGCACAAATGCCAACATCTTCCAAATGCTGCGATCTACAGTACTAAAATGTGATTTGGAGAGTTTGGATTATGTTCAGCTGCCAATAAGATTCAACTAGCATGATACAAGTCAGAAAGTTAGATTCGGGTAATCGTAAGTCTCTTGCATCTAATGGGGAAATACTTTAAATTACTCTTGCTGCAGAACTTGAAGCCATTAAACCTGCACACTGGAATAAAAGCTATCAATGAAAATGTGATGTGGAGAAAAATAGAAACATTCATTAACATGGGAAAGCATTTCATGGAGTCGTTGGATAAGTACACCATACAAGTTAATTCAATCTACATTTATTTTGTCTCATCAAACACTATCAAATTAGGCAGTTCGAGGGTAGAATCTACCAAACCAGCAACATTACAACCTCAATTCCTTGATCAATCAAACTCAATGTTACATGTAGCTGGGCTGGTAATGCTGGGTTTGATTTTGGTCAGGAAAATAGGCTGGTAAATCAACCCAATGTTACCAAGCTCAACTTAATCAGTCAAACCCAACATTAGTCAAGTAACTGGACTGGCAAAGTAACTGTGCTGGTAATTTTGAAACTAGGCTGATAATGTTGGGTTCGATTTGGTCAAACAACTGGGTTGGTATTGTAATCAGCCCAATGATATGATCAAGTAGCTAGGCTTGGCCAAATCAAACCGAACATTACCAGCTCACCCCCTTTACCCTCAGTCCATCAACCCATAATCTCTGAAGTTGCACAAATGGCTAAGAGTCTTTGTAAAAACCCAATCCACTATGGAATGAGGGGGCCGGCACTGATGTGTGCATGGCCTTGTTGACCTCTCAGACACAAAATGTGTGAAACCGAACAGAAGTTCATGTCTTAATTCATAGCTTCCGTAATTGCTTCTCAGCGCCTGAGTTTACGCTAAATTAACTTCCAACAGCAGAGAGCTTCCTTGGCCCTTGCAGTGGTTCTATGCCTGTTGTGCTCTCTAATTGATACAAGCGCAAGTGCATCGCTCATCACAAAGCTCTTCACAGCTGCCGTGTCAGCCTGGATTAGTGCTAATGTTTGACCAATAGGAATATGCACAAATATTGTCACACATAATATCCCAGATGGCCGTTAATTAGAAGAAAGTGGACCGACCAGAGAAATGTAGCAAAGCATTGGCCAGATTGATGTACAGCCCTCTGAACATGAAGTGGGGGCTAACTCATACGCTGCTACTGTATCGCTAATATCTCATTAAAATGGGGGGCTGGATCTATGGAATCAGTTTGAAAACCACAATATGGGAGAGTTTAACCTTATTTAAATAAGCCAAATAAAGCCATTGGGAGCTCTTCAAATATAAGCAGCCCAAAATCAAATAACGGGTACAGGTGCACTGATCTTGAGCAAGACCATCTAAAAACTACTCATATAAGACCCTTCTGCCTGGCTGCACCCTTTCTCCTGGTCTAGCAGGAATGCAGGCTGGAGAACTTGGCTCCTGTCGGTTGGCATCTTGTCAAGCTGATCCCTAGACAAGAAAGCAATTGTCATATAAGTGGGTCAGGCAGCAGCTCCCTATTACCAGCAAGCTTGTGTACAAGACTCTCTATCCCTTGATGCTTTTCTCTAGGGACAGCCCTGAGTCTTTTGCTTCAACCACACTCACTTAGCAACTAGGAGGCTTTCACGGACACCATTCAGCCAAGGTGTGGAATGCACTGCTCACATATCGCCTATTATGGGGTCAACGTCAGAGAGGAAAAAGAGAAGCTTACTCCAATCAGCTCTCCAAAAACCAGTGATGCTGGTAATTTGCATCACTTAAACTTTTACTTCGCCAAGTACCAGTCAGTCTGCCACAGTGCCACTCCTACCGGGTATTCTCAAGTCGGTCTGAAGAGAACTCACTGGTCCTTGGACTCAAACACAGCTGTAGGTACGGAAAGAGTGAAGGGCCTCAGCTGACCACAGACAGCCTGGAAGAGATAATGGCCTCACTTCCTGTTGGCTCCTCCAGTTTTGTTACATTCCCACCATACTATCCAACAAAATAAAGATGATGTCCATCTGGAGTTTGCCCTTCCCGCCTGAAGAGTTTTGAAACACAGCAGACCGTTGAAATAAAGGCGCTGAACCGGCTGCCAGGTCATGTTTAAGACTCTTTAAGAGGATGACATGGACCTGTTGTGAAGACAGGCTTAACTTCACCTTGACCAGAAGAAAGGATTTATATAAAAGTAAAAAGATTTGGAAGGTAGTGGCTACAACTCTCTGAAAATTATGAAAATTTCAATATTAAAATTAAAGTTAGTTATTTATTTTCAATCATTTACTTTTTTTAGCAGTGATGGAAAAATCTGAATGCAGTGTGTAATTTTGACAGATTACACTGAAGATGATATATTGTAACTTGTAATTGTAATTCCCACCCATGTCTAGTTGGTGGTGAGTGTGCATACAATTGCAAAAATGTCAGGGCAGCAGAGTGTGAAAAGTTTCTTCACACGGCCAAATAGTCGTGATGTCGTTAATAAAAGAGGTGAAAGAAAGACTGATGCGGAGGATGAATAAGGACAAACAGACAATTTCAGGCAACCACAAATGGATAGTTCACTCAAAAATGGAAGTTCTTTCATCTCACCCTCAAGTTGTTCCAAATTTGCATGAATTTCTTTCGTCTGCTGAACACAAAAGATGATATTTTGAAGAGTATGGGTAATCAAACAGTATGGGTAATCAAACAGTTGACGATAGCCATTGACTTCCATAGTATGGAAAAGAAATACTATGGAAGTCAATGGGGCCCATCAACGGTTTGGTTACTGACATTCTTCAAAATATCTTTTGTGTTCAACATAAGAAAGAAATTCATAAAGGTTTAGAACAACTTGAGGGTGAGTAACTAAGTAAATGACAATTTTCATTTCTGGGTGAACTATCCACTCAAGTCCATGCAGACAAGGAGGAAGGTTTGAGTTCAGACATATACAAAAAGTTGATTGAGTTTAGTACAGTTCATTTGTAACATGTATTTTGTAATATTGCGTTGTTCATATTTGCCTGTTTAGGCACAAAGGCGGTGTTTTAGTGGGCTCCACTGTTACTGTGGAAAAAAAATAGTGGGACCCTGTCCGTCAAAGTTACAGACAATGAGAAAGTGAAAGTCTAACGCAACTAATGTAAAAACGGTTTATCCCAGACGTATTTAAGTGTCAGTGCTAGGTATCACATTAAGCATGCATATTTAAAGCATCCGTTCTGTACAAAACATGCCAACACAAAATTAATTGTTAATAGGGAGACAAAAGAGAAGAAAAAAAATCGTCTTGCAATGTTACAAACCACATGCAAACAGCAACCAATTAAGAGAACATGTTTGTGTGAAAGAGAAGAGGAAAAGCAGTGTTGGTGCATTTCTATTCAGCTGGCTTGTGGCTTTAATGACCACATCCTCTGCTTAGTATTCCTTGCCTGTCCTTAATGATTAAGCTCTGCTTTCATCTTAAACCCCCACAAGAAACCATGCATTGCATAAAGCTTAAGCAAACAACCAAAAACCTTAATGAGAATCCCAACTCTACCACTAACAAGTGCATCTGCTACAGCACCACTGCGGCTTACACTGAACAACTTCCAAGTAAAAAAAAAAGAAAGAGAAAAGAATAGAAAATTATAGATGGCGTACAACATGTTGTAACAATTAAGCTCAGTTTGTGACCAGGTATTTTGATGCTTCATTAAAAGGACTTCCAGTGTTTAGGATGTGCTTATTCACATTTACCAATTTAAGAAAATTCTTCCCTTATAAAACGAAGCTTGATATCGAAATGTGATATCTTAACACCCCAGGGCCATCAAAAAACATTTAGTGTAAAAGGCCCATCCATATATTTGTTTTCCAGGGGGTATGGGTGATGTAAACACACAAAAATTAAAGTTTTTTTCTTCTTCATAATTTACTCACCTTCAAGTTCTTCTAAACCTGTATGAATTTCCTTATTCAACTGAACACAAAAGCAGCTATTTTGACAAAATATCTTATTTTATGTTCAGTTTGAGGATGAGTAAATCATGATTTTTTTTTCTTCTTTTGGGTGAACTATCCCTTTAACCGTCATGTCGTGCTAATCATTAAAATATTAATACCCCCAACAGTCACAAGCAAAAAAAAACAATTCAGCATCATGATATAAAAACAAACTGCCCTACTACAGCTCACCCCACAAGGTGGTCTCAATAAAACAATGCAAACTACAGACAGGCCTTTTACGCATTTACTGGAAAGAGGTTAATTAGCGAGGACAAGTGAGAATGGACTCGTCCAAATGGTACTTCCCCAGGCAGGATGTGCTCTTCAATGGGCTTTAAATTAACAAACCAAGGGAGAGCAGATTGTTCCTGGTGATCTTACTAAAACCCCCTGCTGGAGTTGTCTTGCTCAAAGCTTGTTTATATCCACAGATCCGCTTTGGAAAGGACAATGTTGAAACGACAGGGGGCATGTTAATAAAACCTCTCAGAGTGGAAGTGTGGTTTTAAGATCAGTTCTGATGTTATAACACACAGGGACTGAAATTGATGAAGTCAGGGAGGGTAATCTGATCCTAGATCAGCTCCCATACTGATATTCTTCCTGAACGCATGCCAGATCCTCATAATCTCACAGCCTGTGGATGTCTACTTTAGCAGTACATCCAGACTGAGCCGTAAATATTAATATTGGCTGCCACAAACAAAGGAATGAAGGGAAACAAATGGATGACAGACTAATAGAGAAGGGGCCAGACAGGACAGGGGTGATTACATGAGGAATATGCTAAACTTATTGGATTTTTTTAAGGGGGGTGGCCCATCTCAGATGACAGACATTTGTTTGACCTCAACACCAGACGGATTTAACAACTGAGCTTCTAAGTGGTTGATGTAACTGATTTCGAAAGAATAAACAGTGCTTTTTAAGCATTCAAACTTCTCTCTGGCTTATTATGAACATGCATGGAGCAAAAGATGTTTGCTTTCCAACTTGGCTCAAGCACAAATACCAGAACAGAGAAATTAGTATGTGCTGAACAGATGGGTCCATGAACAGTGGCATCATGTGATATAGCACAATCACTAAGAGAGGACATTCCTCTGTGTTTTCCCCACTTAAAAAGAGCTATACAGTTGATGCACATTGACTTTTAAATGTCTGGTTACAGTTAGAGCAGCTATTGGATATTGCAGTATACAGTTGAGCAGCGGCAAAGTAAAATGAGACTCACCCAGAAGTGTGCATGGCAGTTCACCACCATGGTCCTCTCGATCAGCTCATCGGGGCATTCCAGCAGGTGGTGGCCAGACACAACACCAGCGTTGTTGATCAACAAGTCCACTTCACCAACCTCCCTGCGCACTTTCTCTGCTGTGGAGTACACGCTCTCCCTCTTGCCCACATCAACCACGTACGTATACACCTGCGGCTGAAACGGAGGGACCTCTTCCACACCATCGACAGCTCCTAAGGAGAAACACATTAGATCATCATCTGAGATGCAGAAAACCACAACTTTCCTGTGCAACTTCCTCAAGCTTCATTTGATTACAATAATTTAATTGATTCAGAGTCTGATACCATTTGGGGAAAAATCTCCACCAAGTAGCCAATGATTTTTTGAATGATTTAACCAAGATAATTCCAACGATAGGTAAGACTACAACCTAATTTTTATAGATAACTGGTTGTTTAATATCAGGTCTACCGATAGAAGGCACCAACTGGTGAGTCTCTAATGAATATTAGATTTTTTAAAAACAATTGACAACCCAGAGCGCAACAACTTAAAGGGATATTTCACCCAAAAATGAAAATTCTGTCATCATTTACTCACCTTCAAGTTGTTCTAAACCTGTACGAGTTTCTTTCTTCTGATGAACAGAAAAGATGATATTTTAAAGAATGTTGGAAACCAAACAGTTGATGGTAGCCATTGACTGACTTCAGTAGTATTTTTTTTTGCTAAGGCAATGACGGTCTTACCAACATTAATCAAAATATCTTCTGTGTTCAGCAGAAGAAAGGAATTCATACAGGTTTGGAACAACTTGAGGGTGAGTATGACAGAATTTAAATGTGTGTGAATTATCCCTTTAATGTCAATAATAAAAATAAATTATAAAACATTTTTATACGTTATTATATAATAAACATGAAATATAATTTATATTAGAATAATCAATACAGAAAGTTCTTACATACGTAGTAGCCTAGTCATATGATGATTATTTAGCTATTATGCCAATAAGGGGGTTAAAGTAAAAAAAAAAATGGTTCTGCTTATTGGCCATTTGTCATTAATTTATACATCAAAAGGCAAACATTACACACACACACACTCACAAAACAAGCTTAAATACCTACAAAGACATAAACCTACCTATAGGCGGGCTGGGATAAATATACTAAATTAGATAAAGAAATGTTAAATCCCGCTATTTACCCTCTTTTGACATCGGGTTGTCTTCCTCTCTGTAGATCTGTCGCACCATCTCCGCAGTCTCCTCATTGCTGTGGCTGTTGATGTCCCACAGCACCAGTGTAGCCCGACGCCGGGCGAACTCCTTCGCGAAGAGCCGCCCAAGTTCGCCGCCCGCCCCGGTGATCAAGCACACCTGTCCCGCTACGCTCTTCTCCTTCGGCCGTATGAGCCACTTGAGTCCGGCCATCACGATGGCCCAGAGAACTTTCAGAATGACCACGAAAAACTCCACGACAATGTTCATCATCATGTCTAATGCCGTTGCGACTTTGTTTTAAATAAAAATGAACGTAGTTACACCTAAAAGACTAAACAACCTGAGTTTTGCTGGTGTGCTGCTACCATTAGAACTTAATGTATTCTTTAACCATCCGCCTATTTAAAAAGGCAATGGGGTGAACATCCAATTAACCCCAACTGTCAAACAACTACTAATATACATATATAAAATCGTATAAAATAACGCATTAAAACTTCAGAATATCAGCATCACACATAAAAGCACTATTTTAACGCTTCAAGTGTGGATAAATACTGCCGAGTCTCCGCCAGCGAATGCCCGTATGAAAGCTATCGTATCCCGGCACGGATGCGCGCGACGGCTGCCAGTGAGAGAAACTAAGACAGACTCCAGGCTGATCTCTTCAGAACTACTGATGTACGCGCTCTATTTAAACCAGCCCCTCTCCACAGGACCCCACAGAGTGATTGGCCCAGATGCCTGATTAAAATTTACATCTACTTAGGTCAGCTGTGGACTTTTGGGAAACAGAATGGATGTGTAATTATAACAGTGTCTGACTGTGGTTGTATTTTCAATGCGTTTTGACGGATGTTTCATTTAATGTATTCGATGCATATCAATGGATATAGTGTGATTTGTGTGTTTTTTACTTGGAGCAAGTACAAGTAAAATGTGTCAAATATGCAAAAATACAGCAACAGGCGTAGGCTATATTTGTGACAATGAAATGTCTTATGGGCCTCCCTTCACTGAAAAAATAGTTCTTAAAAGAGTAGACCACAACTTTACAATAAGTTTCCATTATATTACATTGGTTAATGCATTAGCTAACATTGAAGGGATAGTTCACCCAAAAATGAAAGTTCTGTCATCATTTACTCGCCCTTAAGTTTTTCCAAACCTGTGAGCTCAACACAAAAGAAGATATTTTGAAGAATGTTGGTAGGCTACTTCTACAGTTATTGACGTCCACTAGGAAATTACCATCACTGTCTGGTTACCAACATTCTTTAAAATATTTTTTTTTAGTTCAGCATTAGAAAGAAACTCAAAGTTTGGAACAACATGAGGGTAGGTAAATGATGACAACATTTTTGGGTGAACTATCCTTTTAGCTAACAATGAGTGATACATTAGTTTCAGTATTTATTTAAACAGTCAGTCACTGGATGGCTTTAAGAATGGATCTGGACTGACATCTATCTCAGATGCTGGGTAGCTCATGTCTTCACTGCCCTCTACAGTTCTTTGCTTTTAGAATTAACAGTTTCTGTAGCAACCAGTAACACTTTCAATGGCGCATCTGTAGAAGTTTGTGAAAGTGCAGAGTAAGGCCAAACTAAAGCTTTTTATAGTTTGATGTGCTCTCTAAACAACGGTGCATAGTGGTGATATACCATAGAGAAACATCCAGAAACTTACAACTGCTAAAACTCTCAACAGCAGTTCAACTGATGTGAAAGGACATGTGCTCACTGTGGTCCCTCGTTCACCATCTTCTTCATGGTCTTGCTAATGTTCTGGGTGAAGTTATTTTCTTGGCACATAACTGCTAGTGCTTCAACCTCACTTGAATCATTCCCTATTTTTCAAAACTACCAGAAAGAGAACAAACTTAAGTGTTGCCTGGGGAGGACACTCATCAGTCTCATTGTCTAGGGGGAACGGACAGTAGCCTATTATTAGTATGTAAAGGCTTCTCAGTGATTTTTTATATAGTAATCATTGCATCTGTGACAAATTAATTATGCACCCAAACAGCTGACCAGCTGACAGGTTTTAGCCCATGAACAATGTAAAAACCAGTGGATAAACCAATGAAGCATTTGCACTTCAGTGTCTCAAAATTAGTCTTATTTGCAAGTTATTGGAAGCCTATGTACTTTTTAGGTGTAAATGGATGTGTCATCCTCTATATTTCCAGATTCAGTTATGAACAGCTATCTTTAAAGGATTACAAATATAAACAGATTACTTTTAGGCTAATTTATCTTTTTATGCACGTTTTAATTTCCAATTAATGGGATCATCCATCCTTAAACTTGCCATATATATTAGTGTGCTATTAGCTAATGCCTTTAATATCTTAGTTTTCAGTCACATGTTATATGAATAACAAATGAATGAACCGAAGCAGATCTGTTTTCCTTCTTCCAAGACATTTGAAGGGAACTGGTGGATTTAAACAAAAATGCCTTTACAGAGCCGCCACCTTTTGGACTGGCACTGTAATTACACATTTATTTGGGGGAGGGGTTTCGATATAGAAGTGATGGTTAAATTCGATTTTTAAACATTAGTTTTATTTCAATACAGTAATAAATATAAGCAGGCTACATAAAATAAAATAAAATAGCCTACTGTTTTCAGCATTTTTACATTTATTCATAAACCCAAAGTATTTTTTTCTGTTGTTCACACACATGCAGACTAATTCAAACAAACAAACCGCGTGTGGTTTGTTTATATATACGTGTGCGATTATTTGTAAAATCAAATCACAAAACATTTTGAGTTTACCTTGTCACTAAATTCTTGTATCACGTGGTTTTGGTAGTAGTAACTGTGGCAACGTCGACGCAATGAAAATCCGCTTCCTTTTTTTTCTTCTTTTTTTAACTTTCATTTACAGATATAGGCCTATATTATTGAAATAATGGCCGTAATTATCAGAGTAAACCTACTTAAACGGTCTAAAATGACGTTATTGTCTGTCTGACATCCAAAAGTGGAGATGAAGCCTAATACCAGCGTCGTTAGACCCAAACTGATATCACTGCCAACTGAATCTCGTCTGATAATAAAGGACATTACAGACGCGCGACCCAGGTGTTCTTCCAACTACACCTCCAGTCCTACAGTTTCTGGATGCTACACGTCTGCGGAATCCAGGATGAATGTTTTCTCAGCGAGGGAGAAATATCCATGCAGTCCGAGCTGTGAGTCATTTACAGCCTGAATGCAGGGAATGAAAGTAATGTCTATGAGAAAGAGAGTAGGCTAATGTCTCTTCAACAATATACAATAATATTATCTTGATGTATTTATAACGTTTAATGCTGAAGAGTCTGCAGATAATGATCTGGTGTTTTATTGACATGTACATTAATGTTTAATATGAAATTGTAGATTCCAGGGATCTACAGCCTCACAGCTCTATTACTGATGGGTGAGTACACTAACAAAACCATAATGATATTTAGGATATTATGTTGATAATGTTGTTGTTTTTGTGTGCGTTCTTTGAAGAACTGTATCATCGAAAATTAAAGGGATAGTTCACCCAAAAATTAAAATTTTGTAATCACTCTCAAGTTGTTCCGAACCGGTACGAGTTTCTTTCTTCTGCTGAACACAAAAGAAGATATTTTGAAGAATGTCGGTAACCAAACAGTTGATTGACTTTCATAGTATTTTCTACTATGGAAGTCAATGGCTAAGTTGCTGTCAACTGTTTGGTTTGGTTACCAGCATTCTTCAAAATATATTATTTTGTCTTTATCAAAAGAAAGAAAAAAACCATACCGGTTTGGAACAACTTGAGAGTGAGTAAATGATGACATAATTTTCATATTGGGTGAACTATCTCTTTAAAATGGCAATCATTCTGTACATGTTTGTCAGGTTTTTACCAATATGAAACATCCAGAGAAACCTATGCAAATATCGAGATGGTTTTGGATTAAACCAAACACTTAATAATGGCAGAGTGAATTAAACCAAATTCTACTTTCTTTTCAGGTCTCTGCTTCCATTGTTAGCCAAAGACCGTGGAAGTAATATTTCTGGACGTCATTTATTATTTGATAAACGATGGAGAAATGGAACGTGCGTCACTAATGATATAAGAGGTATATAACATTCATATTATATGAATCATGCTGGAGACAATTGTATCATTATTGTTAGTATACAAATGGGAAAAATGTCAAGTAATCTAATCTGTGTATTTAGATTGATGATACTGTCACATCATTATTTGATGAGATGGAACAAATGTGTAATTGGTAGTTTCAGTGGGGTAACCAGTAGATGGCGCTCACAACATTGTTTGCAGCAGTTAAATTTATAGTCTATTTAGATCTAAGTAAATTTGGTCAGGAAATGCTTTTGCAATTATTTTAGATAAAAGTGGTTAAATGTCCAATTTCTCAGGAAACTTTAAAGGTTTGAAACATCAAAATGTTTCTTTTTCCACGCAGACCGTGTTCTGATTAACCACAACCCCACAAGTCCACTTTTTCAGGAGTTCCATGTTTATCATTCTAACAATTTAACCAAATTTGCCCACCGCAAAGAACTTTCCCCGCGCGACCCAAGACCACATATTTGCGGGTGAGTTCTTCAAGACTGCTAAAGTACTGCGATATTATGATTTTCTTCATTTACTAATATTCTTTGCATCAATTCCAGGTCTGATTATTTTACCTCATTTCCATCAGTTCTGTTACCAGCCACCACTCCATCTGTCAGTGGAAGACTCTATTTATCTCAAAACTATAAAAACAGGTAATACCATTTAATAACATAAGGCAAATAACATTTATTCTTTGTATTTGGCTATGCATATGTGTACTGTTTATTGTATATTTCACTCTCTCTTGTCTTATTCCTTGCATTATTTTTCAGGCCAAGGGTAACAAACAGAGTCCGCAATCTCTTCCCTGTTGGTGCTAACAACACAAGTGAGCATTTCATCTTTACAAGTAATAAATTAGCAGTGATTAACAAATTTTTTGTCATTTACCATGAGATAACTATGGAATAAAACACAATGGAATAAAAACATGAATAAAACATAAAAAAGGTAATTGCAACCTTTTATCTCTCACAATTCTGACTTTATAACTCGCAATTGAAAAAAAAAGTTAGAATTGTGAGATATAAACTCTCAGTTACAAGTTATGAAGTCCGAATTCTGAAAAAAATAGAATAAAGTCAGAATTGTAAGATATAAATTTGCAGTCCAAATTGCAACTTACAATTCTGAATAAGAAAAAAAAGTCAAAATTGTGAGATAAAAAGTTTTTATTTTTTCTGTGGCGGAAACAAGTTTCCATAGATAACACTTCTAAGTAGACTATTATTTTGAGTTTATTTATGTCAGTTGGTGCTGGTAAACTTAGCACATCGTATGTGTTATTTAGATGTTTTCTCAGGGTTTAACAGGTGAGATCTCTCGCTGCACTCCTGTTACAGATTCAGAACACAGACATTGATGAATATCACATGTGCATGTGTTTTAATGGGCTCACAAACATTACTTAACATTAAGTACACACACACCTCTCGTCCTCCCTGCCAGACTCTAGGCCATTATTGAAATTCCCAGTCTTTTGTATGAGGTGAGGAGAGTGTTACCTGTGTAAACCTGAATAAGCAAACTGTGCTCTTGTTTAACCAGCCTGTGGGCCGGTGATTGTTTTTCAGGCCAGTCATACCCTGATCCACACTTGGGTGCCTCAGCATCTTTTGTTCAGAGGCTCAATGAGATTTCCTGTCTGGAAGCAGAAACAGTCCGGCAGGAGAAAATGAAGAGACTCAGAAAGATCAATAGGCATGAGTCTTAATAGGAGTTCATTAGCCAAAGAGGAAACACATGACGCCTGAAATCACAACTGTGCCAAAGACTGAGCAAATAAAGTCAAGGGGAAAAACCTGAGAGGTACCGAGTGCAGACACTTTATTATAACTGATCACAATACTTTATTATAGCTACAATGAATGTAAAAAATCTACACACCCCCGTTAAAACAGCTGGTTTTTGTGATGTAAAAAAAATAAACAAAAGATAAACCATACCAGAACTTTTGCACCTTTAATGTAAAAATGACAACCTATGCAATACCACTGAAAACCAAAGTGACACATTTCAGAGAAAAATTATTAATATAAAAACTTAAAAGAACCCAACTACATAAGTGTGCACACCCTTTTAAAACTGGGTATGTGGCTGTGTTAAAAATTGACAAATCCTTCCCCGTGACCTCATGGGAAAGTAAAGTGACCATCGAATGTGCACTTCGGAAGTAGTAGGTCATCCAAAGACTTTTCGCGTTCTAGCGTCCCGAGATAACAGCAGAAAAGCAGATGGGAGATAATTAGCCTAGCTGCTGTTCATAATATTAATGCATTCAATCTGATTCAACAGTGGTATAAAAGGTAAGCATTATGTGAATGCTTGGCTAAAGAGATGCGTCTTTAATCTAGTTTTAAACTGGGACAGCGAGTCTGAGCCTCGAACAATATCAGGAAGGCTATTCCAGAGTTTAGGAGCTAAATGTGAGAACGCCCTCCCTCTTTTAGTGGACTTAGATATCCTAGGAATGACCAGAAGCCTCGAATTTAGTGATCTTAAAGAACGCGATGGATTGTATGGCGATAGAAGGTCCTTTAAATACACAGGAGCTAAACCATTTAGGGCTTTATAGGTCAGTAGTAATACTTTGTTATTGATACGGAACTTAATAGGTAACCAGTGTAGAGATGATAAAATTGGTCATATTTTCTAGACCTAGTAAGAACTCTAGCAGCTGCATTTTGCACTAACTGTAGCTTGTTTATTGAGGATGCAGGACAGCCAGCTAATAAAGCATTACAGTAATCTAGTCTCGAGGTCATGAATGCATGAACTAACTTTTCTGCATCAGAAACAGATAGGATATTACGTAGCTAGCAATGTTTCTAAGGTGGAAAAAGGCTGTTCTTGTTACATATGAAATATGATTTTCGAAAGACAAGTTGCGGTCTAGTATAACACCCAGCCCAGGTCTTTTACTGTAGTGGATAAAGTAACAGGAAATCCTTCTAAATTAAAGTTGTATTGTACAAGGTTTTGTGGGTAGTTTTTGGGACCAATAAGTAATACCTCAGTTTTATCTGAATTTAATAGCAGGAAATTACACGTCATTCAGCATTTTATATCTTTAAGACACTCTGTCAATTTAGATAAGTTAATGTTTTCATCTGGTCGTGATGAAATATATAATTGAGTGTCATCAGCATAACAGTGGAAATTAATTCCATGTTTTCTTATAATATTACCAAGTGGCAGCATATATATATTGAGAATAGCAGAGGGCCTACCACCGATCCTTTCGGCACTCCATAGTCTACTGACGTTATAACAACAGGGTGTCCCTCCAAAATTGATCAGAGGACAAAGAGAAAACTGGTCAGAGAGGCTGTCAAGAGGCAACATTAAAAGAGTTGAAGGTCTTTCTGGCAAGTACTGGTTACCCCCTACGTGTGACAACTGTATTCTCCATCTGCCTGGGCTATCATTTAACTTTGTTTCAATTTTTACATCACAGCTGTTTTAATAGGGGTGTATAGACTTTTTAAATCCACTGTAATTATGAAATAAAAATGGTGTTTGTAGAGACCCATTACATTTCTGGTGTAAAACTATCAGGGAATGTTGAATTTGAAATCAAATTCACTTGAAAGTGTATTTTGTATTCGCCAAGAACAACCGCCTTAACATTGCCTTAAACTACAGCACTTATATGTTGTCTATGTCATGTTGGACATATGGATAAAATGTGTTTTGTATACTGCCTTGAGTAATCACTTGACCTTTTTGAAAAAGTACTTAATGTAATTATGATCATATGCAACAAACATTTATTTGTCAAAGAAGCAAGTTGCTTCAACATTATCAAAAAGTTATTTTATTAGTGGCTCTTGGAACTGCACTATAAACAATAATAAACTGTAAGTATATCATATTTTTGATTCATATTTTCGATAGTCTTATATATGAGCGAGTAGCAATCACAAACACTGGCTGCTGTATGTTTAGTGTTCATTACAGATACAGCAGTAGTTGAATGCAGGTGGCAGGCTGTGTTTTAGAGAGCGTGAGAGAGCTTCATTCTACACTAAAGTGTCTTTTTTCAGAAGGAAAAGGGCCAGGTTGATTCGGTTCAAGACTAGGATGGCACATTCTGGGCAGATAGAAGAGAGATAATGTCTTTTGGATTCAAGACTTTATTACAGGAGCCACCTGCAATGAGAAGCAGATCATTATTATTATTATTAATCAATAAATAAATGTAATTGTATACATTTTTAAAGGTAATGGTTTCACGAGGGTTGATTATTATCATTATTATGAATCAATAAATAAATAATTTGTTTAAAATGGTAAAAGAGGGTTTTTATTATTAATTCATTCATTGATTAAATTATTAGTGTAAAATTGTAATGATTTATAGAGGGTTGTTTTATTATTATTATTCAATAAATAAATAATGTAATTTTTTTAAAACAAATTAAAAGCAATGATTTATAGAGAGTTGTTTATTGTTATTATTAATCAACAAATTAATTACATCATTTATTTGTTTAAAATGATAATTA